>NW_024344370.1:15942692-15998661 GCF_902729225.1 Pteropus medius
ATATGAATACAACCAAAATAGTGATTTTTTCCATGACTAAGGGGAGACTTTTTCTGTTTAACTTTTTGAGCAGGGACATCAGTTTTTTTCTGCCTTTGGACTCAAACTAAAATATTAGCTCTTCCTGGTCTCAAGCTTGACATCTTTCATATTGGAATTTATATCATCAAATTGTCTGGCATTCAGGCCTTCAGAATACAACTGGAACTACACTATTGGCTCTCCTGGTCTTCAGATGGTCAACCGCAAGTACTGGGATCTTAGCCTCAATAATTGTTTGGTCCAATTCATTCATTGTTTCTATTTTTCCAGAGTAGGGGTCTCCAACTCCTGGGCGATGGACTGATACTGCTCTGTGGCCTGTTAAAAACCAGACCACACAGCAGGAGGTGAACAGTGAGTGAGCAAAGCTTCATCTGTATTTGCAGCTGCTCCCCAGTGCTAGCATCACTGCTTCAGCTCCACCTCAGGACATCAGGCATTAGATTTTCACTAGGCATTGATTTCTCATAGGAGCACTGGTCTCTGGTGCCAAAAAGGTTGGAGACCACTGCTCTAGAGTAATAGAAATCACTAAGTAATGGAAATATATATATATTTTTTCTTTCTCTGGTCAACTTCCCCCATGCTTCCATCTCAAAATCATGAGGAATCAAAATTAAAAAAGGTATCATTGAAATAGTTATATTGTCTTCTTATCTTAAAAATAATACCAACTTATAAAATATATTTCTGGTAAAAGAAACAACTCTTTCCATTATAGATATATATATTTTTTCACTTTACCCATTTTCTTTTTTTTTAATTAAAATTATTGGGGTGATATTGGTTAATAAAATCAAATATGTTTTAAGTGTACAATTCAATAATATGTCATATATGTACTGCATTGTGTGTTCACAACCCAAAGTTAGATTTCCTTCCATCACCAAATATTTAATTATTTTTATCCCTATCTACCTCCCCTACCCCTTCCTTCTGGTAACCACTAGTCTACTGTTCATATCATGGATCTCTGTTTGTTTGTCATGTTTGTTTATTGCTTTCAGTTTTATGTTCCACATATGAGTTACAAATAACAGTGAATGGTTCAGTTTCCATGTCACCCAGACTCTCCTGAATTTATATCCCTTTTACCTGATCATCAGCTCTTATCTATTGGTATCACTAATTGATCCACAGGGCTATGCATGGTATTTAACATGGGTCAGAGTCTTAACTTATGTTTTATCTATTAAAAGACTGAGAAAGATGTTCTTTCTTTGCTCTTTACTCTTTGAGATAATTAATAGAGAAATAATGGAAACCTAGAGAAGACTAAGGTCACGCCCCATCTCACCCACCCAATGCAACCTACTATTTCTATTTCACTAATTCTATGTGGTGTATCAGTGCTCTCTTAATGAATTTCTTCACTTTGTTTATAAAAATCTGCATTCCATTTTGTTAATTGTGACCCAAGTATTCCTTAAGAATACACCGTACCTGATAAATTAGGAACAAACTGACATCATCTTTTATGGCAGATGACACAAATTGGTACTCTATAGGCCAAATCTAATTCATAATGTGGTGTGTTATTAAACCAGCTTTCTAGAAAATAAAACATATAAAGCAGAAGAAAAATATTTGTAGCATTTGCTTATTTCTATGGTTTAAATACTCACACCATGTCCAATTTCAAGCTACCAGTATGTAATCGTTGAGGTACTATTGTAAAAATATGTGCACAATTATCTCTCATGAGCAAATATAAGCTTACTACACTTATCTAGAGATATGTTTGGGAAAATAAGGGAGTAATTTGATCCATATAGGATTGGTCTTTAGTGTTATCAATATGTACATTCTTTGCTATTATTTTAAAATAAAATTTAAAAATTACTTAAAATATTAACCTTTATTTTTTTCAAAATCACAAGATACTGTCTTTATTCGCAAATAAAAAATATTGACTAGAACTGCATCTTTTTTGCCAGTATCTCACTGACTCCTATTATTTCTATAACAATAAGACTGTTGATCATCATTTATATTCTCATACACAACCCACAGTTATGCTACTTTCTTTGACCCCGAAAGTATTTGAGTTGAGATTTCTGCCTTAAATTGACTGGTTGCATTAACACTCTCCTAGACCAGTGTGCAACATTTCAATTTTAAATGATTTATCTAATCTTGGTATTTATTAGTAGTTGAAAAAAATAACTGCAATATTTACTAAATTTTCTTCTTTTTCTTTTAAAATTTATTTTAGGAAGCAATTTCCATAAAATGCACAATAATGTCCTTAGGACATGTAAGTTGAAACGTCTAACTAATCTGATGGGCCCTACCAAAGAATTTTAGACAGCAAGGCTCAGGTATGTTCATAACACAATATTGCAATATTGTATCTTCTTTTAGGTCCATTACTTTGTTTGCTTTGCTTAGCTGAAGTTAGTGATATTTTGATATTTCAATTATTATTAGTTGTCTTGAAATAGATGTTAAAATTCTAATTAGTTTTGAATGGTCTGAAAGATTATTAATATGGGCAGAGCCTATCTGGGTTTTTGAAGATAGGCCCGATTACAAGTAAGTAAATTGTCACATATTGGTTAATACTTAATTTGTTAAATCGAAAATTGGTGAGCTTACAATATAATGGTTTATCTCTGTTATACACAGTAATGCAATACTCTAAATTTATTTCTTTGGTCAAAGTCTAAAATGGTTTGAAAAAGCTTGGGATATCAGTCTTAGACTATATAATTCTAAACAAAATTATCCCTTGGATACCAAACATATAGAGGATATTTATCCCATTTCTTAAATGATGAGCATGAAATGAAGAGATAGTGTAGTGTTCTGTGCAACAGTTGAATCAGAGAATGCTTAATTCTAATCTCATATCTCCTAATTCATAGTTGAGAAGTTTTGGACATGTAATTTACTCTATGTGCCTTAGTTTCCTCATTAGCAAAAAGAACAACAAAATAGAACCTAACCTATTGGCATAATGTGAAGATTATATGAATAATACGTACAAATTTTGTATTATAGTACTCGGCTAATCATTAAATCTCAATAGTATTAATTATTATTAGTGTAAATTGTTATAAGAATTTGTTAACAGGTCACCAGATGAATGCTATAGTACTTCTAGAGCAGCAATTTTTCTACTTTATCTGTAAGAGTCTTCCTTAATATTCTAGGATAGTGGTTCTCCACCATAACTGTATGTAAGAATCAGCTGGGGAGCTTAAATATACTCCTCAGACCACTTCTTGAGAGTTTCTGATTTAATATATCTGGGGATGAGGCAAGATCTTCAGAATTGTTTTTAATTCCTCAGATAATTGTAATGTGCAGCCAAGATTTAGAACCACTTTTCTAAAGAAATTGGAAGCCCCATATGTATAGACCATCTGCTTATGTAAATTATTGATCATGGCACTTAAAATGCATTTTGTTGAATAAAATTTACAGTCTCAATTGTATACTTATGTAATTATTAGAATGAACATCTTATAGCTACAAATTTAGCACTATAGTTTCATCTGCTTGCATTCAACTCTGAAAGCTCCATGACTGGCATTTATATTTGTCCTGGCATTGGCACATTAATTTAATGGGCTGGAAGGAAAGGCTTGCACTCAGAACTGAGACAGTGATTGAGCCTAGCAATCAACACAATATCTCCATGACAGTAGGCATTACTTTTCCCAACTTGTGTTCCTATGATACTCTGGAAGATACACACACACACACACACACACACACACACACACACACACACACACGACTAAGTTTTTCACGGGCTGTCTCACTTTAGATCATCCTGTTCCTGGGGTTCTAGATAAAGTTACTCAAACATTATTCTAGTCCCAATGGAAAGCCCAGTGCTTTATTCAGGATTTTTGTGATTTTTTTTCTGCTCTTAACACTTTCAGATCACTCTAGCTCTGACTGATTGTCTCAAAATCTTATTTCCCACGTCTTGTCTTGGAGACATAGCCCTTTCTCTACCCTGGTTTTGACAGACATTTGAACAGACTGCTCCACATTTCACATTAAGATCCAATCTCCTATTGCAGCTCTTGACATTACACTTAACTCTCAGCTTAGAACTTAAATTTGTCAGTGTATAGTTGTGGCAAACATTTTTTTTTTCTTTAGTGTATCTTAGTTTAACTACATAGAGAGGAGAAATCTGAAAATATTTAGTCCCCTTACTTACCTCAAAGAAGATGTCAGTATAAAGTCAGTGTTCCCACCCAAACAACAACAAAAAAGAAGAGATGGCTACTCATAGTTGACTCTTAGACATGTACAAGTAACACTACATGCTGATCATTTGACTATTTTGAGACACAGAAACCTAAATGAAATGGTCAGTGTGATGAGCATGTAGTAGTTGAAACTCTCAGTAAACTCCCTGGAGGTGAGAAAAGGAACATTTTTATCCCATATAACTTGAAATTCCATTCAGTTGACAAATCTCAAAGCACTTTCCTAGATGTGAGTGACTTATACTGAGAAATCCACATTCTGAGAAGTATTTTTTTTTTCATTACCCCTGTGTAACTATGTAATATATCTTTGTTTTCGGTGGGTTAATCTTGCTCATAGAAGTTCAAATGATCATTCACTATAGGTTTATCAAATATTATTTAACTGTCTTGTAATATGATCTCCACATGAACCATCCCCAAGAGAGAACATGTTCTTGTTAACTGTCTTGTAATCCCATCCCTTTGTTGCTTTCTTCCACCTTCATATAATCTTCCTTAGGTTCCCTCCTTAATCTCAAATTCATAGAAGAAACTGCAAAACTGTTATTCTCTGGAGCACTTGAGATCATACTCCCCAACATGTGTCATCAATTTGGCTCAAATAAACTTTTATAAAAAACCCTGTACAGGTTTGAACATTTATTACATTAACAATTAATTTGGAGAGAGTTTACATCTTAACGACATTGAGTTTTCTCATACATGAACAAGTAATATTGCTTTACTTGGATCTTTAAAATTTTTCCCATCAATATTTTTAGTATTAAAAATACTTTATATTTTTATAGTACTTTTAGATTTATAAAAAAGAATTGAAAATGTACAGAAATTTTCCATATATCCTCTGCACCCACACATTTATAGCTTCCTCCATTATCAACAACACTCACCAGAGTAACAATTTCAAAATATTGGAATAAGAGACCTCAGCTTCTCCCCCCTCCCCTACAAAGATCAACAATTAGACAGCTATACAAACTAAAGCAACTCTGAAAAAGCTCTGGAGTCCACTTAAAAAACTTTAGCAACACAGTGTGACAAAAAACATGACAATAACTACATGAGAAGAGAAGAAAGGTGGCTTAATTTTGCCTGTAATATCCCATTCCCCAAGCCATCATTCCTCAGCACAGAAAGGGACTTTTTGGCTAGGAAGAGTTTCCTTTGCTAGGGAAGGACAAGTGAAATGAGTAATCCATTTCCACAACTTTTTGGGGCACTATAAGGAAGTCACACTTTGATTTTACCCTATCCAGACTGGCAAAGCTGAGACATACGAAAAAGCTAGGAATAAGAAAGAAAAGCAGAGACTTCTGTGGAGGAGAAAACTTTTCTCTACCCTCAAGTTTCTTCTGGCTGATCTAATAATCAAATAGGCATGAGACAAATTAGCAGGAGAAAATGACCAAATTTAATTACATATATATGTATGGGAACCCCACATACATGAATGAATCAGACATCCCACAAGCAGAAGAGTTCAAAGATGGAAAAGAAAAATGAGTTTATATGACATTCTGAGTTAGGGATGAGGTAAGGCACTGTGAATCTTCAGAAAGTCATTGCAAGGAGAACAAATGTTTAGTAATTAGTAGTTTAGCCTGACCTATACATAACTCAAAACGGATTATTTCTGATAATCTCTTATTGTGGGCAAGGCCCCTAATTCAAGTATTTCTAGGTAGTTAAGGGAGGGCCTAAGTTTCTCTTGACTCTGCAGCTAAAGTTTCCTTTAGCACAAAACAATCTGCATACCACAGAGGCATATCTTGGTTCCTGGTCCCAGAGTGACTCATTCTGAATGCCCACACTACCAATAACAGCCATGTACCAGGATTGATTGTAGCTCAGAGTGACCCGCTCTGCAGACAAACACAGCAGATTTCACCACTGGAGAAACTAACAGCCAGCTCAGCCACCATAGATATTCTGTAGATATTACCAGACTTCACTCACAAGTATTTACATTTGCAAATGCCAGCTACCTGAGTCCCTTCCTGTTCCCTCTTTCCACCCTTGCTGGGACCAGGAACCACAACGGTATGTAGCCCAAGCATTGCAGCTGTAGGAATACAAGATGCCAGCCTAGACCCCTGTGGCTGACCCCCACTGCTGTGTGCTCACCTGGGCTTAGCCCCATCATCTGTGCACTTGCATGCCCGTAACCTGACACCAGGCTCTACCTAGGTAGTGACTGTGCAGGCGTGAGATAGCATGCTAGCATCCAGGAGGCCTGAAGCTTGTTTTGGGCCATGTTAGGTTTTATCTTCTGTCACTGACCTGTGCCACCATGCTCACTAGAGCTAGCCCTTCCAAGCTGTGCACCTGTATAACCCCAGCCCAGCCACCATCATTGACCTTCACTGCAGTATGCACATTCAGGAGGAGACTGTGTAGCTATAAGAGAGAACACAACAGCCAGGACCCCACAGCTATCAGTGGGCCTATCATTAACCTGAGCCCCTGTTGCCCTCTCTGACCCTTACCATTACGTATGATCTGCATCTGACACCTCCCACTGCACATGCACTAGGATATGGCCCACACAGCTGAGTGTGTGCACATTGTTGGCTCAAGTCACCACCACTGCCTGTTCTAGTCTCTAGCTGCTAAATCTGAAGGTGACACTCTGCACCCCAAAAAATTTACAGTCACTGCAGACCTTCAGCAGTGTTTGCAAAGGACTACACAGTTGTCGTTATGGATACCAGTTCCCTGAGCTGAAGAACAATCATACCTCACTGTACTAGAGTCACCACGTACCTACACATTTGGTATCCTGGACCACTAGACTTACTTAAACAGTGTTCTCTAGCATGCTCCCACCCACAGGTAAAAGTCTTCTTTTACTGAAGTCAGTCTAAATTCTTAAAAAAGTGACTGCGTCTTCAAATGTGCAGTCACATACACAAGGTTATAGGGTCATGGAGAACAGGAAAATGTGAGTTCACCAAAAGGGTTCAATAAACATCCAGTAACTGCCCCCCAAAAATGGAGATCCAGGGATTACTTGACAAAAATACAAGAGATGACAAATGTTGGTTGGCAAGGATGTGGAGAAAAGGGAACCATTGTGCACTGTTGTTGGGGATATAAATTGGTTCAGTCACTATTATAAACACAGTGGAGGTTTCTTAAAAAGTTAAAAATAAAATTACCATATGATCCAGCAATCTCATTTCTGAATATATATCCAAATAAATGAAAACAGAATCTCAAAGATGTGTATACATTCCCATGCTTATTGTAGCATTATTCACAATATACAAGATTTAGAAACAACCTAAATGTACATCTACAGATTAATGAATAAGTAAGATGTGTATATGTACAATAAAATATCATCCAGCCATGAGAAAGAATAAAATCTTGCTATTTGTACACCATGGATGCACCTTGAGGGCATTATACCATGTACAATGACACACAAAGAAAGACAAATACCGTATAATATTCCTTTTATGTGAAATCTGAAAACGTCAAACTGATAGAAACAAAGAGAAGAGTGGTGGATACCAGGGAGTGAGTGGTGAGAGAAATAGGGAGATGGATGTTAGTCAAAGGGTATAAACTTCCAGTTACAAGATAAATAAGTTCTGAGGCTCCAATGTGCAGTATGTGATTAGAGTTAATAATGCTATATTTTATACATTGGCTTGCTAAGAAAAAAGATCTTAAATGTTCTCACCACATAAAGAACTGGTAATTATGTGATGTGATGGAGGTGCTAGCTAGCACTATGTTGGTAATCATTTTGCAATATATGTGTATCAAATCAACACATTCTACACCTCAAATTTACACAGTGTTATATGTTATTTGTATCTCAGTAAAGCAGGGAAAAAAATCACTCACCAAAATGGTAATTTTTTTTTTTAAACCAAAAATGAACCAACATCGACTCATCATAATCACACAAAATTCATAGTTTAATTTAGGGTTCTTTCTTGATGGTGTGCATTCTATTTCTTTCGACAAATGTGTAATGTCATATATTGATTATTATAATATATTATGCATATATTATATAATATCATATAGAATATATTTTTACTGTCCTAAATATCCTCCTTGCTCTGCATATTTCTCTCTTCTTCCTGATCACCTGGACAGCCACTGAGCTTTTTATTGTCTTAATTGTTTTGCTTTTTTCCAGGATATCATATAGTTGGAATCATACAGTATTTAGCCTTCTTCGATTGTTTTTTTTTTTTTTAATTTAGTAATATGCATTTAAGTTTTTCTCCATTTTTTTTTCATGGCTTGATAGCTCAATATTTAGCACTTAATTATATTCCATTGTCTAGATGGACCAGAGTTTATTTATTCACCTACTGCAAAAATCATTGTTGCTTCCAAGTTTTTGTAATAAATCTGTTACAGATATCTATGTGAAGCTTCTTACATAGACATACATTTTCAACTTGGTAACTGAATACTGAGAAGCACAATTGCTGGGTCATGTGTTGAAAGAATGTTTAATTTTGTAAGAAACCACCAAACTGTCTTCCAACATGGCTATATCATTTTGCATTCTCACCAGCAATGAATATTTTCTGTTGCTCCACATCCTCACCAGTATTTGGTGTTGGTGTTTTGCATTTTGGGCATTCTAATGTGTATTGTGGTATTTCACTGTTGTTTTCATATGTGTTTCCCTGATGGCATGTAATGTGGAACATATTTCTTATGCTTATTTTTTAGTTTTCAGCATATAAACCTTCATAAGTTTTCTATTTTTTACTCCCAGGTATTTTATGTTCTTAAATGCAATTTACGTGGTATTTTTATTCAAAATTTTAATTGTTCTTGATGATATGTAAAAATAATGTTGAATTATGTATACTGACATTCTTTTTTTTTTTTTTTTTGACATTCTTTCCTGTAAATTTGTTAAAGTCATGTAGTAGGCTGAATAACTCTTCTAAGATTTACTTGATTTGTTGTATACTTTATAATATCTAAGAATAAAGAGTTTTATTTTCTTCTTTATTATCTTTTTTTTTTTTTAAAAAGCTAAGACCTCTAGTACAATATTGAACATGATGGTGCAAGTAAACAAGTTTTCCATTCGAGAATGAAAATATTTAGGTATTTTTAGTAAATATTTTTCTAATTATTTTTATTATTTTTGTTTTTCAATTGGAGTCAACATTCAATATTATTTTCTATAAGTTTCAGGTATACAGCATAGTGGTTATACATTGATAATTTAGGAAGTGATCCCCTTCATTAGTCTAGTACCCACCTGACACTATACATCGTTTTAAAATATTATTGACTATATTCTCTATGCTATACATTATATCCCCATGACTATGTCATACTACCAATTTGTACTTTTTAATCCCTTCACCATTTTCAAGCAACTTCCCAACTGCCTTCCTATGTGGCAACCATTAGCTTGTTCTCTGTACTCTATGAGTCTGTTCATTTTTTTGTTGTTGTTCATTTATGTTGTTTTTTAGATTCCACATATAAGCAAAATCATGTGGTATTTGTTTTTCTCTATCTAACATATGTCACTAAGCATATAGCCTCTAGATACATTCATGTTTTTGCACATTGTAAGATTTCATTTTTTTTTTTTTTTATGGTCAAGTAATATTTTATTGTATATATGTACCACTTTTTCTTTATCTAATCGTCTATTGATAGACACTTAGGTTAACTCTATATTTGGCTACTGTGAATAGTGCTGCCATGAACATAGGGGTGCATAGATCTTTTTGAATTAGTGTTTCGTATTTCTTCTAATAAATATCCAGAAGTGGAATTGCTGTGTTATGAGGCAGCCTCTATTTATAACTTTTAGAGGAAGATCCAAACTGTTTTCCATAGTGGCTATATCAATTTGAAATCCCACCAACAGTTCATGAGGGTTCTTTTTTCTCCATATCCTTGCCAACACTTGCTGTTTGTTGATTTATTGATGACAATCAGATAGGTGTAAGGTGATATCTCATTGTGGTTTTAATTTGCATTTCTCCAATGATTAGTGCCATTGAGCATATTTTCATAAGCCTACTGTCCATTTGTATGTGCTCTTTACAGAAATTTCGATTCATGCCCTCTGCTCAGTTTTTAGTTGGATTTTTTTTTTGGGGGGGTGTTAAGTTGTATGAGTTCTTTATAAATTTTAGATAGTATTGTATGTATTATTAGCAAATATTTGTACCCACTCAGTAGGTGTTTTTTTTCATTTTGTTGATGGTTTTCTTTGCTGTGCAAAAACTTTTTATTTAGATGTAGTTCCTTCTATTATTTCTTTTTTTTCCCCTTGCCCAAAAATATATATCAGAAAAAAAAGAATTACTAAGAGCAATGTCAGGAGTTTATTGCCTATGTTTTCCTTTAAGAGTTTTATACTGTTGGGTTTTATATTTAAGTCTTTAATCGATTTTGAGTTTATTCTTGTATATGGTTTAAGAAGTTGGTCTAGTTTAATTTTTTTGCATGTAACTTTCCATTTTTTCCAACAGCATTTATTGAATAGATTGCCTTTACCCCATTGTATATTTTTGACTTTTTTTTTTTTAACATAGATTAAATGACCATATAGGCGTGAATTTACTTCTGGGCTCTCTATTCTCTTCCATTGATCTGTGTCTGTTTTTGTGCCAATACCATGCTGTTTTGCTTACTGTAGCCTTGTAGTATAGTTCAATGTGAGGTAGTGTAATACCTCAAACTTTATTCTTTTTTCTCAAGATTGTCATGGTTATTTGGGATCTTTTATGGTTCCATATAAATATCAGGATTCTTTGTTCTAGTTCTGTGAAAAATGCCATTGGTATTTTAATAGAGATTATATTGAATCTATAGATTGCTTTGGGTAGTATGAATATTTTAACAATGTTAAGTCTTTCTTCCATGGACATGCTATATGCTTCCATTTATTTGTATCTTCAATTTTTTTTCATCAATGTTTATAATTTTTTGACTACAGGTCTTTTATCTCCTTGGTTAAATTGATGCAATTGTAAATAAAATTGTTTTCTTAATTTCTCTTTCTGATAGTTCATCATAGGTGTATAAAAATAAACTGACTTTGGAATATTAATTTTATATCTTGCTATTTTACTGAATTCATTTATGTGTTCTAACAGATTTGTGTGGAATCTTTAGGGTTCTCTACACATAGTATCATGTCATCTGCAAATAATGATAGTTTTACTTTTTTTCTTTTCCAATCTGGATGCTTTTTATTTATTTTTCTCATCTGATTGCTATGGCTAGAACTTCCAATAGTATGTTGAATAAAAGTAGTGAAAGTGGACATATTTGTCTTGTTTCTGATCTTAAGGAAAACACTTTTAGCTTTTCATCATTGAGTGTGATGTTAGCTGTTAGCTGTGAGTTTGCCATATATGGCCTTTATTATGTCAAGCTATGTTCCCACTATTCCCACTTTGTTGAAAGATTTTATCAAATCGATGCTGGAATTTGTTAAAGGCTTTTTCTCTATCTATTGATATAAGCATATAATTTCTGTTCTTTATTTTATTTATGTGGTGTGTCATGTTAATTGATTTGTGAATATTGAAACAAACTTGCATCCAAAAATAAATCCCACTTGGTCATGGTATATGATTTCTTTAATATATTGTTTAATTTGGTTTACTAATATTTGGTTGGGGATTTCTGCATCTATGTTTATCGGGAGCATTGACTTATAATTTTTTTTGGTAATGTCTGTCTAGTTTTAGAATCAGGGTAGCTGTGGCCTCATAAAATAAGCTTGGAAGCCTTCTTTCCTTTCAAATTTTTTGAAATAGTTTGGAAAGGATAGGTGTTAATTATTTAAATGTTTGTAAAATTCACCTTTGAAACCATTTGGTCCAAGACATTTGTTTCTTGGGAATATTTGGAGTACTGATTCAATATTGTTTGTAGTAATCGATTAAATTCATCTGGTCTTGTGTATGTTTTGAGGCTGCTGTTGTTAATTTTCTGTCTGAAAGTTCTGTGCATTGGTGTCAGTAGGGTGTTAGAGTCCCCTATATGAGTGCATTACTGTCGATCTCTCCCTTTCTGTTGCTTAATATTAGTTTTACATATTTAGGTGCTCCATTGTTAGGTGCATAAATTTTTTACAAGGTTCATATCCTTTTGTAGAACTGTTATTTTCATCATTATGTAATGTTCTTCTTTGTGGCTTATTATAGTCTTTGTTTTAAAGCCTATTTTGTCTTATATAAGTATTGTTACTGAAGTATTTTTTTAGACTTGATTTTTTAAATTGAAATTATTGGAGTGACATTAATTAATAAAATCAAATAGGTTTCAAGTGTACCATTCAATGATATGTCATATGTATATTGCATTGTGTGTTTACCACCCAAAATTAAATTTCTTTCCGACACCATATACTTAACCTCCTTTACCCATTTCTACCTCCCCCTCCCCCTTTCCTTCTGGTAACCACTAAACTCTTGTCTGTGTCTATGACTTTTTGTTTGTTTTTCTTGTTAATTTGTTGCTTTCAGTTTTACATCCCACACATGAGTGAAATCATATGGTTCTCAACTTTTTTCTGTCTGACTTACTTCACTTAGCATGGTAATCTCAAGATCCATCCATGATGTCGCGAATGGAAGTATTTCATCTTTTCTTACGGCTCAGTAATACCCCACTGTCTACGTGTACCACTTCTTTATTCAAAGAATACTTCGGTTGCTTCCATGTCTTGGCCTCCTTGAATAATGCTGCAATAAACATTGGGATGCATATATCTTTACAGATAAATGTTTTCAAATTTTGGGGGTAGGTACTGATAAGACAGAATGCTGGGTCATATGGAAATTCTGTTCTGGTTTTTTGAGGAAACATCATACTGTTTTCCATAGTAATTGTATCAATTTACATTCCTACCACAGTGTATGAGGGGTCGTTTTTCATCACAACCTCTCTACCACTTGTTATTATTTGTCCTGTTGATGATAGCCATTCTAGCAGGTGTGAGATGATATCACATTGTGGTTTTGATTTGCATTTTTCTAATAGCTAGTGAAGTCGAGCATGTTTTCATATGTCTGTTGGCCATTTGCGTATCTTCTTGGGGAAAGTGTCTGTTCAAGTCCTCTTCTGATTTTTTAATTGGACTGTTTTTGTTGTTGAGTTATATGAGTTCTTTGCATATTTTGAATATTAGGCCTTTAATGGAAGCATTGTTTGAAATTATCTTTTCCCATTCAGATAGTTGCCTCTTTGTTTTATTGATGGTTTATTTTGCTGTACAGAGCTTTTTATCTAATATAGTTCCATTCACTTATTTTTGCTTTTACTTCTCTTGTCTTTGAAGTCAAATTCATAAAATATTCTTTAAGTCCAAGGTTCATGAGTTTAGTACCTATGTTTCCTTCTATGCAGTTTATTGTTTCAATTCTTATATTCAGGTCTTTGATCTATTTTTAGTTAATTTCGATGTACACTGACAGACTGCAGTCTAGTTTCATTTTTTTTTTTGCATGTGGCTTTCCAATTTTTCTAATTTTCAATTAGAAAATTAGATTTCCAATTTTCCAATTTTTCTAATTTTCAATTAGAAAATTAGATTTCCAATTTTAGAAAATTAAATTTCCAATTTTCACCATTTATTGAAGAAGCTTTCCTTTCTCTATTGTATGTTTTTGTATCTTTTGTAAAAAAATATTTGCTCATATATACGAAGGTTTATTTCAGGACTCTCAATTCTATTTTATTGGTCTGCTAGTCTGTTTTTCTACCAATACCATGTCGTTTTGATTATTGACATTTTGTAGTATAAAATGAAGTCAGGCAAAGTAATACCTCTAGCCTGTTCTTTTCCTTTTTTTCAGGATTGCTTTGGCTATTTGGTGTCTTTTGTGCCTCCATACAAATTTGGTGTTTTTTTGTTCTATTTCTTTAAAGAATGCCTTTGGGATTTTGATGAGAATTGCATTAATTCTGTATAATGCTTCAGGTAAAAAGGTCATTTTAACTATGGTAATTCTTCTAATCCAAGAATACAAAATATTTTTTCCATTTCTTTGTGTCCTCTTCAATTATTTTTAATAATGTTTTATAGTTTTCAGTGTATAGGTCCTTCACATGCTTTATTAGGTTTATTCATAGGTATTTTATTCTTTTTGTTTCAATTGCAAAGAGTTTTTTTTTTTAATTATTTTTATGAAAATTCATTGTTAACATATAGGAATGGTATGGATTTTTGAACATTAATTTTGTATCCTGAAACTTTATTATATTTGGTTATAATCTTTTTTTTAGTGGAGTCTTTAGAGTTTTCTGTATAGAGAATCATGTCATCTGCAAAAAGCGATAATTTGACTTCTTCATTCTTAAATTGGATGAATTTTATTTTTTTCTATTACCTGTGTGCTCTAGCTAGGACTTCCAATGCTAAGTTGCATAACAGTGGTGATAGCGAACAACCTTATTTTGTTCCTGATCTTAGAGGGAAGGTTTTTCATTTTTTGATCTTAAGTATAATGTTAGCTGATAGTTTTTTGTATATGACCTATGCTATATTGAGGTCCTTCCCTTCTATACTCATGTTATTAAGTGTTTTAATCATAAATGGATGCTGTATCTTTTCTGCATTTATTTATATAATCATATGATTTTTATTTTTTATTTTGTTTATGTGATGTATCACATTTATTGATTTGCATTTGTTAAACCATCCCTGTGTCCCTGGGATGAAGCCCACTTGATCATGGTGTATAATCTTTTCAATGTATTGTCGTATTAGATTTGCTAGTATTCTGTTTAGTATTTTTGCATCTGTGTTCATGAGAGATATTGGTCTATATGTTTCTTTTTTTTGCATTATCTTTACCAGGTTTTGTCACCAGGGTAATGTTGGTCTCATAAAATAAATTAGGACATATTGACTTTTCTTCAATTTAAAAATGTTTGAGAAGAACAGGTATTAAATCTTTGACACTGAGAGAAAAAAAGGCGTAAATGATATTTTGTGCATCCCCCTTGTGACAAAATCAAAGTTGTGACAGAAGTACATGTGAACAGCAAGCAAAGTCACCTGGGATCTAGATGAAAAGAAGCACTATAACTAGGAAGAGAAATAAGAAATCACCCTGCAACGGTAGAGAATTCCCTGAAACTCCACCTCCCCTAACTCACACTCACACCCAAGCCTCATTCAGTTGTGTCCTCGGTGAGTCCTGTGCCACTTGATGAGAAGCATCAAGACTCACACTGGTGGCAGCTGCCCTTGGTTTCCGGCGTGGCTTCTTAAGGCAACTATAAGCATGGCATCTGTGAATTGCTTGCTGAATCTTAACAGGTGGCCCTGGAGGGGCACAGGCTGGGGCTAAACTTGGTCTTCAGCTGAACCCTTCTCGGAACTGTGCCACTGGACACTTACTACACAAAGCCATGCTAATAAGACCAGGAGACTTAGAAGCTTTGCTTAATACATAGAAACAGACACATAAAGGCAGCCAACATGGGAAGACAAAGAAGCAGAAACCATATGAGAGAATGGAACAGAGATCCAGGAATAATGGAGTCAAGGAATCTAACATATGCAGAGTTCAAAACATTAGATATAAAGATGTTCAATGAAATTAGGGGAAGAGTGGATGAATTCAATGAGAACTTTAATAAAGATATATAAACATAAAAATGGGAATGGAAATTATAAAAGGGAACCAGTCAGAAATGAAGAAAACATTATCTGAGATGAAGAGTATATTCGAAGTAATCAACAGAGTGGATAAAGAAGAGGCTCGAACCACTGATATAGAGAATGGGGAAGCCAAAGACACTCAATCAGAACAGAAAGAAAAAGAAGCCAAGAGTATAATAATAATTTAAGGAGCCTATGGGACACAAATGTAAAAATATCCATGCCATAGGGGTACCAAAAGGAAAACAAGATTTTGAAGAGCTATTTGAAGAAATAATGATGAAAAACTTCCCTAACCTGGTAAAGGAAATAGATATACAACCCCAGGAAGCTCAGAGAGTCTGAAAAAAATAAACTCAAAGAGGCCCACACCAAGACATATCATAATTTAAATGCCAAAGGTTAAATGCAATGAGAGAATCTTAAAAGCAGCAAGAGAAAAGCAGTTAGTTACCTACGAAGGTAGGTAACTTATGGCAGCTGATTTCTCAAAAGAAACTATATAGGACAGAAGAGCTTGGCACAAAATAGTCAACGTGATGAAATCCCAGGATCTACAATCAGGAATACTTTATCCAGCAAAGCTATCATTTAGTGTCAAAGGAGAGATAAAGAGCTTTCCAGACAAAAATAAGCTAAAGGAATTTATTAACGCAAAGCCAGTATTGCAGGGACTTCTTTAAGAAGAAATAGCATGTATCAAAAACATGCTATTGGAGGGACTTCTTTAAGAAGAAATAGCATGTATCAAAAACAGGAATAAAGAATGGTAATAACTACATTCTTATCAACAATGATCTAAAATGGAAAAGAACTAAGTTCTCCAAGCAAAAGATAGAGTAGCTGAATGGATAAGAAAAAAAAACACAAAAAACTCCTACATATTTTGCTTGCAAGAGACTCACTTCAGATTAAAAGACACACACAGACTAAAAGGAAAGGAATGGAAAAAGATATTGTCTTGATGGACCTAGAGGGTACTGTGCTGAATGAAATAAGTCGGATAGAGAAAGACAAATATTGCATGATTTCACATGCATGTGGAATCTAAAGAACAAGATAAACAGCAATGACAACTAAAATGGAAATAAACTAATAGATACAGAGAATACTTGAAGGCTATACAATGAGAGGGAGTTTGGGGAACACAGCAACAAAGGGCAAAGGGATTAAGAAGTACAAATGGATAGCTACAAAATAGACATGGAAATATAAACTGTAGCATAAGGAAAATAGTTAACGATGTTATAATAAATATGTAAGGTGGAAGAGGGTTAGTAGGTTTAGTGGGGTGATCACTTTGTGAGTTATATAGATTTGTAATCACTGTGCTGTATAATTGAAACTAATATATTATTGTATGCAAACTATAATTGAAAAATCTCATTGAACTGTGCAAGGTAAATATGAGCAACTAATTGTCAATTATATTTCAATAAAGCCGGAAAAAAATCTTTGAATGTTTGGTAGCATTCAGTGGTGAAGCCGTCTGGTTCTAGACTTTTACTTTCTGGGTGTTTTTTAATGATTGTTTCGATTTCCATACTGTTGGTCAGTCTAGGTTTTCCAGTTCTTCATGATTCAGTCTACAAAGGTTGTGTATTTCTAAGAACTTGTCCATTTTGTCAAGGTTATTAAATTCGGTGATATATAATTCTTCATAGTATCCTTGTATGATTCTCTTTATTTCAGTTAAATCTGTCATAAATTTCTTTCATTTCTGATTTTGATTACTTGTGTCCTTTCTCTTTTTTCCTTAGTAAGTCTAGCCAGTGTTTTTTCAATTTTATTAATCTTCTCGAAGAAACATCTTTGTTTCATTTATTTTTTCTATTGACTTTTTGTTCTCAATTTTATTTAATTCTGCTCTAATTGTTATTTCTTTCCTTCTGTTGACTTTGGGCTTTATGTATGTATGTATGTATGTATGTACGTACGTACGTATGTATGTATTTATAGTTTTTAATGGTGTAATGTTAGATTGTTTATTTGAGATCATTCTTGTTTCTTGAAGTAAATCTGTAATAATACGATCTTTCTTCTTATTACCATTTTTGGTGTGTCTTAAAATTTTGATATGTTGTATTTTCATTCTCATTTGTTTCTATGTATCTCTTGATCTCTCCTTTTATGTCTTTTATGACCCAGTCATTCTTTAATTGCATGTTGTTTAATCTCCATGTATTTGTGATTTTTCTTGCTGTTTTTGTTGACAGTTGACCTCCAGTTTCACAACATTATAGTCAGAGAATATGCTTGATATGATTTTAATCTTATCATTTTTTTTTTTTGAGGCTAGTTTTGTCCCAACATACAGTCTCAACTTGAGACTTTTTCAGAATAATGAGCACTACAGAATAATGTATAATCTCATGTTTTGGGATGAAAGGCTCAGTAATTGTTGATTATTTTCAATTGTTTTAATGTGTCATTTAAGGATGATATTTTCTTATTGATTTTCTGTTTGGAATATGTATTTAGAGCTGACAGTGCAGTATTTAGGTCTCCTACTATAATTGTGTGTGTGTGTGTCTGTGTGTGTGTGTGTGTGTGTGTGTGTGTGTTTTATCTCCCTTAGTTCTGTTAATAATTGCTTTATATATTTTAGTGCTCCCTGTTTGAGAGCATAAATATTAATAAGTGTTATGTCTTTGTCGTGTATCATCCTTTTTATCATTATGAAGTGCCCATCATTGTCTCTTGTTACTTTTTTATATCTTGAAGTCTATTTCATCACTATAAGTATAGCTACACTCCCTTTTTCTAGATGTCACTTGCTTAAAGTATTTTTTCCCACCCTTTGCCTTTGAGTCTATATTTGTCCTTGCAACCGAGATGTGTCTCTTGGAGGTAGCATATAGTTGGGTTTTGTTTTTGATTCAATCTGGTACTCTTAGCCTTTTTATTGGTGAGTTCAACCCATTTACATTTAGAATGTTGAATGAAATATGAGGTTTTCCTATAGCCATTTTATCTTTTGTTTTCTGGTAACCCAGTGTCTCCATTATTTCTTTGCCCTTGTGTTTCTGCCTGTTATTTTAATTTGATGGTGCTTTATGATTTTTCCCTCTGGTCCTTCTTGTTTTATGTTATGTGTCTCTGTTCTGAATTTTTGTGCGTGTGGTTACCATTAAGTTTATATAAAAGAAAGTTTTACACACACACAGTAGTTGTGTTTCTTCTGCATGTTCCTTGTCTCCATTCCACTTTGCAGGTTTAGAGCTTTACTCACTTCCTTTTTCTGTTTTTGTTGTCTCACATTATCCTTCTTTATGTTGAATGTTTATTTCTAAGTTGCAATAGCTGTCATGTTCTTCTTTTTTTAAGCATTTTTTTTAATCCTTAACCGTTATGTAATGTTCAAGCTTATAATATCTAGTTCTTAAGAGTCTCACTTTTCTGCTTTTGTGTGCCTGTTAGTCATCTTACTCATAGTTATGTATTTTTTGTCCTTTTCTTTCAGGTTGAATGACCTCCTTCAATGTCCCATAGTGCAGGCTTTGTGGTGGCAATTTCTTCAGTGTTAGTATGTCTGGAAAAGTTTTTATTTCTTCTTCATATCTAAAGGAGAGCTTTGCTGAATTTATTATTTTTGGCTTTTAATTTCTCTCTTTCAATAGTTTTAATATTTGGTTTCATTCCTTTTTAGCTTGTAAGATATGTGCTGAGAAGTTCGATGATAGTCTAATGGGATTTCCTTTATAGCTTACTGCCCCCACCCCCTCGCCCCCGATGGCTTTTAAAATTCTTTGTCATTAACTTTTGAAAAAAAAATTGAAAATTTAATATAATGTGTTGGAGGTTTATTTGGGTTGAGATAATTATGTGTTGTTTGCTTCTTGGATTTGAGGATCCAGTTTTTCCATAGATTTGGGAAATCCTCTTTGACTATTTGTTTGAATATGCTTTCTGTTCCCTTCTTTTTCTCTTCTCTTTCTGGTATACCCATTATTTTTATATTGTTTTTTTTCTGATCATGTCAGATAGTTGTTGTAGTGGTCTTTCTTTCATTTTTCTCTCTTTTTTTTTCCACTCTCAAGTTTCTCTTTTTCCTTCTGTGTCTTTCCAGATTTCTGTCACTAATTATTTCTCTTATCTGATCAGCTCTACTTCCTAAGCTTGCTACTTCATTCTTCATCTTTTTAAAACAAATTCTTCATCTCCAGAAGTTCTATTTGGTTCTTTTTTAGAGTTTTAATGTTCTTGATATAATTTTCCTGTTATTTGCTGATTTTGTTTCTAAATTTTTTGAACTGTCATAATTTTTTTGCATCTCATTGAGTTATTTCAGAAGTGCAGTCTTGAATTCTCTGTCTTTAAATCACATACTTCTATATCTTTAAGTTTATTTTATGGAGATTTTTCATTTTCTTTCTGAGCTGCCTTGTCATCTTGGTTGTTTATTGTGTTAGATGGACTATTTCTTTGCCTAGACATTAATAAGAATGCAATCTGCTCTTTAAAAAAATATAGAGTGATCTCTCTTTAGCAGGCTGATAGGAAGAAGTTTTCCTTGCACTTTCCAGTAGGTGGCGCCCAAGCCTCCTGCACTGTCCACACCTGCTAGATTTCTGCTTTGAAGTTAAGAATGCCATTTTTTTTCCCCCTCTGGAAAGGTGTATATTTCCTTTGTGACCAGGTCACCTTCGTCCCAGGGTTTCATCCTGTAGCAGAATATGAAGGACAATAGTATTAAAAGCCTCTGAGAAAGCTCTGAAACTCTAGTAATTCTCCTACTGTCAGGTGCAATGCTCTGCTGCTACCTTGTGGATCAGCCTGCCTGAAATGAGAGTAGGATGGATTGGGAGAGGCCAGCTGTGTATGGGACTGTGTTTCCTTCCAGTGATGCTGGCTCAAGCTTTAGCTGCTTTGCATCTATATTTCCTCTCCTATCTCTGGGACCAGCTGCTGTGTATGTTTCAGTTCTGGTTGCATAATAGTTCCTGTGGCTCGGTGTTATCTTTGGGACGGTATGGAGGAGGTAAGGGAGGGCACACTCTGGGATGGTAAGAGGAGATGACCAGACTCTGTGACTCAGTTCTCTGCCTGGCAATGGTACTTACTAAGACACAGCATCACTCCTTTGAGCTTGGTCTCTGTCCTCTTCTCTGCCCTTTTTCCTGGGCTCTACTGCATGGAATATGCTTACCCTCAGACGGGACTCTTCAGGGCCTCCAAGAATCAAGAAATTATCATTTTGTTCTCCCCTCTCCTTTGCCCTGCCAGGAGCTCTCTGCTGGGGTTGCTTTCAGCAACACCTGGCTTTGTTTCTTTCTGCCTTTCTCTCAGAGCTACAAATGGCCTACCTTCAGATGCTCTGATGCACAAATCTCTCAGATCTACTTGTGTGCAGATTGGGTGTTACTTATTGATATGTAGATGTTTAGGTCCTTATAGTTTCAAGGGGAGATATCAGGGGAGATCTCTCACGCTGCTATGCTTCTGATGTCACTACTCAAGTTTTTTGTTGTTGTTGTTATTTGCATGAAATATTTTTTCTATCCTTTTATATTCAGTATGTGTGTGTCTTCTGATCTGAAGTGGGACTCTTATAGACAGCATATGTAAGGGACTTGTTTTCTTATCCATTCAGCTACACTATCTTTTGACTGGAGCTTTTAATCCATTTACATTTAGAGTGATTATTGATAAGTATATAGTTACTGCCATTTTATTATTTATATTTATGTGTTTTTCCTCCTTTTTATTTTTCTTAAAGAAGCTGCTTTAACATTTCTTATAATACTAGTTTGGTGGTGATACACTCCTTAGCTTTTTCGTCTTTGAGTAGCTCTTTATTTGTTCTTTGATTCCAAATGATAGCTTTCCTGGGTAGAGTAATCTTTGCTGTAGGTCTTTTCTTTTCATCACTTTGACTATTTTATGGCAGCCCTTTCTGACCTACAAAGTTTCTGTTGTGTAATTTACTGACAGTCTTATGGGAGCTCCCTTGTAGGCAATTAGCTGCCTTTCTCTTGCTGCTTTTATAATTCTGTTTTTAGTTTTTGACATTTTAATTATGATGTATCTTGGTGTGGGCCCCTTTGGGTTCATCTTGTTTGAGACTCTCTCCACTCCATGCAGATACAAGTTTATTTTTTTACCAAGTTAGTAAAGTTTTCAGTCATTATTTCTTTAAATTAGGTTCTCAGTTTCTTGCTCTCTCTCTTCTTCTTCTGGTACCCCTATGATGCAAATGTTGTTACCCTTGATATTGCCTTAGAATTCCCTTAAACTCTCCTCATTTTATTATTTTTTCCTTTTCTTTTCTTTTTCTTTCTTTTTTTTTTCTTTTCTTTTCTTTCTTTCTTTCTTTTTTTTTTTTTTTTTTACTAACAATTAAGGTCTTTTTTGCTACCTCATATTTCAAATCACTGATTTGGTCCTCTGCTTCATCTAATCTGCCGTTTATTACTTTTAAGGTATTGCTTATGTTTGTAATTTCAGCCACCATTTCTATTTTTTTTAGAATTTCTATACAATTTTTTATGCTTACTATCTCTTTATTGAAGTTCTCACTAAGTTCCTTGAGCATCCTTATACCCAGCGTTTTCAACTGTGTGTGATAGGTTGCTTGCTTCCATTTTATTTTGTTCTTGTTCTGGAGTTTTCTCCTATTCTTCTATTAGAGTCTTGTTTCTTTGTTTCCTCATTTTGGCTGTTTCTCTGTGTTTATTTCTATGTATTATGTAGAACTGCTATATCTTCCAGTCTTGGTTGGATGGACTTATATAATAGGTGCTTCGTGGGGCCCAGTAGCAGAGTCTCCCTGATCACCTGGGTTGTGTGGTCCTAGAGTGTCTCATTTGTGGGTTGTGTATGTTCTCCTTTTGTAGCTGAGCCTCAATTGCTTTGGCACATCAGTGGGCAGAATTAACACTTAGGCTGGCAGGCTGTGAGAATTAGCCATGTCTTCAGCTTACTAGTTGTTGTTTGGGGGTGAGGGATGGAACTAACAGAGTGGAATTTACCCAATTAGGCTCTGGTGCCCGTTGAGATCATTCTTTGGGGTGCCACTTGTGGGTTTAATTGGGTGGTGCTTTTTTTTGATCTGAAAACTGCCTCTGGGTGTTTTGGATTCTGGGGATTTTTTTAGAGGGGCTCCTGTGCAAGTCAAAGTCAGCTGCTGCCTGTGACTTATCAAGACTACCTAGGAGGAGCTACAAAACAATACACAGTTGCTTGCTGTCTTTGCTGGATCTGTTGGCACATGAGAGAGGCTATGCTTCAAACCAAGGTTGAGCAGTTCCAGTTGGGCCTGGGGCAGCTCAGAGATAAGATCAAGGCACCCCAAGGCCTGCTGATCCCTGCAGTCTTCTGATAAGGCTTATCTACAGAAAGAGCCTCTAGTGGTTCCTGGGTCAATGAGGCATGGTCTCAGGGAATCACCTGAGTGGTGAGTGGTGTTTACCAGGTTAATGCAAAGTCCATTTTGTGGAGCCTTGGGCCACTTATCAAAGGACTCGAAACACGCTAAGGCTGGCTACTGCCTATCTGGGGCCTGTAGACCTCCAAGAGTTGTCTAAGAAAGACTGCAGCATGGGCAGGAGCTGGCTGCCTTCCTCCAAAAGTGCCTTCAGTGATGCATAACCTGAGGCTGGCTATTTGCTGTTGAATAAGCCTCTGTGGTATGTGTGCCATAGCTGTCTGCCTGTCACCAAAAATGCCTCTGATGGTGTGCTGTTGGGTTGGATTGGTCCCAGGAAATTATCAGGGTAAAGAGAGATGAGTTCACTATGTCAATGCAGATTCCAATTTGGGGGAGAGGGCTCAACACAGCTACCATGGCAGCTGTCCCTCCAATTCTTGCCCTGCAGCCACATAACTCAGTCTCTCTTTGTATGCCTCTGGTGCCTCCTGAGACACCTTTCTCTGCCAGAGCTCAGAATGAGTGTTGGGGAGCAAGAGAGTATATTTATGGGCCCTTTAAGAAGATTCCTGGGTTTCTAGCAGTCTTTCATCTCACCTGGATGGACAGAATCCTTACTATTTTTACAACCAGATATTGTGGGTGCTTTTATTTTAGGCACTGGTGCTCCAGACTGAGGATCCCAGTGTGGAGCTAGAATCACTTGTTTTTCAGGGAATTTTCTGCAGCCAAGCTATCCCTCCCTTATTCTCAACTGCCATAGGTGGGGCCAGCTCAATCCGCATCTTTGTCATTTTTACCAGTCTTCAATATGGTTTCTTCTTTATATCTTTAGTTATAGTGTTAGGTAATTAGTGAGGCATGAGCGACAGGAGTGAAAACCTAGCTCTGTAACCATAGAAAATTCCGTTGAAGACCTTCCTTAAGGACCTCCCAGAAACACCTCCTTTTTAGGGTTATAAATTACCTCCAAATCCTAGAGCGCTAAGGTCATAAAAACTACTGGCTAAACCAGCCACAAATACATACACAAAAAATACTACCCTAACCTGCCCACCCACAACCTCAGCCTCATTTATCATCATTATAATATTATATATATGCCCAGAAGTTCATGAATCTAACTATTGGTTATTGTAAATAATGCTACAATGAATATGTTATACAGCAGCCAACTGTCAGTTAAGGTAACCTCACATGCAAATCATCTAGGACTTTCCATCATAGCCCAAATATAAACAGACCTTCCCACTTCTGCGTTGTTACAGCTCTCCTTGCTTAAAACCCACTCTTTGCTTGGGACAGACTCTGTCTTATCTCTTCACCTCTCAAATTCCACAGGGCTGTAGCTTTCCTTAGTGTGGCCCATCTCCTTCTAAAATGTACTTTCAATAAATCTGACTTTTTCTAAATCTCACTGATCTGTAATTCTTTGCTGCATCAGTGGGGAAGAACCAAGGGACAACACACAACACTGTCCTCCTCCATGCCACTACAGTGACACCGGATTTCACATCACCTCAGCAGTAACAATAGGCCATATATTAGTACATAAAATAAGCCTTATTAAATATGAAAAGATTAAAAAATGAAGTCTATTCTTTATTCACAAAGGAGTGGAATTCCAAATTAATAAAGAAATAAATTTGGGGAATTCACAAAGTTTGGTGGATGTGGTCATTAAACAACATACTATTAAACAACAATGTTTGGAAGGAAAAAAATAGGGAAATTAGGAAGTGCTTTGAGATTAATAATGACACAATATATCAAAACTTATGGGGTAAAAGGGAAGTAATTATTTGACAGAAATTTATATCTGTAAATGACTTTTCAAAAGGAAGGAAAACCTAAAATCAACAAGTTAATGTTCTTCATTAAAACACTGGAAAAAGAAAAGCAAAATAAGCTTAAAAAAATAAAGGAGGAAATAATGCAATTGAGAATAGGACAATAATAGGGAAAATCAGAGCAATCAAAATTCGGTTCTTGAAAAATATTAACAAAATTGACATATTTTTTCTTAGGCAGACAAAGAGAAAAAGAGAAGACTCAAATCATTAAAAATAAGAATTACAAATGGGGCATCACTACCAACCTTAAAGAAATAAAAATAATTGTAATTAAATGAACAATATAAGCAAACAAATTAGATAACTTAGATGAAATAAACAAATTGAAGAATGGTAAAAATTTGTAATCAAAGTATCAGCAGAAGTGGTTCCTTCTGTAGACTTTGAGGGAAAACGTGTACCACTCCTCTCTCCTATCTTCTGGTGGTTGCCATTAATAATTTGCATTTTCTGGATTTGTAGACCTAACCCTTTAATCTCTGCCTCCATCTTCTCATTGCCATCTTTTATATGTATCTCTGTGTCCTCCTCTCTTCTTATAAGTATACCTAAGTCATTAGATTTAAGGGCCACCCTAACTCTAGTATGATATCATATTGAGATCTTCAATTATATCTGCAAGGACCCCCTCTCACAAATAATATCACATTCTGAGGTTTTGAGTAGAAATTAAATTTGGGGCAACATTATTTAATTCATTGCAAAGATTAATATCTAAGTCATACAGAATTTCTTAATTGGGTAATTAAAATGTTCTAAAATAAATTGTGATGATGGTTGCACAACTCTGTGACTACCATAAAAGTCATTCAACTGTCTACCTTAAATGATTGAATTGTATATGAATTATATCTCAATAAATATCTTAAATATTAAGCCAGAAAACTTGTTTTGTTAATTTTATATGTATTTACCATTTTGTGTTCTCCTTATTGATTTTTGTAGACCTAGATTTTTATTTGATTTTATTTTTGCTTGAAAAATGTCCTTTAACATTTTTGACTGTGCAGATCACCTGGTAATAAATTACCTCATTTTTTATTGTCTGAAAAAGTATTAGTTCTGCTTTCATATTTGAAAGATATTTTCATTGGGTACAGAATTTTATATTGAGCATTTTTTTAGTTCTTTAAGGATGCTTCTCTATTGTCTTCTGGATAGTGTTGTTTCTGACAAAAAGCCTAATTTCATTTATGAGAACTCCACCTTCATGACCTAATCAACTTCCAAAAGCCCTACACCCAAATACCACCACTTTGGTGTTTAGGTTTCCACATATGAATTTAGAGGAACACACACATTCAGTTTATAGCATGGACACATTTGTTGCATATATTTGCTTATTTCGGTAATGTCTATTATGTTTATACTAAGGGAAAGCAGGTATCAGAAAGCACAACTGAAAAAAATTAAGAAAGCCAAACCTTCATTTTACTCAATTATCATTTCTAAGTCCAGTCACAGATTAAACCCTGAAGTATAAAGTATTACTACAAATTAGCTTTCATTTAAAATTATAATGTTTATAAAATGACCAGGATAGATTTATATTTACATGAGATATGTGCTTATTTGCAAGCAAGGCTAATATATGTGTAAAAGGAAAATTCTCCATTATGTTTCTGTGGCATTCATAAATAATCAAGAACTGAGTGTGAGAGCTTTACCTAAATAGGACATATCCACCTCAGTTAAAAGTGAATTATTTTACATATCTAAAGGGTGCCCTCTGAAGCACAGTTCAGAGCAGAGGATTCATTCCATAGTAAGTCTACCTTCACTGAGTATGTACAGTAAATAAGAATTTAGTGTAAAGAAGATACATCACTGTTCAAAAGGGACAGGGAAATAAACATGATAATAAAAAGAGAAAATTTTATTTTTTTTAATTGTTTTTTTCTTATATTATACCTTTAAAAAATCAATTTGAGGAGACTGGTTGCAAATAAGTTTGAATAAAAAGAATGAACTGATATGCAAGTTTACAGTGCAAAGATCACGGAAGCCTGACCCAGAGAGAACCAGTCAGTATTGCTAACATATTTACAGGGAGTTTGTTAACTGAGGCAAATGAAAAAGTCAAGGGTGCAGCACTTTGATGAGAGCTGAAAATCAACTGTCCATAAACTCTATTATCTTTATGTTTAGGTTGGAATCAGTTGGCAATAATAGATGAAGAATTGATCATAGAAATTGTCTTCAGGTGTAATTAACAGGCCAGATGCGGGCTCTGAATGTAAGAAGGGAGTGTATGAATAATGGTAAGAAATTAACATCCAAACACGTATACAAACAAAAACCTTGGGGACATTTCAGCTACATATTTCCTGTGGTGGAATGGCTTGAGCCTTTCCTATTCTCCACATTCTGATCCAGTATAAAAAAAAATTCACACAGCCTTGGGGAGATCTAATCTTGTCTTTAGCCACTTACAGTAAACAAAGTACCATAGAAAATAAACTTGCTAAAACTATTAATTGTCATGTATTGATTCTGTAACAGGAGATATTTAAATTAAGTCTGAATTAAATATAATTGGAAAAGGCATTCAAGACAATAAAACAAGTGTACATTTCCTGGAAAAATAGGTTAGCTATAAAAAAGATGAAAAAATTTTTTGACTTAAATTCAGTCTTACTAAGACACAAAATTATATTCTGAGCCTCTTTTCTCATCTCTTGGCTGTAACTTCTGGCAAGCCATAATATTTACATTTGCTTTTTCTGCCAATTTTTGTGTGTGAGTTTGTGTGAGTGTGTGTGCATGTGGTTATATAAGAGGTATGCTTACAGATACATTTTATAAATATCAATATAAGTAAGCAAACAACTGGCCAAAAACTCTGCCCCATGTGAACCGGGAACCCTGTATCCACTTAGAGATCTTCAAAAAATTGTTCAATTCACCAACTTACCAGTGCTGACTTGATTCTGCACAGAGACAGACTAGCCATGAAACATAGCCCCTTTTAATTTGAAAATGTCACTTTTAAGAATTCAGCATGTTGAGTCCTGACAGAAAATTTGAATTATCCAAGGTGTTTATCAGTTATCTCCCTTCAGTAAAATCTCCCCTTACCAGTCTTTCCTGTACTTTTTGTCCTTGAGAAACTCTATTTTTCTCATTTTAATTTTGCAGAACTATTTTGCCTCTCTATCTTTAGTTCTAGAATTGTTTTTACATATGTAAGTAGTTATTAATGGATTCCACTAAACAGTCATAGAAATTTATAAAATTTATTTTTTCTTCCTGACCAGGGAAAAGAAGAATTATAGAAATATATAATCTTTTTTGATGCCAAATATGTCGCCTTCCTTAGAATGCAGACAGTAACACCAATTCTGGTTTTAATTATTATGTAATTTTTATATTATACACATACACAGTTATAGTCTATCATGTATTAATATGACATACATAGGAAACAAAAGTACAATATCTAAGAACATGGACACCTTTGAATCTTGGCTCAGCCACTTACTAGCTTTTATAACCTTGGTAAGTTATTCAACCCCTTTGAGGTACATACTCAGATTCCTCATATGTAAGAAAGAAAAAATATTGACCTCATAAAGTGAAGGCGTTCCTAGTGTTACTGTTTAGGGGCAATTTGAACTATGGTGTCGCCCCAGTGGCATGGGGTCAGGGTAATGATGCATAAGTGCAATTGGCATTTTTCCTCAGTTCTTCCCCGCTGATGCAGCAAAGCATCACAGGTCAGCGAGATTTAGGAAAAGATTTATTAAAGATATATATATATATATATATATATATATATATATATATATATATATACACTTTTTAAATTATGTTTTTTTTCTTTTTTTAAGTTTATTTATTTTTTTAATTGTGACATTGGTAAACAAAATGAAGTTTCAGATGTACAAGTAAAAGTAAGGCATATATATATATATATATATATATATATATATATATATATATATATATTGCATTGTGTGTTTACCGCCCATAGTTAGATTTCTTTCTGTCACCACATATTTGACCCCTTTTACACTATCTACCTATTCCTTCACCCCTCACCCCCACCCTCTGGTAATCACTAGTCTATTGTCCATGTCCATGAGTCTCTTTTTTGGAAGGACACAGGCCATGCTAAGGACGGTTGCAGCCCTGTGGAATTTGGGAGGTGAAAAGACAAAAGAAATAAAAGACAGAGTATACCCCAAAGGAGGGGTGGCTTTTCAACCAAGAGAGCTGTATCAATGCAGAAGTGAAAAGGTCTGTATTATATTTGGGCTGTGGTGGGAGATTCCAAAGGCGTTCCTAGGTGATTGGCATGTGAGGTCATTTTGATAGACACTTGGCTGTTACATAACTCTTTGCCTAGTGAGCATGTGATTACCCAGAATTCTGTCTGTTATAATTATATTCATGAACTTCTGGGCATAAACATGGTATTATAATGATGGTATAATGAGGCTGAGGTTGTGGGCAGGTTAGGGTAGTACCTTCTGCACATGTGTCTGTGGCCAGATTAAATCAGCTATAGGTTATGGCCCTCATGTGCTTTGTCTCCTAGGATGCAGAAGGGATTCTTTAACTACCAATGGGGTATTCTTAGGGCAGTCTCTGGGCTAGGCCTCCATTCCTTTGTTTCCCTGTTGCTAGCTACCTAACACTAGCACATAGTAAGAACTCAGTAACTAGTAGCTGTTATTATTATTTTCGATGTTAATAGAATAAAAACATAGTCTGTGATACTCAAGAACTCTAAACTTGGGAGAAAAACTTCTTGGGTTTTTCTGATCCCTCCTTTTACTTTATGTGTGACCTTGGGCAAGTTCCTAACTTATTCGTGCCTCAGTACTCTCATCTGTAAACAGGAATGACAGTAGTAGCTAGCTCATAGATTTTGGTGAGGATTAAATTAAATACCCATAAAGTGGAAAGGTCACATATTTAATCTGTGCTATATAACTAGTAATAGTAATATTGCTATTATTATTATATTTTCTCTAAGAATGTTGAGATTATTTATTTTATTACATTGTTTCCTTAAGATTCTCAGTAAATTCTATTCTTTATACAAACCAAGGTTTTAATTTTTCAAGCAACTGCTTTATTTTCATCTAAAGAATGCTGTGCATAACTTGATTGCTTTTTTTCATTTTATATTTTCTGTGAGAAACTTTATAACTAAATATGAAGTTTATCTCTAATGAATGCATGAACATTAATAGTGCAATGATTTAAATTATGTGATCCCTGGGTCCATTTTCTATCCCCGCCCTTATTTTTTTCTGACATTATTTTTTGTTTTGTATTCATTATTATTTATTTAATTTTATCTGTAAATGTGATAAATTCATTTTGAAACAAATATAAGCATGCAGAAAACACAAATAAACAAATAAATACAAACTATAGATAGGTTTTAACAGGGTACCTTTATATAAAAATTGAGTTTCATTGTGTTGCACATCATATATTGTAATTCTAATGAAGAGGTTAAGATCAAAGAGAAGATAAATTTTGAAGTGGAAGAAGTGGAACCTGGTATATTCTTCTTTTCTCACAACTGAAATCACCGAGCAGAATATTATTTTCACAAAACATGATTCAATTTTACAAAAATTGGGAAGTAAAAGAAAACCAAATTAAATTATAGTATTTTAAGATTATATCTTTACTAATTCATAATATATAGTTTATTTCCACAATCTATTGTATAATTTAAAGCAAACTTGTCATGCATTTTGTCAATTAAATCCTGCATTTAAAAAATAAAGTGCATTTAGACATAATACAAGCTTATTACCAGTCCTCAGTGAAAATGGGAAAGAAACTAATAAAAAGCAATCCTGAAGGTTGTGTGAAAAAGGTTTTGAATAAAATCCTATATGTTTTTAATTTTTATATTTTTATTTTTTTATTTATACTTGACATACAATATTGTTAATTTCAAGTATACAACACAGTGATTAGACATTTACATAACTTATAAAGTGATCACCCTGATAAATCTAGTGCCCATCTGACACCATACGTAGTCATTATAATACTACTGACTATATTCTCCATGCTATACTCTACATCCCCATGACTATCTTATAACAACCAATTTGTGCCTTTTAATATCCTCCTTCCTTCACTCACTCCCATCCCTCAATCTGAAAACCATTAAAATGTTTTCTATATCTCTAAGCTTATTTCTGTCATTTATTTGTTTATCCTTTTCTTTAGATTCCACATATGACATTTGTCTTTCTCTGTCTGACTTAGTCTGCTCAGCATAATACCCTCTAGGTCCATCCATGTTGTTACAGATGGCAAGATTTCATTCATTCTTTTTTTATGGCTAAGTAATATTCCACAGCATATATGTACCATCTCTTCTTTATCCATTCATTTATTGATGAACACCCAGGTGGCCTCCATATCTTGGTTATTATAAATAATGCTGCAATGAATATGTGAATTCACATGTCCTTTAAAGTAGTGTTTTGTGTTTCTTCAAATAAATAACCAGAAGTAGGATTACTGGGTCCTTCTTTGTCTCTTGTTATATAGCCTTTGTTTTAAAGTATATTTTGTCTGGTATAAGTATTGCTACCTCAGCTTTTTTTTGTTTGTTTTCATTTTCATGCAACATTTTCTTTCATCCCTTTACTTTCAGTCTGTGTGTGTCTTTTAATCTAAAGAGAGTCTCTTGTAGGCAGCATACGTAAGGATTTTATTTTCTTATCCTTTCAGCCACCCTATCTTTTGATTGGAGCATTTAATCCATTTATGTTTAAAGTAATTGTTGCTAGATATGTAGTTATTGACATTTTATTAATCATATTTTTTTATCTTTTTTTTTTCCTTCTTCATAAAAAAGTCCCACTAACATTTCTTGTAATACTAACTTGGTGGTGATAAACTCCCTTAGCTTTTTTTTTTTTTTTTTTTTTTGGTCTGGGAAGTTCTTCATCTATTCTTTGATTATAAATGATAGCTTAGCTGGTTGCTTTTCATCACTTTGAATATTTTGTGCCAATCCCTTCTAGCCTACAAAGTTTCTGTTGATAAATCAGCTGACAGTCTTAGAGGAGCTCCCTTGTAGCTAACACTATTTTTCTCTTGCTGCTTTTAAGATTCTCTTTTTCTTTAACCTTTGGCATTTTAATTATAATGTGTCTTGGTGTGGCCTCTTTGGGTTCATCTATTTTGGGACTCTGTGCTTTGTGGGCTTGTATGTCTATGTCTTCACCAGATTAAGGAAGTTTATAGTTATTATTTCTTAAAACAGGTTTTCAATTCCTTGCTCTCTCCTCCTTCTGGTATCCCTATGATACGAATGTTAGTATACTTGATGTTGTCCCAGAGTCCTCTTACACTCTTCTCCTTTTATTGGATTTTTTTTTTTTTTTGGTGTTGTTCTAATTGTTTTTTTTTTCTTTTTTTCTTTTTTTCCTGCTACCTTATTTTCTAAAATGCTGATTCGATTCTCCACTTTATTTAATCTATTGTTAATTCTTCCTAAGGTAGTCTTCATTTTGGTTATTGTATTCTTCATTTCTGACTAGTTTTTTTTTTTTTTTATTTTTCTATCTCAACTTTTATGTTTTACATTTCTTTGTTAAGGTTCTCACTGTGTTCCTCTACTTTTCCCCTAAGGTCATTGAACATCCTCATAACAAGTGTTTCGAACTCTGCAAATGGTAGATTCTGTGTTTCCATTTTGTTTATTGTTTTTTTTTTCTGGAGTTTTGCTCTGTTCTTTCATTTGGTATATATTTCTTTGTCTTCCTATTTTGCCTGCCTACTTGTGTTTGTTTCTATGTATTAGGTAGGGCTGCTATGTCTCTTGGTCTTAGTAGAGTAGCCTTATGTAATAGGTGTGCTGCGGGACCCAGTAGCACAATCTCCCTGGTCAATTGACCTGGGTGCTTCAGATATGTCCCTTGTATGGGTTGGGTATACCTCTTTCTGTAGCTTAGCCTTGGTTATAATTTGCTTATCAGTGGGAGGGATTGACCCTAGGGCTGATTGGTTGTGATGACTGGCCATGAACAGTGTTGGAAGGGTTGTGCAGGCACTGACCAAACAGAACAAGGCTCACTTTAGCAGGGCTCTAATGCCAGCTCTGTCTGTGCCTTGGATGTGCCTTGAGAGCTCAAGCTACAAACTGAGGTTGACTGCCACTAGTATCACACTTGGGGCTGCTCAGCAAGAGGTGCGGAGAATGCTGAGGACAGATACTGCTTGTTTGGATTTTGCAAACCTTTGAGGAACTTTTAGGAAAGTCTGCAGCATTGGCCAAAACATCCCATTTGTTTGGAAAATTCACTGAAAGCAGCTTTGATGGGTCTACAAGCTGGATGGAGCAGGGTCTCAGGGAATTACCAGGGTGGGGCAACCAGTGTTAACCAGGTTAATGGACACTCAGATATGGTAGTTGCCTGTGTCTACAGCTGGGAGGAGGGAGGGCTCAATAAAGATACAATGGTCTCTGCCAGCAGAGAGCTACCCCTTCAGCCTTCACTCTGAAGCCAGACAATTAACTTTCTCCCATATGTCCCTGGTGCCTTTTAAGCTGCTATACCAGCACTGGAACTCATAGTGAGTGAGTCCATCATAAGACCACTTGCGAGCCCCTTAAGAGGAAAGTCTGAGACTCTAGCTGCCCTTTGTCTAACTCAGCCACAATCTCCGCTGATTTTCATGCCAGAAGTTGTTAGACTTCTCTTCCCTTCATAGAATCCCAGACTGGGGAGCCTGGTTTTGGGCTGAGACCACTTACTTTTTCACGGGGATCTCTGGATCCAAGATACCCCTCTCGATTCTTAACTGCCATATGTGGGTACAAGACCAGCTCTTTCTGCATCCCTGCACCTCCTACCAGTCTCAAGGTGGCCTCTTCTGTGTGCCCCCAATTGTAGGATTTCTATTCAGCTAGACTTCAGGTGACTCCCAATGATGGCCGTTCTGTAGTTTTGTGTAAGGAGGCAAGCACAGTGTTTATCTATACTTTGCCATCTTTACCAGAACTCCAAGTTTATTTTTTAATACGAATAATCTAGATACAAACTCTTTTTAAACATAGATAAAATAATGTAAAGATTATAATGTAAAAATATCTTGTAAAAATCTTTATTCAAAGAAAAAAAATCAGGAATCATCTTAATATTTTAGGGACTTCAGTAACATGTATTTGATAAGGCCTAGGACTAAATTCTCTAGATTTTTCAAGTTCGACAGTTAGGATGATTTCCAAAGAGAGCTGCATAGAGACATGCACAAATGGAAAAAAATGTATATATTTTAAAATTTACTTTTTAATTTTGGCCATTTTACATTTAACTCTGTCATTCATAGTTACATTTTCATATAAAATGTGTACCTTGACAATCTGAAAGCTACACTTCAGGCTCATACCTAGAATTTCTATTTTCTTAATAGAGTGTTAAAATAGTTTGAATTTTTAGAAATTATTTTCTAAGTTTTTTGTTGTAGAGAAATATACAAACAGAAAAATATAAAAATAATGTATTTTTACAAAGTGAATGCACCCATGTAGCCAGCGATTAGCTCATGTGAATAATTTTGTGAGCTTGCAGGAAAGTAAAATCCATTAGGTTGAGGACCAGGTTGGATGTAGCTCTTCTGGCTGATAGCTTAACTAGCTGGATAGAGAGTTTCATTCACTGGATGGGGATGATATGGGATATATCTGGCAAGAGCAGAGGAACTCAAAGCTAGGTTTATGGGGCCTATACATGTATTGGTCTCTATGAGCCTTAGAGATGTCAAAGCAACATTTGAAATTTTAAATTAGACATTAGTACTGATTCCTTGAGGCCTTGACATCATTCACGTCCTTAGTAATAACGAAGACTTTTAGGAAGTAGAAATGCCCCACTTAGGAAGCGAAGTAGGTATTTGACTCTGTGGGAGAGAGCTATGTGATGAAGTAGTCATCAAAAACAAGAATTTTAGAGGATTACTCCTCTTTATGGCCAATAAAGGGAATTGAGGGATCTTTGTGGCATTAGTATAGAGAATATATGTCCCTAGGGGTCTTGAATTTAGATTTGATTAATCCTCATGGAAATGCTGACACCCAGCAGAGGGTCTATTTATCACTTTGCAACTTAAATAGTTCATTGAGGAGCTAATTATACCACTAAATTTAGAAGGCTGTATGGTACCTATTAAGGTTATTAAGATTCAAATGAATGTCTCTTGCAAGAGCCCAGAATTGTGTATTCTAAGTGAAATACATGTATTGGTCTCTATCGGTGATGTCTGAAACTCAAAAGGAGATAAAGAGTGTCCTGGAAAGGCCTTTTATTGTGTTCTTATTATGCATAGAAACATGTTACCTTGATTTATATTTTGTATGTCTGTGGGGCAAGAGAGTCCCAGAAATATTTATCCTAAAAAGGAAATAGCTTAGAGTTTATAAAAATGTGCAGATGTGTCCATTCATTGGCCATGATATCCAGTACTAAAATGACTACCTTAAGTTTGTTCAATTGTGCTGACCCTTGGGTCCTGCCCTTTATTAGGGACATCTTGACAAGGGATGGGAAGCAGCTACATACCATTGAATTTTGTCACTTATCATGTTGCTATCCATATAGTCTATGCCACTCATACAGTGTATGGATCTCCATTGCTATTCTATCATTTAGTCCCAAGGGACTCCTCAGGTAGGCAAGGAATATGGGGGAAAATTAGCTCTTTCGGCACTATAGCATCTGTCAAGTCACTTGGGATAGGGAGTTCACCCCCTCATGCATGTGGAATATGCCAGAGGACCAGATTTGGCTCCATCTAATGACAAGGAGGCTTTGGTAGCTGTGCCAAGCTTGCAAGGTGCTGTTTTCATGACCTAAGGTATAATGGGTAGCTAGCTAGGTATGGAGGGTCACAGGCTCAAGTTATGTGAGAACCATAGAACATACTAAATAGCCACGAGAACCCAGTATGTGGCCAGCAATTGCCATTCTAATAGTTTATGATGTAGTGCTAAGAAGGGCAGTTTCTTGCATCAGAAGCCCATGAGCAAGTAATGGTCATCATAGAAGATTCAGAGACTCCAAAAAGAATGAGAGGAGGCTCTGAAGCTTCTACAATAAAATAGTCTCTGAGAGCACTAACGGAGTACCTGTTGATTTGAAGTCGATCTTATCCCAGAGCCTCCTGTTAGAGGGACACTTGTTTAAGGTGGGGCCATTTGTAAATAACAATGTCAGTGAGATTAATACAATTTTAACTGAGGAGCATGTTTCCTATAGAACTCAAGATGATAAAGATGTTGGAGTTGTATGTCTTTAATGAGTGTCAAATGAATCTCCTCAGAGGATGGTATCATTAATGTAATGTCATATCTATGTTTCTGGAGAAAGTTGAATGCAGTTAAGGTGTTGTCTACAAAGATGTGAGTGATGGCATGACTGCTGAGCTATCTCACGTGTAGCCTGGTAAAGGTGCATTTTGTCCCTTTGGAAGTGAAGGCAAGCTGTGGCTGAGAGGCTGTTTGGATCAGCACTCAGCAGAACATATTAGCCAAATAATATAATGGTGAAATATTTACTGATTATTGATTGGATGAAGTAGTTATTTCAATAATATTGCATATTGGGTTTGGGGGCTTTAATGGATGGGATCCAGTAATAAAGTTGTGATAATCCACCATGAGGCACCATTCATTCTTTTCAGGTTTAAGAGCAGGCCAAATTGGTTGGCAAATTGAGAAAGCAGTAAGGAGAATTAGCCTTTCATTAACTAAGTCTTACATAATAAATTTCAATCCTTGAAGACTTTAGTTTAATTCACATTGGGCCATATTAACTATTTTAAGTGTGGGGACTGTGAGGTCTCATTTTATCAAGCCAATTTTTAAGAATTCAGTGGATTTATTAACCATTATATCAGAACTTCCATGCCCACTATGAGATATTTTAGGGCAATAAATGATATGACAATGAGGAATTTAGACCAAAAAAAGTTCTGATGGTTAAGGTGAGGTATACCTATTGTTCTCTATTTTATATTTAGTTACTTCCTTAAGATTATAGAGGGTGCCATGTTTAAATTTGGTGGAATTCTCAAGTATAACTGTAATTTGAGCCCCAGTATAGTTTAAGTACATAAAGTTTTGCAAATCGGTGTATTTAAGCTGATGCTGAAGTTAATTTGGAGTTGTGTTGTACAGCTGCAAAGCTAATTAATGCCCTATTGTGTTTTAGTGTATAAATTTAATTTATTAAATGTTAAATGTCCAATTTAATCAAATTTTGTTTTTTTCTCCCCATCCCTATAACTTTCCTTCTCTCTCTCTCTCTCTCTCTCTTCTTCCCTCCTTCCTCCAGTCCCCATCTGGCACTATACATAGACATTGCAATATTATTGCCTATATTCTTTTTGCTGTACTCTACATCTCTATGACTATTTGTAACTACCAGTTTGTACTTCTTTATTTCTTCACCTTCTTCACTCTGCCTTTAAAACCCTCTCTTCTCTGGCAATCACTAGTTTGTTCTTTGCATCTGTGAGTCTGTTTTCCTTTTATTTGCTCATTTCTTTTGTTCCTTATATTTCACATATAAGTGAAATTATATGGTGTTTGTCTTTGTCTGTTCCACTTATTTCACTCAGCATAATAACCTCTAAGTTCATCCATCTCATTGCAAATGGTATGATTTCATTTTTATGGCTGAGTAATATTTCTTTTTATATACATACCATAACTTTTTTATTCAAACTATCGATGGGCACTTAGGTTGCTTCCATATCTTGGCTATTGTAAATAGTGCTGCAGTAAACACAGGGGTACAAAAATCTTTACGAATTAGTGTTTTGGTTTTCTTTAAGTAAATATCCAGAAGTATAATTGCTGAGTCAAAAGGTAGTTCTATTTTTAAAATTTTTTGAGGATCCTCTAAACTGTTTTTCATAGTGGCTATACCAATTTGCAATCCCACCAGCAGTGTATGAGAGTTCCCTTTTCTCTGCATCCTCTCCAACACTTCTTGTTTGTTGATTTATTGATGACAATCATTCTAAAAGGTGTGAGGTAATATCTTATTGTGGTTTTAATTCACATTTCTTTGGCAATTAGTGGCCTTGAGCATTTTTTCATATGTCCAATGGCCATCTATATTTCCTCTTTGGAGAAATACTTATGTCTAAGCTTCAGGGCTTCTGCCCACTTTTTAATTGGATTGTTTGTTTTCTTGTTGTTGAGTTGTATAAGTTCTTTATAAATTTTGGATATTAACCTTTTATCAGATGTATCATTAGCGAATATCTTCTCCCAAACAGTTGGTTGTCTTTTTGTTTTTTTGGGGGGAGATGAGTTGTACTTTTTTTTTTTTTAATAAATTTTGGATATTAACCTTGTATCAGATGTGTCATAGAAAAATGTCTTCTCTCATTGAGTAGGTTGTCTTTTCATTTTGTTGAGGGCTTCCTTTGCCGTGCAAAACTTTTTAGTTTAATGTAGCCTTTTTGTTTATTTTTTCTTTTGTTTCTCTTTCCCAAGGAGATATATCTAAAAAAAAATTACTAAGAGCAATATCAAAGTTTACCCCCTACGTTTTCTTCTATGAGTTTTATGGTTTCAGGTCTTTAATCCATTTGGGGCTTATTCTTGCATGTGATGTAAGAAGGTGGTTTAGTTTCATTTTTTTTTTTGCATGTATTTGTCCAGTTTTCCCAACACCATTTATTGAAGAGACAGTCATTATCCTATTGTATATTCTTGCCTTCTGTGTCATATATTAAATGACATATAGGTGTGGATTTATTTCTGGGCTCTCTATTCTGTTCCACTGATCTATGTGTCTGTTTTTGTAAAAGCACCATGCTGTTTTTACTGCTACAGCCTTATAGAATAATTTGATAACAGGTAGTGTGATACCTTCCACTCTGTTTTTTTTTCCCCCCCTCAAGATTGCCATGGCTATTTAGTATGTTCTATGGTGCCATATAAATTTTCAGATTATTTGTTATACTTCACTGAAAAAACTCCATTGTTATTTTGATAAGGAATTGCATTGAGTGTATAAATTGCTTTGGGTAGTATGGCAATTTTAATAATGTTGATTCTTTCTATCCATGAGCATCATATATGTTTCCATTTATTTGAATCTTCTTCAGTTTTTTTTTCAATGACTTATAATTTTTCAAGTACAGGTCTTTAACCTCCTTGGTTAAATTGATTCCTAGGTATTTTATTCTTTTTGATAATTGTAAGGGGGATTGCTTCTCTAATTTCTTTTTCTGATAGCTCATCATTAGTATACACTCCCTCTAGAGGATCTAGAGAAAAATGCTCTTTTCCTCTTTCATCTTCAAGTGGCTGCTTGTGGCCACATCACCCTAATTTCTGCTTTGGTCTTCACATTGCCTTCATATCTTTTCTGTGTGTGGTGGTCTAATCTCTCTGCTTCTCTCTTATAAGGGTGCTTATGACTGAATTAAAAGACTACTCTGTTCATACAGGACAATCTCTTTAGGTCAAGATTCTTAATGACATCTGAAAAGACATGTTTTCCTTATAAAGTAAACTTTGCAGATTCCAGGGATTAAGATTTTTGGGTGGTCATTATTCAAAGTGCTGCACATAGTTCAGTCATTTAAAAAAAAATTATACTGTCAATTTCTGACTTTTAATTCAAGTGCCTAGTACATTAATGTAATTATTATGTCCAGATGTAGATCTACCACTTATTTTGCTTTCTACTTGTTCCTTCCATTTCTTATTTCATTCCCCTTTCCTGTATTCTTTTGAGTTATTTAAATATTTGTTCTTATTCTGTTAGTTTATTATAATTTTGATTATGCCACTTTGTATATTTTCTAGTGGTTGCTCTAAAGGTTACATAATACATAATATTCGTAGTTTATTTAAAATCAGTATTTCATAACTATAATTGGAATGTTGAAACTTTTCAATCTTTAGATCTTCTAAGCCCTCTCTACTTTATGTTTTATCTGTAGCCTGTTATCTTCTCTGATTCATGTCATCAAAATAATGTTATCACATCTTCTAATCTATGGATGATTTGTTTGATCTTTTATTTACTATGGTCTTCTTTAATTTATCTCAATAATATTTTATTTTCAATGTATTAGTTTTGCATAATTTTTCTTAGATTTATTCATAAGTATTTGGGGTTTTATAATGCTATTGTACATGATGTCATTTTTTTTTAAAATTCACATTTTATTTGATTGTTACTTGATGTGAAAATACTATTTATTTATATAGTCTTCTGTAAAGCAAGTTTACCAAATATATTTGTGTATTCTAATAGTATTCCTATAGAGTCTCATGGATATCTACACACATCTATACACATGTGCATTTCTCATCAAAATATCCTGGCAATCATGTAAGCACAGTAGAATACATTCATGTCAGAACCCACTGGTTATTTTCCCTTGTTTGTTCAGCTCCCCTTTCAAAGAGTCTGCTTATCTCTGCTTGCCTCTTTTTTATACTTAAAAACCTATTTCTCTGTTTGACTTTGAAATGCTCACAGATTTTTGAAATCTAAAGTGTGTTCTGCATTTAAATAATCTTACTAAAGTCCCTATCTAAGTTTGAATTTGTTTTTATTTGACTTAAGAAAATTTAGAATTTGAAGTTCTAAAGAGATTTTGAATGGCTTTAGTTTTGTTGTGGTCATATTGCCTAGGGAACACAAAATGTGTCATCTTAGGGAAAAACAGAAGCGCAGATGTGGTAGAAATAGTTGGACCAAATAGAGAAATTTAAACCCACAATCACTTATTGAAGGTTTATAATGTAGGAAACAGAAGATTATCTTTACAGAAATAACTGATAATGATTTTATTTGTGGTCTTAAAAATCACCATGTTTAAAAATCATCATAAAATTAATTTCATATGGCTACATAGAGAAATAAAAATCTACTGTTCATCAAGAAACAAAATAAATTTTAAAACTTTATGTTACGAGAGATATTAGAATTTAAATAAAAATGAAAACAAGTATCTTCTTGAAGACATTTGACTATTATTGTCCACTGCCAGTAAAGGAATATTTTCATTAAAACCAGTGTTCACAGACAAGTCTGTTAAATATGCCAACAGGTTTTTAAAGTTAATCTCCAGTTTCTCTAAGACAGTACTTTTCTAAGTGTGATCTCCAGACCAGCAGCATCAGCATCACCTTGAACTTGATAGAAATGCAAATTATTAAGCTAAACCTCAGCCAAACAGAAAATGTGGGAATGGAAACCAGCAGTTCCTTTTAACAAGCCTTTTCAAGTGATTCTGATGTTTTATCAAGTTTGAGAACTACTGGTCTAAAAAAATGTAATCAGATAATTTTCAATCATAGCTTTTCTCTCTTGTTTACTATAATGATTTACTTCATATCCTTGCTCAGGCTATCTGGATTTTTCAGGACTCCATTTTCCCACATTGAGTTTTTTAAAAAATAATACTCTGTATTTAAATAAATGTTGGGATTTTTATTTTAAAAAGATAGATTATAGACTCAAATTATTTAATACTATTTAATGTAATTCTAGGCTTTTTACATTTTATACAAATCCATAAGATATTATATTTAAGTGTCATAGTCCCAATAGAACTAATACTGGTATGCAAGATGAAATATTAGAAGCCCATGTTGTATTTATCAGTAAAGCATATTCAAGTCTGTAAATATAAAACAAACTATGTAAGAAACAATTTTAAACTGGAAAATTTTTGAAAATCATTACATATATGTTTAAGCAGCAGGAATGTTGATCGAATAATCAATAGTAGATTATTCTTCTAAATGTAACACTGTGGTTCCAATAAAAAATCAGTAAGTCATAAAGTAGAAATGAAAAGAAATGTGAAGGTCCAGAACAAGTAACCCCAAGATGTACTTCCAAGGTATGCTGATGACTTTGAGCTAAAGGCAAATCTAGCTTCAAGCACAAAAGAAATTCCTACTCCCACCCACACATGTACTTAACTACATAGAAAAATTTAAATTAGAGGCTTGGTCCATAAATGCTTATCAGAAAAAACTACTTTTGACCTATTTATAGGGCAGGGGAAACTTCTATTTACTAAAAGTCTGTTATTCTTACCATTGTGCAATGAAATTTTGAAGTCTCCAAGGTACATTCTCTCATCCCTAGCTCAGAATGTTTTATATACCTAAATCCTCTTTCTTATCTCTAAACTTCTCACTTATGGTGGGTCTCTCACTATCTCATGTATGTGTGGTTCCTGTGTGCAAGATCTTACATTTGATTTTCTCTTGTCAATCTGCATCCTGTTGATTTGATTATTCAGCCAGTCAAAAAGAAGCAGAGGAGGAAAAGAAGAATTTTTCTCCTTCCCCACAGAAGAATGATGCTTTTCAATCAGATTATATGCATTTTATAAAGTGTTAACATCCTTAAATGTGATTGTACATTATATATAAATTATCTTAGCTTGGTATTTTTCTAGAGGTGAAAGAATTTTATTTATTTTTTTCTGTCAACCTATTTTGTATAAATGTCCTTTTCATGACCAATTTATCTCACTATAAAACTGAAATATCTGTTTTTAAATGTCATTTTACTTTATTCTTAGCCTCTGTATTCTGAAGGGAGAAAAGAAAAGTTCTGAAAAAAATTTGATTTATTTTAATCCATAGGAATAGTGTATATTTATTGCAATAAACCCATTATTATGATTGTATCATACAAAAGCAAATACTTGGAGTGCTTTTTTTTCCCCTTCCATATCCTAATGTTTTTAAGATCATCACCCAGACTCTCTTTGACTACCCATTAAAGACCTTGTTAATCTCATGCTGTTGACATACTGGAGCATAATCTCAATAGTAAAAATCATAACAATATCTCAACTATAAGAAGAAAGCCATAGGACCAAAATATCAATGGTTGCAGCATTTTATATATCACATAATTTGTGGCCATCCTGGGAGACCACACAATTATATATATTGATTGTACTTGTATAAGATTTGTATATTTTTATTGTTTTAGACCAAGTGATTAAATCTTAAAATAGCGTATTTTTAGGAAAAACCTATTAATTAGGAAAAACATAATAGAGAATGATATGTCTGCTATAAATAAAACAATAATAGTAAGAAAGAGAATGATTAAAATAATAATAGTAAAAGACATAGAAAATTATATCTGCATAAAAATTGAGATTTTATTAATACCGTTAGGTAGCTAGTCAGATATGAGCGACAGGGGGAACAAAGAATTAGGGGCCCAGCCTAAAGACTGTTCAAAGAACACTCTATTTATAGTTAGAGAATTCCTCCTGCAACCCAGAGACAAAGGACAGGAGGATCATAGTCTTAGCTGGCCTAATCTGGCTACAAATGCTTACACAGAAGGTAGTACCCTAATTTTCCTATAATTTAAGCATCATTATAATACTATGTTTGTGCCTGGAAGTTCATGAATCTAACTGTAACAGACTGAATTCTGGCTAAGCACATGTGCACTAGGCAAAGAGTTATACAGTAGCCAGGTGTCAATCAAAATGACCTCACTTGCCAATCACTTAGGAATGTCTTTGGAACCACCCATCACAGCTCAAATATAATGCAGACATTCCCACTTCTGAGCCCTCTTTTTTGTGACCTTTTTGTGTTGGTTACAGCATTGGGACCATGTGCCTCCTTGGGGCATTCTTTGTCTTTCTAAAATGTACTTTTAATGAATCTTTTCTAAATCTCAATGACCTATGATTCTTCATTGTGTCACTTGAGGAAGAACTGAGGGAAAAAGCTAACTAACCTTCTCTGCCATCGTTATCTCTCTCCTTCCCCGTTGCTGTTGGAGTGACACCGAACTTCGATCAGCCCCAATGGTGACACTACCTTTCATTAATATTAATGTAACATTGAACCAGAAGATTGTGAATTATATCAGAAGACAAAGTAGAAATGAACAAATAAAGAAAAAAAAAAGTTCTAAATCTTCAATGCCTGATAGGCACAAAATTTTCACCAGAATATTGAATTACATCAGAATTAGGTTTATAACAGTTGTGATATATATTCCTGAAAGTGTATATGCCAATGGATATAAAACATTAATTGTAAAAAAAAAAAAAAGGCTCTAAGAAGCTTTCAACCATCGAAGCACACATTTTAACTTCCTGGGCTTTTTACATACTCACAGGCATACAAGCAAATGTGTGTGCACACACATGCACAACAAATGTTAATGAAGTGTGGTTATTAAACATAATACCTAAACTGTGTAAAAATCAAGACAATAGGCCAAAAAAATGTTACCAAACTCAAGGGGTTTGTTTTACCTGCACCCGACAATAGCCAAAAGAGACACGGACAGGAGTTTGCAGTAAACAAAGTAGAAGTTTATTTAAGAAAATGGCACCAAGCTCAGAGACACAGGTGAACTAGAGCTCAAAGACCTGGCTTCTTGATGGCTTCTAGGGGATAGGTTATATAGGGGAAAACTCAATCATGATAGCTAAGGGAGTTGAGGTCATGGGCTCTACTGATTAGTTAGGGCTAGAGTAAAAGGCAGTTGATCATTGCATCAGGTCCTAATGTCTTTCATGACATCATTCTGTCTGGTTTCAAGTTGATGTTAGTAGGATCATTTTGCCTTCATGGGTGTGAAGCTGCAAGCTGTTATCTTTAGTTTGACCAAAACTCTGATTCTATGGTCAAACAGACCTGAGGCTTTGTTCCTAAAACTGTTTAATGCTGACCTAAGGGCTTAATGATTAAGGGAGTGGTTGCACATTATGCAGAGGGATAAGGAAAGAAATCACAGAAGGATAAGGAACAAATGACACAAGTGAGCCCAAGGCCCCTTTGAATCAAGGAGACAGAGAACAGAAAAAGTCATTTTAAAGAAGTGAAGATTTTCAGTGTTACAAAAGATGTCACCTATGCTAAATCTCATGTCATTAAACCAAAACTTGATTACAGTTTCAGCTCTCCCAGAAACAGAATCTTAAACTATTCAGTCAGAAATCACCTGATCAGCACTAGTTGGGTAATCTGCCTCATAAATCCCTACTATGCCCTGAAAGAAAGAATCTTGCAATAAACATCCCACTTTTTTGCCTAGTATAACTTTTTTGTCTTGTCACTTTCTGCCCATAAACATTTTTCATTTTGTATATTTCTTTTGGAGCTCCTTTCTATTTGTCAGATTGGATGCTGCACAATTTAATTTTTGCTCAAATAAATTTAAATTTTTAATATGACTCAGTTTATCTTTTGACAATACCTAAGATTATATACAGCACTTTTTTTGTCTAGTCACAATTATAAGCAACTACAGATTTACAGAATAATATTACTCATCAAAAAAAAGAGATTTCAAGTATTTTTTTTCCTTTATATTCAAAAAGTATATTTTTATCAGTTGGTAAAACATGTAATTGTGTGTAGGAGAGAAAAACAAAATTACTCTTCTGTGCTCTTGGTTGAGATCCCCTGACAGCTTTTGGGAGGCCAGTGTGAGGTCTTACAAACTCAGAGACTAAAAGTGACCACATAGGATGGTTTGAACATAAAAATTTCTAACCATAAGCTTGTCGTGGCAGATAGTTACACCCTAGGACTATAGCTTCCTAGACAAAGGTCAATCTTTACCTTAAGTGAGCCTGTCAATTGTTTTTTTTTGCATCTAACATACCTTTGAAATGTTAATCTCCTTTTCTAGATCCCTCAGCACATACTCACTAGAGACCATAGTACCTCTCATTGTTATCTTGTCCCCCCATATGTCATTTCATGTGCTGCAGATGTTATTTATTGACTACTCTGTAGTCACCAATGTAAAAGAAGTATGTGTCTCTGTTTAATTTTTATCCAATCCAGTGATTTCCCAGCTTTGCTTTCTCCTGCCCCCTTAATCTGCCACTAATGAATTATGTGTAACCCTTTTTATGTCTCCTTCTTTAATTCTAATGTATAAAATAAGCGGCAAAACTGCCATTCTCCAGAGCATTTTATCAACTTGTTGATATTTTTTCCCCCAGCAATTGTCATCTGTTTAGTTCAAATAAAGTTATAAAAATTCTATACAGGTTTGGATGTTTCTTACATCAACTAGAAACAGTACACAGTACATAATGTCAAATGATAAAGGAAAACAACTTGGTAACAAGTTTGATGTTCTTTATTTAAAGGGGGGGGAAATCATGCATCAAGGGAGTACAGGGCCTCTTAAGCAGGGGAGCACTCTTACCAAGGGGTTTTGGGTAAGAGCGAGTTTTATTGAATGTTAGAAATGGCAACTTGGAAGTAGAACATGATTGGATAGGAGGTAAAGGATTTCTTTATAAGACTAGCAAATCCTATTTTCTATGGTAAGGTAAATAAGCTAAAGCTAAGTTGGAGAACTGTGATTGGTACATTTTAGGTTTCTTTGACAGATGTTTCTCCTAAGTTTAGGATGACTTAGGTTTACATTTGTGATGAGCTAAACCACTGAAGCAACCTCCATTTTGTGGGTTTGTTGCAGAAATGTTGCAAAATCAACCAGCGAGAAACCAAGCACCACTCGGATAGTTGGAGAACTCAGGTTTATTACGCCGGCAGTCCCGGAGGAGCTAGCACTCTGAAGATCTGGGCTCTGAGCTCAGATGCAACTTTGCTTTTATAGGGCTTATCCATGCAGTTACATTTGGCCAGTTGGCATGCATTGATTGGTTAATTTGTCCTCAGGCAGTTACAGAAAGTTACAAAGCTTGGCAGTTGCTACGGGTTATGGGCAGTTACAAAGTTACAAAGCATGAGATTTTCAGACAGGAACTCAGGCAATACATCTGTTATCTAGACAGAACAAGCAAAAGGGAGACAAGACTTTAGTTAATTTTGAGGTTACCATGCCCTTCGGCCTATGTGGCAAGCATATCTACAGAAGCAGAACAAAGAGTGGATTATAAAGTTAACCTTTTGAGTGAAAAATTTCTCTTCAGGTCTTGATATATAAACTTTATAAATAGTCTTCTGAGTCTCAAAAGAATTTTGGTCAATAGATCAATGGCTTTAATTTGTTAATTCATCAAACAGAATACAATGCAAATGTGTTGAAAGCAGACCAGAAAGGAAACTCATGAAAGTATTAGTTATCTACAGAAATCATTTTAATTGTTAATCTACCTTATGCATAGCATATTTTACTTAATTGTTTAAATAGATGCCTTCCTTGCAAAATCATAGTTTCTTAAGAATCAGAATACTGTTTTATTAATCAACTTTATATTTTCTATAGTTGCTATTATAATCCTAATCAAAGAGAGAGTGATCAATACATGCTTCTTAAATTAATTAGCAATAGCATTTTGAGGTATATATTTCAGAAACATATTTAATTTTAGGAAGTCCAAAAGTATTTAACATAAAATCCAATAAAAAAAAAAAAAGAATATTCCTGGAAAGATGTCAGAAACATAGCACAGTGATAGAGGTCCCAGATCTCTCCCCTTGAAAAAACAATAAACTGAACCACTAAAATTCAACAAAAAATACCCAAACTGTGCAATAGCATGTATGAGCATGGGATCTGCGCATAAGAGTACCACAGGTCAGAAACCCAGGAGTTGGGCAGTGGACTGAGAGAAACAAAGAAGCTACTCTTGCAGAACAGCTAGAGCTCCCTGTAGGAGGAAGGGGGAGGGGAAGAAGTGCAGCAAGTTCCCTGAAGAGCCCTGCCTGAGAGAGCTGTGAGCTCCATGCGGCTGGCAGAAGTGACCAGGCACCAGGGCAGAAAGCAGAGAAATGGGGATGGCAGAGAAACAATAGTTGAGATTTACCAGCCGCAGTTGCAAAACTGAAACTGAGTCGCAGTCTGCATCCAACAACCCAGAGAGCCCCTCCATCTATATCCTCAAAAACTAAACACAGTGGAGCACCGGGGGAATCTGAGCAAACGTTACCAGAACTGTTGCTAACACTAACAGGGACTGAGCATGATTAAATATCTATAAGGAAAAAAAAAAGGCATTATTAAGGCTTATATAAAGCAAGGATCCAAGAGGCTTAGACACCATCTAATAGAAAACAAATGAAAAACAGGCTAGAGAGACCTTTATATAATAAATCTTCTTTCTGGAAAAAAAATAGCAGAATACACTTCCATTAATGCCCAGGCAGAGTAATAATAGTACACTGAACACAACGAACAACCAAGGTGACAAGGCATCTCAGAAACAAAGAGAAAAATATCCAGAAAATAAGATAACAGACATAGAAATATGTGACTTAAATGATAGAGAATTCAGGATGATACGTCTGAAAAATCTCAATGAGATCCGAAAAGAATCATATCAACAATTTTGGGAATTGTAAAAACAACTATATGATCAGAATGAGTTATTTAACAAGGAGATTGAAACCCTCAAAAAGAACAAAATAGACTTTCTGGAGATAAAGAACACCTGAAAGAGGTAAAAAATGAAATAGCAAGCTTGGGAAACAGAGTTGACCAAATGGAGAAAAGGATCAGTGATATTGAAGACAGAAATCTAGAAATAAATCCGAAGGAAAAAGAGAGAAACCAAAGAATGAAAAATAATGAAAGAGAAATACAAGAATTAGCTGATACCATCCGAAGAGGAAACATAAGAATAATGGGCATTCTCAAAGGGGAAGAAAAGGAGCAGGGATTAGAAGGCATGTTCAGGCAAAGAGTTGATGAGAATATTCCAAATCTAAGGAATGAGTTGGAGCTTAGAATCGAAGAAGTCAGCAGAACACCCAATTATCTCAACCCAAAAGGGCCTTAACCAAGACATGTTGTATTAGGATTATCAAAAATTAATGACAAAGACAGAAATCTCAGAGCAGCCAGGGAGAAGGTGGCAACCTATAAAAGAAAACCCATTAGATTATCATCAGACTGTTCTGCACAAATCTTATAAGCCAGAAAAGAGTGGAAAAAAATATTCAACCAATTAAATAAAAGGAACTACCAGCCAAGAATAATGTATCCAGCTAAGCTCTCCTTTAGATATGAAAGAGAAATAAAGACCTTTCAAGACTTACAGAAATTGAAGGAACTCTCCACTACAAGGCCCGCATTACAGGAAATACTGAAAGGGGTCAGCTCATCTAAAACAAAATGACATATATATATATATAAATTAGGAGTAAGGTGACTAACAGTCTGATAGAAGCAGAGGAGTGCAACCCTTACTAAAAATAGGGCATTATCAGGTTAAACAATAAGAAGAGATTTGCTATAGCAAGATAGTAATGAAAGTTTGGCATACATAGGGACAAATGGAGACAACAGTGACTAAGAAGGGGAGGATTAAAGGTCCAAATTCACAAAGAGGAATGGAGATAAGGCACACACAGAAGAAAATGTATGAATATATATATATATGAGCATATATATATATATATATATATATATATATATATAACTATCTTTTACATATTCGTAATGGTAACCACATGCCAAAGATTCAGAACTGAAGTAAATAACATAAAACAAAAAGGACCAAAGGGAAAATTCACAAAAGCCAACCAAAATAAAGAAAACAGAAACACAAGTTCAAGGAAGCAATGGAAACACTGACCTACCAGAAAGCAACAGATAAAATGGCTATAAGATTTCATATTACAATAATCACCCTAAATGTAAATAGACTGAACTCACCAATAAAAAGGCACAGAGTTGCAGAATGGATCAAAAAAAAAACAAAACCCAACCATATGCTGTGCCTCCAGGAGACACATCTCAGTTCCAAAGACAAATATAGACTCAAAGTGAAAAGGTGGAAAGTGATATTTCAATGAAATGACATTCAGAGAAAAGCAGGAGTAGTGGTACTAATATTGGATGAGAAAGACTTCAAAATAAAAAAGGGAAAGAAACATACTGAAGAACACTTCATAACAATGTAGGGGATCATACACCAAGAAGACATAACACTTATTAGTATCTATGCTCCCAATCAGGAAGCCTGAAATATATAAAGCAATTACTGACAGAACAAAAGAGAGAAACAGATCATGACACTATCATTGTAGGGGACCTAAATACCCCACTGTCAGATATGGATAGATCATCCAAACAGAAAATTAATAAGAAAATAACATCTTTAAATGACACATTAGACCAACTAGACATAATTCACATTTACAGAGCCTTCCATTCCAAAACAATTGCTTATACATTCTTCACTATTTCACATGGAACATTCTCAAGGATTGACCAAATACTGGGACAAAGAGATAGCTTCAACAAATATAAGAGGGTTGAAAGTGTACCAACTATATTCTCTGATCATAATGCTTTGAAACTAGGGATTAACTGCAAAAAGAAAGCAGGAAGAATCACAAATACATAGAGATTAAACAACATGCTACTGAAGAATAACTGGGTCTGGAAGAAATAAAAAGAGAGATCAAGAGATACATAGAAACAAATGATAATGATAGTACAACATATCAAAACTTGTGGGATGTGGCAAAAGTGGTCATAAGTGGAAAGTTCATATTATTTCAGGCCTATCTCCAAAAACAAGAATGAGCCCCAATAAACAACCTAATGCATCATCTTAAAAAACTAGAAAAGAAAGAACAAATGAAGCCTAAAGTCAGCAGAAGGAAAGAAATCATCAAAATTAGAGCAGAAATAAATGAAATTGAAAACAAACAAAAAACAATAGAAAAAATAAATGCAAGAAAGTGCTGGTTCTTTGAGAAGGTTAATAAAATTGACAAACTCCTGGCTATACTCACTAAATAAAAGAGAGAAAAGAGACAAATAAACAAAATCAGGGATGAAAGAGGGGAAATAATGACAGACACTACAGAAATACAAAGGATCATTCAAGAATACTATTAAAAAGTATACAACACCAAATTTAATAACCTAGAAGAAATGGACCAGTACTTAGAAAAATACAACCTTCCTAGACTGAATCAAGAAGAAATGGAAAATCTAAATCAGCAGTATGGAAATGGAAACAATCATCGAAAACCTATTAAAAAGTAAAAGTCCAGGAACAGATGGCTTTAACAAACATTCAAAGATTTATTACCTCTTCTTCTCAAACTCTTCCAAAAAGTAGAAGAAGAGGCAATACTTCCCAACTCATTTTATGAGGCCAATATCACCCTGAAATGCAAACCAGAGAAACATAACACAATAAAAGAATACTACAGTCCAATATCTCTCATTAACACATACGCAAATATCCTAAATAAGATACTAGCAATCTGAATATAGCAGCATTTTAAAAAAGATTATACACCACAACCAAATGGGCTTCATCCCAGAGGCACAGGGATGGTTCAACATACGCAAATCGATTAACATGATACACCACATAAACAAATTTAAGGAAAAAAATTATATGATCATTTCAAAGCATGCAGAAAAAGCCTTTGACAAGATAGAGCAGCCATTTATCATCAAAACACTTAACAAAATCGATGAGAAGAAAAGTACCTTAGCATAATAAAAGCCATATATGACAGTCAGTCAACATTACACTTAATGGTGAAAAACTAAAAACCTTCCTCTAAGATCAGGAATAAGGCAAGGCTGTCCACTACTGCTACTGTTATTCAATATAATATTGGAGGTCCTAGCGAGGGTAATCAAGAAAGAGAAAGATATAAAGGCATTCAAATACAAAATGAAGAAGTCAAACTGTCGCTATTTGCAGATGACATGATTCTCTATATAAAAAACCCTAAAGACTCCATAAGAACACTACTAGAAACAATAAGTAAATACAGTAAAGTTTTTGGATACAAAATCTACATTCTAAAATCCATATTGTTCCTATGATCTAATAATGAAGTGTAGGAAAAAGAAGTGGAAAAAAATAATTCCTTTATGCAATTGCAACAAAATGAATAAAATATCTAGGAATAAATCTAACGAAACATGTGAAGGAGCTATATAATGAAAATTATAAGACCCTATTAAAAGAACTTGAAGAAAATACAAAGAAATGGAAAGATATTCTGTGTTCTTTGACTGGAAGAATCAACATAATTAAAATGACCTTATTACCTAAAGTATTATACAGATTTAATACAATCCCTACCAAAATCTCATTGGTATTTTTTAAGGAAATGGAACAAAAAATCATCAGATTTGCATGGAAGCACAAAAGACCCTGAATTGCCAAAGCCATACTGAGAAAAAAGAACGAGGCTGGCAGCATCACTCTGCCCGACTTCAATTTATACTACAAAGCGACAGTAATCAAAACGGTGTGGTATTGGCGGCAAAACAGACATATGGACCAGTGGAACAAAATCAAGAGTCAAGAAGTAAACCCATATTTATATGCCAAATAATTTTTGGCAAAAAATGCCAAAAACAGATTGGAGAAAAAAATGGCGTAGATGATAGAGGCTCTGTTCATGTCTCTGGCAACCAAATCAAAGTTGTGACGGAAACAAGGAGCAGCAGGTAAGAAAATTCGCATGGGGTCTAGATGAACAAGGCATACAAGTAGGGAGAAATCCAAGAAAGCACTCTGCATCAGCAGAAGGTAGGACGGGGTGAGGACGTGGGGCGACCCGGTCTCAAGGGGCTGAGTGAGACAGAAGCTGCAGCAGTAGCAGCAGAAGCCCCTCAAAAGGGTTGTGTCTGCAAGCAAATTTTTGCATTGATGGACCTGCTCGCTCTGAGCACCGGTGCCCAATCGGCTGTGCGTGGGGGGCACGAGGGACTTACAGGGAGATATTGCTGGAGAGAGGGTCTAGGTGAGATTCACTCGGTACAGAAGTGCTGGTGGTTTCCATCGTTCCCTGTTGAGCCCTCCCCACTCCTAGTGCACAGGACACGGCGCCCTCATAGCCATGAGGTCATCGAACTGAATAACAGAGGTCACTCCTCCCAGAGAATTCCCTGAAACCCCGCCTCCCCCAACCCAGGTCCCACTCAAGCTACATCCAGGTATATCCTCAGCTGTGCCTTGCTGAGCAGCGCCTAGACTCACACTAGAGGCAGCTGGCCTCAGTTTCTGGTGTGGCCTTTGAGGCAACTATAAGCACAGTATCTGTAGATTGCTTGCTGAATCTTAACAGGTGGCCCTGGAGGAATAGAGACTTGGCTAAATTTGGCCTGCAGCTGAACTCCTCTGAGGACTGTGCCACTGGACACCTACTTCAAAAATCCACACTGATAAGACCAAGAGACTTAGGAGCTTTGCTTAGTACATAGAAACAGACATGGGAAGGCAGCCCAAATGGGAAGATAAAGAAGCAGAAACCATATTACAAAAGAGAACAGAGATTCAGATATAATGGAGTCAAGTAATCTAACAGATGCAGAGTTCAAAACACTGGTTATAAAGATGCTAAATGAACTTTTGGGAAAATTAGAGAACTACAACAAAGAGATAAAAATGGAGATAGAAATTATAAGAGGGAACAAGTCTGAAATGGAGAACACATTATCTGAGATGAGAAATATATTAAATGGAATAAATAAAGCAATAAACAAAGTGAATAAAGAAGAGGATGCCCTATCTAGAGGACAGGAAAGCCAATCAGGACACTCAAACAGAATGACAAGAAAAAAAGAGGCCAAGACTATAAAGATGATTTAAGGAGGATATAGAACACCATTAAGGCTCCAAATATTCGTCTGATAGGCTTAAGTGAAGAAAATCAAGACGTTGAATAGCCATTTGAAGAAATAATGATAGAAAACTTTCCTAACCTGGCAAAGAAAATGAACATAAAACCCCAGGAAACTCAGAGGATTCCAAAACTCAGGGATTCAAAGAGGCCCGCGCCAAGATACATCATAATTAAAATGCCAAAGGTTAAATACGAAGAAAAAAAATTAAAAGCAGCAAGAGAAAAACAAATAATTACATATAAGGGAACACCCATACTACTGGCAGCTGATTTCTCAAGAGAGACTATGCAGGACAGAAAGGCTTGTAAAAAATATTCGAATGAATGAAGACCCAGTATATACAACCAAGAATAATTTATTCAGCAAAGCTATCATTTAGAATTGAAAGGCAGATAAAGAGCTTCCCAGACAAAAATAAACTAAAAGAATTTATCACCACTAAGCCAGAATTACAGGAAATGTTAGAGGGACTTCTTTAAGGAGAAAAAACATGTATCAAAAACAGGAATAAAGAATGGTAACAACTACATTCCTATTAATAAGTACCTTAAAGGGAAAAGAATTAAGTGCTCCGACCAAGGGATGGAGTGGCTAAAAGGATAAGAAAACAAGACCCCCACATATGAAAAAGAAGAGAATGGAAAAAGATATTGCTATGATGAACCTAGAAGGTATTTAAGTCAGACAGAGAAAGATAAACACTATATGATTTCACTTATATGTGGAAGTTAAGGAATAAAAAGAACAAATAAAAAACAGACTCACAAATATAGTGGACAATTTGTAAATGGACAGTGGGGAGGGGAATTTGCGGGGCTGGGAGAATGAAGCAAAAGGTTAAAGAAGTATATATTAGTAGCTGACGGATGGTCACGGGAATGGGAAGTACGACATAAGGAATGCAATTAGCATTAATACAATGGCTAGGTGGAGGGTCAGCAGAGGGAGGAAGCAATTGGGGGGATCACTTTACTAACTATATAGATGACTAACCATGTACTGTATACTTGAAACTAATGAAAAACAAAATAAAATTTAAAAATTGCCAAAAACATATTGTGGACAAAGGAAGGCTCTTCAATAAATGGTGGGGGGAAAACTGGAAAGCCACCTGCAAAATAATGAAACTAGACTGTCGTCTATCACCACACACCAAAATTAACTCAAAATGGATTAAGGACCTGAATATAAGACCTGAAACAATAAAATGCATAGAAGAAAACATAGGAACTAAACTCAAAGACCTTCCACTTAAAGAGGATATGATGAATTTGACCTCAAAGGCAAGAGAAGTAAAAGCTCAAATAAATGAATGAGACTACATCAAACTAAAAAGCTTCTGCTCAGCAAAAGAAACCGTCAACAAGGTAAAGAGACAACCACCTAAATTGGAAAATATATTTGCAAGCAACACCTCCGATAAGGGCCTGATATCCAAAATATACAAAGAACTCATCCAACTCAATAACAACAACAACATCCAATCAAAAAATAGGCAGAGAACTTGAACAGACACTTCTTCCTAGAGGACATACAAATGGCTAACATATATGTGAAAAGATTCTCAATATCGCTAGCTATGAAGGAAATGTAAGTCAAAATGTAAATAATGAGATACCATCTCATACCTGTTAGAATAGCTATAATCAACAGTACAAGAAATAACAAATGTTGGAGAGGATGTGGAGATAAAGGAACCCTCATACACTGCTGGTGAGACTGCAAAATGGTACAGCCAGTATGGAAAACAATATGGAGCTTTCTCAAAAAACTAAGAATTGATCTACTGTATGATCCAGAATCCCTCTACTGGGTATGTACCCCAAAGATTTGAAAACTCATATCTGAAAAGATAGTTTTACACCAGTGTTCACAGCAGCATTATTCACAGTGGCCAGGACATGGAAGCAACTGACGTGTCCTACAATAGATGATTGAATAAAGATGCTGTGGTACATATATACAATGAAACATTAGTCAGCCAGAAAAAGAGATGGAATACTACCATTTGTGTCAACATGGATGGACATTGAAATAATCATGCTAAGCAAAATAAGCCAGACAGAAAAAATTGAAAATCACATGATATCACTTATGTGGGATATAAACCAAAAAGCAACAAAAGAACAGGACAAACAAACAGAGATTCATGGACATGGACAATAGACTAGTGGTTACCCCAGGGTAGAGGGGTATTGGGATGGAGGAGGTAGGGGTATAGGGCGTCAAACATGTGGTGACAGATATAAATCTAACTATGGGAG
>NW_024344370.1:15998943-16004732 GCF_902729225.1 Pteropus medius
GAAGAAAATCTTTCTGTAACTAAATTTTAAACTCAAAAATCTAAATGTATGATGTACACTGGAACATGTCAGATTGAAAGTATATTGTAATATGGTTTCACAGGTACTTTATAATCATTTTGCTATACAAATATATATTTCTTTAAAGTTAAATTTCTATATATCTATATGATTTGCATGATTCAAATAGTTTCCAGAGGATATGCCCTAAGACAAATATCTCCAGTTTTACTATATCATTTACTATGAATCTTCTATATACCTACTTCAATTATATTACAAGCTACAAAATATTGCTACTGATAGAGTATTGATTTTATGTTTGTTTCCATCCTAATATATTCTGTATATTAGAAAAAAGTTACATAATGAAAACTTAGAGTAAAAACTAGTATTTCCAGATATTGAATATATACATGAAATCAGTATATATAAATTTATTTTTATGGAGGTTTTATAATTTCAAATAAGGCAAATCTTTCTCTTTTGCTATGAGGAAAAGTATAATTATCACTAGAAACTATATTTCAATCAAAAGTGGTCAAGAAAATAATTGTTCACCAAATTTAATAAACAAAAATATTAGCTCAGTATTCTATACAATTTCAAATTTTTTATATAGCTCAAAAGAGTGTCACTTTATAACTAAGCATTAAGCATTGTCAAATGCCAAAAATAAAACAATTTATTAACTAGCTTGATGTCTTTTATTTGAGCAAAAACAATTTATGGATTGTAGGAGTACAGTGACTCACAAGCTGTAGAGCACTGTTCCTGAAGTGTGTTTGGGAAAGGACATGTTTTATTGAGTATTAGAAGTGACAGTTTGGAGACAGGCATGATTGACTGGGGTTGCATATATGATCTTATTTAGAAACATCAAGGAACAAGGAAACAAGTATGGAGCCCGGAGTTGGCTTGGCATTTATAGATTGGCTGGCCCAATATACTGCATTTCTGGTCAAGCAGAGCATTTACAGGAACACAAAAGTTTGGACTTCTCACACAGCCCCGCAGGTAGGAACAGCTCAATATTGGGTTTAGAAATTTATTTCACCATCCTCTTGCCTTTTTCATCATTCAAGGGGTTTGATCAAAAATATTAGTTTAGCATGACTCTAAGTTACTATTGTCTGTTCAGGTCTTAGTGTAGTATTATCCATACGAGATAATGACAGGCTCATATTCTTGGGACTGGTTATGTTATTTTTGTTGTTATTGTTCCCATTGAAAAGAGTCTATCTATTGGTCAGTCAATGACTACTCACATGCATTTAAAACTTTTGAGACAATGTAACACATAAGGAAGATGATAATAACTATTAGCAACAAAACAATACCCAATGTTTGGAGAGAAGTCTTAAGCCAGAATCCCTATGATGAAAACAAACTACAATTAAATATGCTAAGAAATAATTACAACAAATAAGGGAGTACTTTTTTAAGCCATTTGTTTGATGTGTTTATATATCTTATGTAACTGTGTTAGCTTCCCCTAAAGTATTAATCTGTACAGAAAATACTGTTAGCCATTGCACAAACTCCTCCTAGTTCTGCAAATAGGTAATTTAGAGCTATTCTACTGTCTGTGACAACTTTTGCAAGCAAATCCAATGATTACTGCTAGGCAGTTATAGCTTTGGCAGTGGACCCTGCTAATTTTTAGAGTTAGAAATGGAGCCCGAGGCTTAAGGTGTCTGACTCAGTACAAAGGAGGCTGAGTTTGTTCCAGAGAAACTGAAGCATTGAAAATAATGGAGAGACTTGTGAGTGGCAGACCTACAGGATCACTAGCATCTTAGCAAATCTGACAGTGAGTTGGAAGTTGAATTACCCCTCCTTTGCAATGGGCTGAGATATGAGAATAATGACATTTTCTTTCTAGGCCAGAACAAGACAAAAGATGAAAAAATTATAAAGGATTTCATGGTGTATGAGTTAGGAAAATGATGGTTAAGTAGGAAAGAAAAATGGAAAAAACATTTTTGATTTGACATATTAATAGGAAGCAGCTTAACTCAATGTCGGCTATTTCTCTTCCTAATCAGTTTGTTTTTAGTATAAGATGGTATGTTAGGTGGAAAGTTCTTTAGTTTTAAAATATGCTCCCAAGGTTAAACATGTGTAATTTGTCAGTGATGTTAGTGGTCAAGAGTACTTGATAGAATTCTTTTATAAATATTGCTTTTGTAAAAACATCAGAGTAAAACAATAACTGTTTGTAAATAAGCAGAGATTTAAAAATTCCCATGGTTAAAAATGTGATGACAGTTTATTATAATGGATTTGACAAGTAAATTTGATTATTTCTATGACACACTGCATTTTAATATAATAACAAAGATTATGACTAAATATTATGCCAGGACATAGCAGATTTCTAAAAATTTTATATAATTTTTCAATACATTAATAACGCTCATCCACACAAATATAATCTAATCAAGATTTGATATTACTTCATATATGATAATGCTTTCCATCAAATAACCATGGTTAGTTTAACATCTCTCTTTTTATAAGGAGGAGAATAAATTCTTTGAGATTTTCAAGGAAACTTCTAGAAAATCCCAAATTTAGTTCTAGGTCAAAAATACTTTATTTATAATTTGATTTTGAGAAGTTAGCAAAAAAACAAATAAATAATAATTTAGGTCACAACTAAATAGGATCACAGGCCATTAAGAAACCATACTTAATTATCTATTTAATCAAAGTCATAATGAAAGAGTTTAAAGGCAAATATAGAACGTTACATAGTTGTGAGTAAAACTTAGCTCTTTTAAAATTGAGAAGACCCAGTTTTCTTAAATACTTCATGGCCTGATGATAAAGACAACATGAAGCATAGGAAATTATTTTGATGAAAAAAAATATTTGCTTTCTAGGCAGATCAATTAAAAGGTAAAGGAAAACCCTTTACAATCTCTTGTCAAGAGCAGATCAATAGTCTAAGAAAACTTTGTCCTTTTAGCAGATGAAAAAATTAAATTTTAGTTTTACACAAGTACATTATCCATATTAATGCTTTAAAAAATACCTTATAATCAATTCATTCCATTTGAACCACATTCTCTATACAAGGTAAATTCTCTCTTTTCAACTTTTTGGTTTGTCCTTTTTTTTTTTTTCTCATTTCTAAACAATCAGTTGACTTTAGGACAAAATTACTTTTTCCTTGACAAAAATACATCTCCATACTTTATACCATCTCTTAGCCAAGAACACATTCTATTTTTGTTCCATACAGAGTTGTTTCTCTTATTATTTCTAGTAGTTTTGATTACTTATATTAATTAAAACTCTTAAAATTTAAGAATATTAATTTCTAATAAAATCTATGAAGTAATCAATTGTGAACTTTCTGTTACACCGGAATTTCTGAAGGGTGGCAAATTGATAAATACATGTATAGTTTCTAGAAGTATATTCCACTTCATAGTAAAAGTGTTAATGTGGCACAAAACATGTTTGCAAATAGAACCAAATTCAGTAATTATTATTTCAGTATTTTCTCTTATTCGGATCTAGATACTTATCTAGATACTCAATGAATATCCATTATTAACTTAACTCTGTATGACTTTAAAATTTTAAGTTACTAAAAATATTTTAAAAACTATGTTTGAGTAGACATACTGTTATTGCTGGGGTAATGTGAAATCTGGTATCACCCCAGTGGCATGGGGTTGGTGGTGTGGCGTCCCTCAGTTCTTCCCCACTGATGCAGTAAAGAATTACAAGTCAGAGAGATTTAGAAGAAATAAGATTTATTGAAAGTACATTTTAGAAGGAGACAGGCCGTGCTAAGGAAGGCTACAGCTCTGTAGAATTTGAGAGGTGAAAAGATAAAAGAAATGAAAGACAGAGTACACTTCAAGGGAGGAGTGGATTTTCAGCCAAGAGAGCTGTAACAACCCAGAAGTGGGAAGGTCTGTTTACATTTGAGCAGTGATGGGAGGTCCTAGATGATCTGTATATGAGGTTACCTTGACTGACAGCTGGCTGCTATATAACACTTTGCCTACTGCACATGTGCTTACCCAGAATTCAGTCTCTTATAATTAGATTCATGAACTTCCAGGCATAGTCATGATATCATAATGATGGTATAATGAGGCTGAGGTTGTGGGTAAGTTAGGGTAGTACTTTCTGAGCACGTGTTTGTGGCTGGTTTAGCCTGCAGCTTTTATGGCCTTTGTGTTCTAGGATTTGGGGTAATTTATAACCCTAAAAGGGATGTGTTTCTGGGAAGTCCTTAAGGAAGGTCTTTAAGGGAAGTTTCTATGGTTACAGAACTGGGCCTTTGCTCCTGTCGCTCATGACTAACTACCTAACAACATCATAGGCATAATTATGGCTGAAAATAATATTTATAAACTTTTAGCTTATTTATATTTAATTTACTTGTTCCTAACAAATATGTTTAGATTACTTGTGAAAAATTTATGAGACATTAATCAACTAGCCATTATTTTAAGTTAACTTTAATGTAGGGAGGAGGCAAGAGAACTAAAATGTTAATCAAGCTACATTTATAGACTGCAATATGCTTATCAGCCTTGTAGCCAAGCCAGGAGGACACCTTCAGAACAAAAAAAAAAAAAATTCTACTGGGATTGCTAACAACCCATTCCCCATACCTGTGGAAGGGGAAAGAGGAACAACAGAGTCTTTAAGTGGTGCCCTGCACAAAATAAAATTGTTTATTCCTTGTGGCTAAAACCATAAGGAACCTGTAAAGTCCAGGAACAGCCAACAGGCCTTTTGTTCTACATATTCTGCTTCATATTCATTCTGGTTACCTTTTCATGCTACATACTTTTCCTTTTCCTCACTGTATGTCCATATCAAAGGAAATGGAAATGAAAGGATATAAACTGAATTCCCCAACACTCAGGGTCCCTCTCACTGTCTTTCCGTATTCTTTACTCTGTCTCTCTCACTGTCCTCATCTCTCTTAGTCACTCTCACTCTGCCTCTGAGAGGAGACCACCCTCTGTCCTTGGAGTGCTAATCTCTTTTCTAATAAACTTTCCTTTTGACTCTAACTTTGGCATGTGTGTTGAATTCTTTCTATACTCTTCGCCAAAGGACTCTCTTCTTCTCTCAATATAGAACTTGTTCTCCCCACAACTCATGCAAATTTGTCCTGTCCTGCATCACCTTTATTGTAGATCAGTTGTGTAGCAGAGATGACATAAGGTTATTTGGCTTTTAGTAAGCCTTGGGAGAATAAAAGTTGTATGTCTGCATTATATTTAAAGCTGATAACTCCAAAGACATGCCAGTTTTAATTAAATCAACAAACTTAAACTAACTTTTACTTACTGAAGAGTATCCTAGACCAAGTGAACTTGAAAAATGTGTGGATTAGATTCTATATTTCTGAGAGTATACTTAATTTATATAATTTCCTTTAAGCTAATTCAATAAAACTCTTTATAAATTACTTTTGAAATCTATCCAGAGGGGGGAAACATTATATGTTCATAAGATGCATACAAAGACATACAAAAACATACAAAATAATGCAAACAGAGAGAGATCTACAGCTTTTATTTTAAAATTTTAGTGATGATACAGGTACAATAATGCAAAACTCACTAGTTTATAAAAGAACAGTTAGACCCAAGTTGTGTTATTGGCAAATGAAATAAGTAAGTTAATGTTACCTGCTGAGATGGCTGAAATTTTACCTTATATTTTGGCAAAAACCTTTAAGATTTTTTATTCATCTAGTTTGTAAGTAGCCTTTCTTCCTTTCTTCCTTCCTTCCTTCCTTCCTT
>NW_024344370.1:16004868-16009339 GCF_902729225.1 Pteropus medius
TCTCTCTCTCTCTTTCTTTCTTTCTTCCTTTCTTTCTTTTTTCTTCTGGTAAAAGTTAACTTTATAAAATAGAAATCAAAGAGATGGTATATTTATAGAAAAGACTGGATAGAACCCTTATATTTAAAATTACAGGGAAAAAAATGCAAATTTCTCCAATATGGACTTCTGTTTCCCAAGTCCAGATCTTTTACAATGCCTGCAAGCCTTCTAAGATAAATAGGGAAAGTTTGGGGATTGCTAAAAAGGATAGATGAGCTTTGGATTGCTTCTAGAGTTGCATATACGTTCTTGTAAAAGACTCAATTTACAAGACAACAGTTGTTTTTTATTCCTCAAAGAATTGGATTTCATCTGAATGATAGAAATGTGCTGATTTAGCCATCCAACAAAATTACTTCCAAAATTGTTTCTTTTTTTCAGGGAGATCTTCAACTAAGATGGAAATCAAAAGATTCTTATGTTCTGGATTTAGAACTGTTTGTCTTTGGAATGTTTTCTTTTTCTCTAGAAACAGTTTTATTTTAGCTCAGGGGAGAAGTCCTAAAAATAGTTTCTATCAGGTGTTAAACATTAGTTTCCAATTTGGGCAACTTCTTAACCATAGAGCTCTTTTACAAATTATTTCAAAAAAAATTATTTTAAATATTTTTTCAAGTTTTAAGCTGAAAAAATAGTAAACATTCCTCGCAGTATTAAAAGCCCCATGAATGCAAGTGATAGTCCCAAAGACACTGCAAAAGATAGTATGCTCCCATGATCCAGAGACACTGCCAAAGACAGCAAAAAAAAAAAAAGTTTAGAAGATTTAGAATAGTATTGATCAATGAGTACCCCTGGCCACCAAGTAGATTGTAACTCACATTCTCTCTAGCCTATACTGATGGCTCCCACACTGATGTTTGCCAACCAGGACAGAAAATGGGACCAAAGGCAATAGCTATCTCTAAGAAAATATAGGTAATCAATAGTACACCAAAATTAAATTTAAAGAGTCTGAATCTGAAAAAAAAAAAAAGACAAAGTAAATTTTATATTCCTCTCTCAACACAGCACTACAGAGATCTGGGAGAGTTGAGAGTTACTTTCATAAAGTAAAAAATTCTTACCCTTTTCTGTCTTCTGCTAGTTTTCTAGGATTCAATTTGCAGGCTTCAGAGGAAGTAATGTTTAAAATAGACAGTATATTTTAGTATCTACCAGAATTTGTCTAGGTTTTCCATTAAATTTAATTATAGCTTCCCCTTGAGTGTTTAAGGGAATAACTGGTAGCAGTTTACTAGAGAATTCCTCAGTTTTGTCAATCCGAATAAGAATCCATATGAGGGCCCTCCTTTTGATGCAGGACAGACCAAATTTCCCCAAGTTGCGGGGAGACCAAGCCCTCACAAAAAGAAAATGAAGGTCCTTTGGCAGATAGTGTAGAAAGAATTTAATATATGCAACAAAGTAAGAGTCAAAAGGAAAGTTTATTAGAAAAGGGATTAACACTCCATAGAGTGTGGTCTCCTCTCAGAGGCAGAGAGTGAGAAAGACAGTGAGCTAGACAGAATAAAGTCACTGAGAGGGACCCTGAGTGTTCAGAGAATTCAGTTTATATGTCATTCTTTCATTCCAATTTACTTTGATATGGACATACAGTGAGGAAGGGGAAAGGGAAGGAAAAGAGTATGTAGTGCTAAAAGCCTGCTGGCTGGTACTTCTCAGCTTTTAATCCTTAGATTCCCCCATAGCTTTAGCCACAAGGAAATGAGTGTTGGTTCCTGTTTCCCCTTCCATGGATGTGGGGAATGGGTTGTTAGCAATCCTAGTAGAAATCTTCCTTTGTTCCACAGATGTGGTCCTGTCCTGGCTGCAGGGCTGATCAGAATATTGCAGTCTCTGATCGTGGCTTGATTAACATTTTCATTCTCTTGCCTCCTCCCTATATTACTTTGAAGTTAGATATGGGGACATTTCCGTTGATGTCATAGGATTTGCATAAAACCTTCAAGAACAATCTCTTTTTTTAAGTATCTGGGTTGATTAAAAATAAGACATTAATTTCTGGGCCATTGTATGATGATGGCTCATAGGTGAGTGCAGTGGGTCCATGTGTGGTTTTAGATTTCTGGCCTTAGAGCTGTTGCAACTATAAGGTCACAAACTTGTCAGACTTTTGTTTACAGTCTTTTGCCACTTTAGATTGAGAAGGCAATTCAGACAGAGAATTAGTAGACTACGAGTGCTCATGTAAAGAAGGATAAAGGAGAGTAGTAGAAGTCACATCGGTCTTACAGTCTTGTTTTAGGTATCTCTTGTGTCTTTAATTTTTTCATTAGCTTTTTGTAATAAATATTTCAATAGAGCTATTTTTGAATTTTGATAGCTTTTGAAGGCTTCTGAATACCAATTAAATCTCATTCTGGTTGTTTGATTTGTAAACACTTGCTTTCAAGCTCTCTTCTTAAATAAACAGCCTTGTTTAATTTGAAAGTTCCCCATAATGGCTATTGTAATTCTAGGTTGTCTTGCAAAGATTTTGCCATTTTAATAGATATCTACATTTCTTGAACCATTCTTAGACATAAAATAAGCAGGTATGCCAGAAAGTGGAGTGCTCAATTTATTGAAACTTGAGGATGCCATTTCTTTAGCTAAGCCTTGAGTTTCTTGAAGCCAAATTAATACCTAAGAGGGATATGCCATTGGGTTGGGGATTTTATGGTGTTTTATAGTGTACCTCATTGTACAGAAATTTTTTGATGTTGACAGATGACCTAATTGTCAATCTAACACATTCTGCGAACTACTTACCATAGTGAAGGAGTCTTAAATTTAGATAGCAAGTGCTCTAACAGCTTTTAAGTGCTCAAGCCATGCCCACTAATTTTGCAGCTTTGGTTTCTGAGACTCTCATTGACAATAGTCTTATTTTTCCTTCTACTAGAAGATTGCTTTATAGTGGCAGATGCCCTACTGGCTTTTAATAATATGGCTTGTACCCACTTAAATTTTGATGTACCATTGGTCAAAACCGTCCAAATTGTATGTCTTAATTTATTTACCCAAGTCCCACAGCAGTTTATGCTGTGGATTTATCTCAAGACTCTTGTGAGTTTCCTAATGGCTGCTACCCATCATGGACATTGGGATACTTTCTTTGAGATTTTTCTAATGGCTGACACCCTGCTTTCTTTAGATTGAGAAGTATCTATTTTTTTACTTATTGAAATAATTCTTCCTAATTTAACCAGTTGTAATGTTTCTGGTTGCTTGTATACAGTTCCTGAGACATGTACCTGCCAATGGTCTATATTTTGTAAATGAAGTTGGCCACAAACCCAAGCATTGTGGCCCATCAAGTTTTCACTGTGAAAAACTGGAGGCTCTCACACCTCAATTTTCTACTCAGAAGGATTAGAATGAACAAGCTTAAAGAGCTCAGAACATAAAATAAGAAGAGCTTATACCCAAGAGAAGTTTACTGGAGATCCCAGAGAGCAGCTGAAGAAGCAGCAAACCAAAAGGGTTCTGTAGGTACCTTTACCTGCATCTAGGAGCTATCCGTGGAATCTTCCACATCTGTCTTTAGATCCCACTTTAGTCACCAAAACTTTCAAATGCCAAAAATAAAACAATTTAGTGACTAGTTTAATATCCTTTATTCAAAGGAAAACAACCTATGGATTGGGGGAACACACTGCTTCACAAGTGGTGGAGCACTCTTCCCAATAAATGTTTGGGTAAGAGGAAGTTTATAGAGTGCTAGAAGCAGCAATATGAAGACAGGGCATGATTATAGATTTTGATTATATCTATAGATCCCAGAGTTGGCTTGGAGTTTGGGTATTGGCTGACTGGATTTACTGCCTTTTTGGTCAAGCAAAACATTTACAGAAACCTAAAATTTGGTTTGCTGATGTGGTATCATCAGGAGTGGCTCCATTTTGGGCCTAGAAATTTATTTCAACAACATGCATGACTTAAAATATCTACTAATTAAAAGATGTAGCAAATGTTATATAATCTATTGACTATTAATGAGAAAAGTTCATGTAAACACTGAAAGAAAGTGCTGCTATTTATTTATTTGTACTCATTGTTTAAATAAAAATTTGGAAATTAATCTTTTTATCTATTTATTTTTATAAATTTCTTCTGCCCATGGAGGCTTAACTGTTATTAGAATCATCTTCCTGCTATGGTCAGTGAAAAAAAAACAAAACACAAAAAAAGTCTAAACATAGAATAGCAACTATAATTTTGGGGGCATTGAGAAAAAAGTAACTGTGATCATTTTTAGCTTTATTAAGATCACTGATTACTTTCTTTTCATAAGCTCTCTGCTGGGTGCTGGGAGTAAAAGAGAATTACAGATGAGGTTAGCCCTACAATTTCCCTAGCAATTTCTAAGAAGACAGTGCCCAGAGTTTGGTTCAGAGGATGTACCTCAAGGCAAATGGCAAAAGATCTACATAGAAGAATATCA
>NW_024344370.1:16009350-16050647 GCF_902729225.1 Pteropus medius
ATTCTTTAGAGAATGTTTATTCATGTTCTCTGCCCATTTTTTGATTGAATTGTTTGTTTGTTTATATTACTGAGTTGTATGTATTTCTTATATGTTTTGAATATCAACCACTTATCAGATATTTCATTTGCAAATATATTCATCCATTCAGTAGGTTGTCTTTTCTTTCCTTCTTTTTTTTTTTTTGATAGTTACTTTCTCTGTGCAGATAAAGTCCCATTTATTTTTGCTTTTATTTTTCTCCTTTAAGGAGACATATCCAGATATTAGTAAGACTAATGTCAAATAGTTTACTACTTATGTTTTGTTCTAAGATTTTTTATTGTTTCAAATCTTACATTTGAATTTTTAATTTATTCCTTTTTTGTATATGTGTAAGAGAGTGGTCCAGTTATATATATATTTTTTGCAAGTATCTGTCCAGTTTTTCCATCACCACTTGTTGAAAGACTATCATTTCTCCATTATATATTATGCCTCCTTTATCATAGATTAATTGACCATGAAGGTATGGGTTAATTTCTGGGCTCTCTACTCTTCACTGATCTATGTGTCTGTTTTTGTGCCAGTATCATGCTGTTTTGGGGGGGGGAGGGTAGGAGGGAGTGAATTTTATTTTTACTTTAGACACTTTTTTAAAGGTAATTTGTAACACTCTATGATAAAAGGCCAAAACATTGTACAAAATATCAATTTCCCTTAGCTGTAACCAAGGTCACATACTAGGCCAAGTGGGCTATAAATGTTATATACAATTTGACATATAATGAAATGCTGAAAAATTTTCCACATACTCCAGAGCCCCCTTCCTTTTATACCCCTAAATTTCTTTTCACTTCACCCGTTGTACAAAAAAAATGTGCCAAGTGTTAGCTCATCAGAGTCTCTCCAACTAGTCTGGCTACAGAATTAATAAAACAGCAAACTATCAGCTGTGTATGCATATGTGTGTCTGGAAATTTTCAGCTGCCCCACAATTTGTGGCTATCCTTATTCTCTATAGCATGCCAGCTATTTTGCCTTCCCACTTGGCAGGTAAAAAGAAAATTTCTATTATTAATCATCTACTGAATATCTAACATGAATTACCTGGAGAGATGGGCATGTATATCTAACATGAATTACCTGGAGAGATGGGCATGTATTTGTTTGTATTGGAGTTGTTTAGCTGGGTGTATCTCTCTGCCTCACACACATTAGGTATTATTTACTCTACTATACAATATCAGAGAGACAGTAGGGTTTAGATAGGGACAAAGGGACAAAACTGGAGCCCAATAAACCTGAGATTGAATCTTGGTTTGGGTCCTCGCTGGCTGTGTGACCTTAGACACAACTTCTCTGAGTGCTTGTTCACATATATGTAAATGGGGCCAATGACACTTTCCTAGGTGGGAGTAAGCATTAGGGTACTTAACCTAGTCCTTGCATATTGTGAGTAAATAATAAATGGTAATTATTATTACAACTATTTTCATTATTTATGATAGTACCCTAAAAAGTCACCTTTCTTTTATGATTCATGCATTTTGAGGAGTGGGAGAGTCATATTTAGTAAATATTCTTGACCTCACTCTGCTCTAGGAACTTATATTTTCTTCTAAAAGTTTTAAAGCTTTGTTTTTTCACATTTGCTTCTTTAATGTATCTAAAATTCATTTTTACGTGTGAAGTAGAAATTCAATTTTTCTCATTTGAATAATAATTGTCATAGCTCCCTTTTTAAAAGCATTTTATTTTATTTTATTGTTAGTTTCACTTATACAGTACATTGGTTAGACATTTCTATAGTTTATGAAGCGATACCTCGATTATTTTGTCACCCCTCTGGCTCTACATATAGCTATTACATTACTGTTGACTGCATTCCCTATGCCATGTTCCCCATCCCCGTGATCATCTATGAACTATTAATTTGTACTTCTTTAACTGTTCACTTCTTTCTCTCAGCCCCTATACTCCCTTCACCTCTGGCAGTCACCAGATTGTCCTCTGTATTTGTATCTGTTTTTGATTAGTTTATTCTTTTTGTTCCTTAGATTCCACACGTAAGTGAAATCATATGGCATTTATTTTTCTATGTCTGACTTATTTTGCTCAGCATAATAAACTCTAGGTCCATCCATGTTGTTATGAATGGTAGGATATCATTTTTAAGGCTGAGTAATATTCCATTGTGTATGTATGTATGTATGTGTGTGTATACACACACACACACACACACACATATACATATATATGTGTGTATATATATATACATACACACGTACATATCATAACTTCATCATAAAATCATCTGTTGATGGGCATTTAGGTTGCTTCCATATCTTGACTATTGTGAATAGCACTGCAGTGCACATAGGGGTGCATAGTTCTTTATGAATTAATGTTTTGGTTATCTTTGGATATTAACCCAGAACTGCAATTGCAGGGGTAAAGGTAAATCCATACTTATTTTTTGAGAAACCTCCAGACTGTATTTCAAAGTGGCTGTACCAATTTGCAATCCCACCAACAGTGCATGAGGGGTCCCTTTTCTCTACATCCATGCCAACAATTATTGTTTTTTGATTTATTGATGATAGCCATTCTGACATGATTTTTTTCTACTTCGTTCTACTTTCTCAGGATTTCCATGTTTATTCAGAATTTCTTATGGTTCCATTGTGGTTTTATTTGCATCTCTCTGATTATTAGTGATGTTGAACATCTTTTCACATGTTTATTGGCCATCTGTATTTCTTTTGGAGAAATATCTATTAGGTCTTCTGACAATTTTTGAATTGAATTGTTTTTGTTGTTGTTGTTGTTGTTGAGTTGTATTAGTTCTTTATATATTTTGTATATTAACCCCTTATCAAATGTATCATAAGCAAATATCTCTTCCCATTTAGTAGATTATATTTTCATTTTGTTGATGGTTTCCTTTGATGTGCAAACAACTTTTTAGTTTGATAAAGTCCCATTTATTTATTTTTTCTTTTGTTTCCCTTGCCCAAGGAGATATATCTGAAAAGAAATTACTATTAGCAATATCGGAGAGTTTACTGCCTATATTTTCTTGTAGAAGTTTTATGGTTTTGAGTCTTACATTTAAGTCTTTAATCATTTTGAGTTTATTCTTGTATGTGCTGTAAGAAGGTGGTTCGGTTTCATTTTATTGCATGTATCTATCCTATTTTCCCAACATCATTTATTGAAGAGATTGTCTTTATCTCATTGCATATTTTTTCATTCTTTGTAATATATTAAATACCGTGTAGGCATGCATTTATTGCTGGGCTCTCTATTCTATTCCATTGTTCAATGTACTTATTTTTAGACCAGTACCATGCTCTTTTGATTACTGTAGCCCTCGTAGTATAGTTTGATATCAGGTAGTGTGATATCTTCAGCTTTGTTCTACTTTCTCAAAATCGCCATGGCTATTTAGGATCTCTTATGGCTCCATATATATTTTAGGATTATTTATTCTATTTCTCTTAAAAATGCCATTGGTATTTTGATAAGATTTAATTGAATCTAGAGATTGTTTTGAGTATACGGCCATTTTAATGATGGTGGTTCTTCCCACCCACAAGTATGGTATATACTTCCATTTATTTGTATCTTCAATTTCTTTTTTCATTGACATAATTTTCTGAGAACAGGGTGTTTACCTCCTTGGTTAATTTGATTCCTAGGTATTTTATTGTTTTTGATGTAATTGTAAATGTGATTGTTTTCTCAATTTCTTTTTCTGAAAGTTCATCATTGGTGTATAAAAATGCAGCTTACTTCTAGATATTAATTTTGTATCCTGCTACATTACTGAATTCATTGATCAGTTCTAATAGTTTCTTTTGGTGGAATCCTTGGGGTTCTCTATACAAAGTATTATGTCATCTGCAAATAATGATAGTTTTACTTCTTTTTCAACTTGGATGTCTTTTTTTCTCTTTCTTATCTGATTGCTGTACCTAAGACTTCCAGCACAATCTTGAACAGAAGTGGTAAAGGTGGTCATTCTTGTCTTGTTTCTGATCATAAGGAAAATACCTTTAGCCTTTCTCTTCTCAGTATGATGTTAGCTGTAGGTGTGTCATATATGGCCTTCATTATATTGAGGTATGTTACCTCTATTCCCACTTTGCTGAAAGTTTTTATCACAAATGGATGTTGAATTTTTTTGAATGCTTTTTCTGTATCTATTGATATGATTTTATGATATTTAACTTTCAATTTATTAATGTGGTGTATCACATTAATTGATTTGTGGATATTGTACCAACCTTGTATCTCAGAAATACATCTGACTCAATCGTGCTGCATGATATTTTTAATGTATGCTAAATTTGGTTTGTTAATATTTTGTTGAAGATTTTTACATCAATGTCCATAAAGGATAACAGTTTATCATTTTCTTTTTTTGTAATGCCTTTGTCTGGTTTTGGAATCAAGGTAATGGTGGCCTCATAAAGAGAATTAAGGAGACTTCCTTCCTCTTGAATTTTTTGAAATAGTTTGAGAAGAATAGATATCAATTCTTCTTTGAATGTTTGGTAAAATTTGCCTATGAAGCCATCTGTTCCAGGACATTTGTTTTGGGGAGTTTTTTGATTACCAATTCAATTTTGTTTATGGTAAACTATTGGTTTAGATTTTCTGTTTCTTCTTGACTTGGTCTTGAAGGAGTGTATGTTTCTAGGAATGTATCCATTTCTTCTTGATTGTCCAGTTTTTTGGCATATAATTGCTCATAGTATTTTCTTATGATCCTTTGTATTTCTGTGAAGTCCATAGTTACTTCTCTTTCATTTCTGATTTTATATTAAGTGTCTTCTCTCTTTTTTTCCTTACTGAGTCTGATTAAGAGTTTATCAATTTTCTTATCCTTTCAAAGAAACATATTTTGGTACATTAATCTTTTTATTGTTTTTCTAGACTCTGGTTTGTTTATTTCTGCTCTGATCATTATTATTTTCTTTCTTCCACTCACTATTAGCTATGTTTGGTGTTTTTTATTTTTTTCCTAATTCTTTTTGAGTGTAAGGTTAGGTTGTTTATTTGAACTCTTATTTTTTGAGGTAGGCCTGTATTGCTCTGAATTTCCCTCTTAGGACTGCTTTTGCTGTGTCCCATAGATTTTTAAATCATTGTGTTTTCATTTTCATTTTTCTCTAGGTATCTTTTGATTTCCTCCTTTATCTCTTTGTTAACCCATTCATTGTTTAGTAGCATGTTATTCAGCCTCCATGTGTTCTCTATTTTTCATTTTTTTTTTATAATTGATTTCTAGTTTCATACTATAGTGATTGGAGAAGACGGTTGATATGATTTCAATCTTCTTAAATTTACTGATACTCGTTTTGTGTCCTAACATGTGAGCTATCCTGGAAAATAATCTATGTGCACTTGAGAAGAATATATATTTTGCTGCTTTGAGGTGAAATGCTCTGAAAATGTTTATTAAATCCATCTCATCTAGTACATTAATTAAGCCTACTGTTTTCTTGTTAATTTTCTGTCTGAAAGGTTTATAAATTGGTGTTAATAGAGTGTTAATGTCTTCTACTATGAGTTTATTTTTGTTGATCTCTCCTTTTATGTTAGTCAATAATTGCTCTATGTATGTAGGTGCTCCTATGTTGGGTGTGTATATGTTTACTAAAGTTATGTCCTCTTGATTTATTGATCCTTTTATCATTATGTAACACCCTTCTTTGTCTCTTATTATAGCCTTTGTTTTAAAGTCTATTTTGTCTGATATAAGTATTGCAACCCTGACTTTTTTTTTCCATTTTAATTTGCATGAAATACCTTTTTCCATCCTTTTACTTTCAGTATATGAGTGTGATTTGATCTGAAGTGGGTCTCTTATAGACAGCATTTGCATGATTCTTGTTTTCTTATCAATTTGGCTAACCTATCTCCCTTTTTTTTTCTGGCTTTATTGAAATGTAATAGACAATCAATTGCTCGTATTTACATTGTACAATTCAATGAGATTTTTAAAAATTATAGCTGGCATACAATACTGTATTAGTTTCATTTGTACAGCATAGTGATTAGAGATCTATATAACTCACAAAGTGATCACTCCACTAAATCTAGTACCCTTCTTCCCCCCTACATATTTATTACAACATTATTAACTATTTTTCTTATGCTAAATTTTATATTTTCCTGTCTATTTTGTAACTATCCATTTGTACTTCTTAATCTCTTTGCCCTTCTTCATTGCCCCACCAAACCCCCTCCCATTTAGTAGCCCACAAAATATTCTCTGTACCTATGAGTTCATTTCCATTTTGTTGTTGTTGTTGTTTGTTTTGTTTTTTAGATTCCACATGTATGTGAAATCATGCAATATTTTTCTTTTCTTATCTGACTTACTTCATTCAGCCCAATACCTTTTAGGTACATCAAGGCAATATCTTTTTCCATTCCTTTCCTTTTAGTCTGTGTGTCTTTTAATCTGAAGTGAGTCTTTTACAGACAACATATGCAGAGATTTTATTATCTCATCCATTCAGCTACTCAATCTTTTGATTGAAACACTTATTTTTTTTTTTCCATTTGAGGTACTTATTGATAGGAATGTAGTTATTACCATTCTTTATTCATGTTTTTTTTTTCCTCCTCTCTAATTCTCCCCTCCCTCCACTTGCACCCCTGACCTATGGATGTTGCTGTTTCCCCTTAAGAACTGGATCTCTGAAGATGGGGCATCTCCTCCCACAGGCTCGTGGTGTTCACCCAGGGCCTGGTGCACCTGGGGCCTGGCACACCCGGGGTATGTTTCATGGCTCCTGCACCAGAGATCTGCGTCTCATAGTAAAGACCAAATACTTCCCACAGACTCTGAAAAACCAGAAACTTATTTCCTTTTGCAACACTGTATGCCACAATATAAACTTCCTGATGGGGAAATTTGGTCTATTAATGGGAGCATTGAGTATAACACCATACTCCAATTAGACCTCTATTGCAAATGGCAGGGTAAATGAACAAAGATTCTTTATGTTCGAGCCTTATTCTTACTTCAAGAAAATGATTCCTTCTTGCAGAAATCTAAATTAACAATTTTAGTTTTCCTTCATACTAACAAGTCTTCCCCTTCTGAGTTTACTTTGGCCAAACTGCTGGTTCCTTCTACTCCTTCCACTACTACTTCCTCCATACCCTGGGAAATCTCCTCTACCACCTAAAGCTTTCTCTTTATCTTCTTGAAAATTTTGTCCTCTGGCAGAAGCTCCTGGAGGAGAATCCGAACCCCAATTTGTCCACAAACCATTTTCACTTGTAGAACTTAAGTAGATCAAAGCAGACTTGAGAAGATATTCTGACAACCCCGATAGGTTTATTGATACCTTCCAACATATTACACTTGTCTATGACTTAACTTGGAAGGAAACAATAATTATTCTGAGACAAACCTTATCAGATACTGAACAGGAAAGAATTTTATGAGAGTCCAGAAAGTATGTCAATAGCCTTCATCTATCTAATCCCCATTGAAGAAACAGCTGTCTTTCCTGTAGATCCTGGGTTGGATTATAACAGCTCCGCTGAGAAATGAGAAAGAGATCATTTTGTTGTACGCATTAAGGCTGGGCTTAAGGAAGGATGACAAAAGGTCATCAGCTATACAAAAGTAACAGCAATCGCCCAAGACTCTGGAGAAAATCCTATAGGCTTTTTGTAGAGGCTCCAGGAAGCCCTCATTAAATATACTAACTTAGAATTAAGCTCTTATGAGGGCCAAGCCATTTTAAAGGACAAATTCATAACCCAGTTAGCTCCTGACATTAAGAGGAAGCTCCAAAAGATTATTCAGGAGCCCAGAATCACTTTAGACGAGATGCTAACCACTGCAACCACTGTGTTTATAACCGTGACCAGGTGTTAGAGGCCAGGCTCAGAATAAGGAACAAAGGAGGGATACTTGGCATGCCCAAATGTTAGTGGCCCTTCAAGGCCAATCTCAGTCCAGGTCCATAAGTACCTCACTCTCAATGGCAAAAAACTCATCCAAGTATGCCATCTGCTGTGTACTTGGCTACTGGGCCAAAGAGTGCCCAACAAGGAAAAGCCTCCCAAATCTGCTTGATATAAATGTCAGCAGCTTGGTCATTGAATTGCTTTCTGCCTCTCAAGTAGAAAGAGCCCCGGGTCAAAGCCAGCCACAGGCTTCCAAATGGTTACTCCGGACTGAAGAGGCACCATCCAGTCAGCTCTACCACAAAAGATTTCCATTATTGGAGTGGAGCCAAGGGTACAAATGGACATGGCAAGTAGGACTATTGCTTTTCTTTTGAATACAGTGGCTACCTACTCTGTCTTTACTTCTTTCTCTGGACCTTTCTCACAGACCTGCACTATCTGTGAGCCAATTTCACAATATTTCACTCCACCTTTATGTTGCTTATGGGATGGGTATTCATTTACTCAAGCCTTTCTTCCTATGCTGGAATGCCCAAGTCCACTTTTAGGTTGAGACATCCTATATAGGCTAGGAACCAAGATTACTTTAGGAGGCACCTAAACCTCCTCTCTCTCACAAATGTTCTTATTATTAGAGGAACCTAAGATCTTCCCCAGTTCAGAAACTTGGGAGGTCCGTATCAACCCTATAGTCTAGGATCAAGGCATTCTTGGAAGACCTAAAACAGCTATTCCTGTTGTAATCATCCTAAAAGAGCCTTCTCATTTCCCTAACCAGAAACAGTTCCCATAAATTCTGAAACTAAACAAAGTCTCCAACATATAATATCAAAGTTTTTAAAACATGGACTTTTGTTCCTACTAATTCTCCCTGTAACACCCCTATTTTACCTATTAAGAAGAAAGATGGGACTTACTGTCTTATACAAGACTTAAGAACAATCAATGAAGCGGTGATATCTTTATACTCAGTAGTCCCTAACCCCTATATTCTACTTGTAACCATACCCCCAGACACCAATTGGTTCACTACTTTAAATTTAAAAGATGCATTATTTTCTATTCTTCTCAGCCCACAATCTCAGTTTCTCTTTGCCTCTGAATGAGACTCTCCTAACGGGGTCCACCGGCAGTTGACTTGGACAGTACTTCTCCAAATATTCTGAGACAGTCCTCATCATTTTGGACAAGCCTTAGCTAATGACTTACAAGATTTACAACATGAAGGAGAATCCATTTTATAGTGTGTAGATGACTTCCTACTTTGCTCTTCTACTTGAGACAAAGCTATAGAACATGCCATTCAGACTTTACATTTCTTAGCCACCTGAGGCTACAAGGTTTCTCATTCCGAGGCCCAATAAGTCCAACAAAAGGTCACCTTTTGGGGGGGTCACACTGACTCCCAGCACCCAGATTCTATTCTCAGAAAAGGTATAAGGAATTACATAATTACTAGACCCAACCACTCAAAAACAACTTAAGAGTACTTTTAGGACTCATTGGATACTGTAGGCTTTGGATTCCCAACTACAGGCTAATAGTCCAATCTCTATATGACAGATTAAAGGAAAAACATAACTCAATTTCTCTCCAATGGGGATGGTCCCAGTGGGAGGCCATTCAACAACTTAAAGATTTACTCATTGGAACCTCTGCTTTAGAACTCTCCAATCCATCTAAGCCTTTTCAACTTTATATTCATGAAAGAAATGACATTGCTCTTGGGATCCTTACTCAACTGTTAGGGTCCACTCATCAATCTATAGGCTACTTATAAAAATGATTAGATACCATTATTCGAGGGTGGCCTGCTTGTCTAAGAATCCTAGGAGCTCTTTCTCTTCTTGAAGAGGCTTTTAAGTTCACTCTTAGAGCTCCTATCCAAATTTATACAAACCATCAAGTTTCAAGTTTATTACAAGACAATAGTCACCTTTAGTCGTCTGAAAGCAGACTCCTGAGACATCAGGCTTTTAGAAAACCCTGATACAACTATATTTACTTGTGGACTTTAAATTCAGCAACCTTATTACCATCACCTGACAAAGATACTCCTTTTCATTCCTATCAAGATCTCTTTTCTATAGCTCCAGAGCCGACTTAACAGATCAACTGCTAGAGAACCCTGATGACATCTGGTTCACAGATGGGAGTAGTTTCATGGAAGAGGTAAAAAGAGAGCAGGATATTTAGTTATCTCCCTCCATGACCTCATAGAAGCACAACCATTATCTATCGATACTACTCGGCTTGCAGAATTAGTTGCTCTTATTAGATCCCTAGAACTAGCAAAGGGAAAAAAAAAAGTACAGACTCCAAATATGCTTTCCTAGTACTTCATGCCCATGCAGCCATTTGGTAAGAATGGGAGTATCTCACTCCTTGAGATAGCCCCATTAAATATGCTTCTCAAATCAACAACTTCTAAGAGGCTCTCCAATTACCTCAACCGGTAGCTGTAGGACACTGCCGAATACATCAAAAAGGGACTCAGAAGTTGCCTAAGAAAACCAAGCTGCAGATGCAGTCACCAAAAAAGGCAGGCTTACAAGAACCTCCCCTTCAGAAAGCCCTAATACCTATCCCCAGTCCTCTTCTAACTCCTAGATACTCTAAAGAAGAGGAAACTTGGGCCACCCAAAAAGGATTTCAATCTACATCTTTTGGATGGTTACAAGAGGAAGAAATCCTCTGCCTTCTTCAGAGTCTTCAATGGAAATTAATAAAATTCCTACATGACTCTACTCATTTAGGAAGAGAAGCTCTTTCCTCCATAGATTCCAGAGTGTTTAAGGGGAAGGGACTCTCTAAAACTATTGAACACGTTACACTGGCTTGCTCTACTTGTTTTATTAATAACCCACAGGGGGCCCAAAAACCATCCTTAGTTCAACCAGCTCAATAACATGGTATTTTTCCAGAAGAAGATTGACAAATAGATTTCACCCATATGCCTCCTTCTCAGAACTTCAAATACCTTTTCATTGATACCTTTTCATTGATACCTTTACAGGCTAGATTGAAGCTTTCACTACTCAGACTGAAAAGGTTTCAGAGGTAGCCAAGAAACTATTTGTGTGGAGAAAGAAAGATAATAATCAGGCTCCCTCCCATACCTGTAGCTAACTACCAAGCAGAAGAAAACTCAGCACTTCTCCCCTTATGTAACCATGTGCCTGGTACGTGTGTGTGGGCTTCCATCATCTGGCAGTGTGCCACTATTGTTTAACCTTTGTATAAAAGGTGTCACTGCCATGCGGGGCTGAGGGTGCCATGCCGTTATGGGAGAACTGCCGCCCTGTGAGGCAGGCTGTGCCCTTGCTGAAATAAAGAGTTATGTCACAGTTGCTTATGGCTCCCTGCATTTTCTTCCAACTGCCCGAGTCTCGTACCCCTTATCTCAGAACCACCAATCTGCACCAACACACTATTACATGAGATTATACCCAGATTTGGCCTTCCCTTCTCGCTCCAAAATGACAATGGGCCGGCTTTTACATTTTATAACACTGACTATTTTGAAGGCCTTAGGAATCAAATATCATTTTCATTGTTCATGGAGACCCGACCTCAATCATCCATTAAGGGTGAAAGAGCTAATCAATTCCTCAAGGTCACTATTCGGAAATTCATCCAAGAAGTCTTCATAAACTGGTTAGAAGCCTTACCAATTGCTTTTCTTTATACTAGGTTTGAGAGAGTAAGAGGAGGCATCTGAAAAATGCAAAGGAAAGGGCTTTCAGAAATGACCAACTCAGCTGGTTAAAATCTATTCCTGACTGCCCTCTTTCCCCTCTCCAGGACACTCCAGCTAACATGTTTTTCCATAGCTATCTCCCCTACCTCAAGGACTCTATAGCTCACATCTGTTGATTCATAGCTTGCTATCCAACTAATGCTCTTCCTTATCTCTGTAGCTGTGTAGGAATAATAAGACTGTGTAAAACTGCTTGTTTTGTTACAATCGGGGCTCAGCCTTTAGATAGGAAACTGCTGAGCTAGTGCCAGCATCAATAAGTGCTACTTTCTGCTTATAGCCCCAGTGTCCCATCTTTCCAAGAATCCTATAACAGTGTTGATAACGCTAAGGTCACGGGTTCTACAAGGCAAAATGACCTGTAAATGAATATGACCAGTGGTCTGGAAATTCCTCCCCACTTGTAGCTCCCCATTCGAAGCTCCCCCTCCCATTCTGAGTTGTGACACACACATGAAACCTCAGACAAAGGAATCATGTGCCCCTTGCATGGACACTGCAGAGGTAATATAAGCTATAATAAATCTAACCAAGGGGAGCTCGTGTATGGTGTTGTTAACCCCATGCGCTCCATTGGCCAATAAATTCTCCTTATAACAAAGTTGTCTGAGCATCCAAATTCCTCCATCGGGTTTTGCTTCCTGCAACAGGTTATTTTCAAATGCAGCACTAGGACTGAGCCCTTTTGAGGCCTTAAATGGAAGGCCATTCTTACATTCAGACCTATTATTAGATACTGATTCCATAGCTTTAGGCTCTTATATTAAGTCAATTAATCAATTCCAACAAGCCCTAAAGGACTATGGAATTGCTATCAAACTCCAAGAGATAAAGAATTCTCCTTTATATCCTCCTGGCACTAAAGTATTAATTAAGGTTTACAAGGATAATTCTCCAGCCTTGCAACTATAGCCAGTTTGAAAGGGACCTTACCTTGTTCTTCTATCTTCCCCAAATGCAGTAAAAGTCCCTGGAATTTCCAGTTGGATCCACCATTCTCAAGTCAAACCTTACTTCGAGCATCCAGAGACTTCTTCAGCAGACTCTACTTACACCTGAGAATCAATAGAAGGCCTGAAATATCTTTTCAAGAAAGAGAAACCAGGATGAGTTTTATATTTTTTCTAATTATCTCTACTTCCTTTTTAATTTTTGCTGTGGCTTTTCCAATCCCACTTACACCTTATTAATTAGCTAATCGAACTGTATCGCTTCTTAAGATTTCTCAGCCTTGCTCGTTATGCCTTTCTACCAAAAGCTGTGGGTGGGTTACCCCAGCCCCTGATTATCTATGGGCCACCCTCCTAGCACCTTTATCTGCCACTTCTTTTTCAACTTTAGTATGGGGATACAAGGCCAACTTGCATATAAAACATGTTCCGTACGAAAGCCAAATTCAACCCTTTTTTGCTAATCCCGTTTATGCCCCCTCCAGAATAATATTCTCCTTTCTTAATAAGGGGGATCAGATTACCTTTCCTTTTTGTATTCTTAGTGAATCCTCATCAGGCCTTTCTCTTGGCAGACTTTCCTCCTTGTAATGCCCACTAATGTTCTCAATTCGCCCTCAAAGCCTTAGGGATATGGGAGCAGAACTTTCATTAATTGATGGCCAATTGAACTCAGTTCCTAATACACTTCTTACCTCTAAGGCCACTACTGCAGTTCCTCTCTTTAAACTAAACTCTTCCTCTAAAACTGACTTTTGCAGGCTCCATCCAACTAGTCATACTTTTCCAGCTTCCTACTTGACATTTCTGTCTCAGATTGCCCATATTCACTGAAATAATCAATCCGATCTCCTTTGGAACCCTGAATGGAAAACTTTATTCTTTAGAGACTTTCTCAGCTGTAACTACCATCACTCTCTCCTTTCTCTTTTACCTGCAGCAAACCTTGCTGCCCTGGGACCTGTTTTAAAGGGATGGGAACTCAAGGGAGACAAAAATCCTCAAACCCTTATGCTCACCTCATTTCTGACTAAAACAGACCTGTCTAGGAGAATCTATTGGATCTGTGGGAAGAAAGCCTATTTTATATTACCCCCTGGATAGACAGGACTTTGTTCACTAGGCTGTTTCCTTGAATATGTCTATTGCCTGGGAAAACTTTTCATTCTCTTATCCTATATTTAACCAACTTGCTTACAGAAGCACATTATTCCTTAACTATTTTCATTAGGTATTGCTTTTACTACTTTCACAGGAATTGCAGGGACAGCTACAGGTAGCTTGGCACTTGGCCTTCAAAAGGAACTATTGCAAGAAACAGCTAAGGTCATCAAAGAAACTGCCTTTGCCCTAACCAAAATTCAGGAACTAGATTTTTTAGCAGGTGTAGTACTTCAAAATTGAAGAGCCTTAGACCTTTTGACAGCAGGACAAGGGGGAACATGTGTATACCTCAAAGAAGTATACACATGTCTACTTCTATGTTAATCAGTCAGGTCAATTTTCTATATCCATCCAGAACATCCTTAAATCTGCAGACAAAATAGAACACCTTGGAATAGTCACTCTAACTAGTAGCTGGTCAACATAGTTACAATCTCTTCTCCTATGATTTGTTGTCCCTCTACTCCTATTTTTCTTCTTCTCTTAGGACCACCCTTCCTAAATCACCTTGTTCAATTTGTATCTTCCAGAGTCCAGGCAATTCATTTTCAGATGATACTCCAAGAGAGATAGCACCCTGTTTTAACAACAGATCTGATACCATACTATGGACTCTTAAATGAGCATTGTCAACCTTTGCCTCTAGTCAACAGAGAGCAATTATAAGGGACCCAATCCTCCACCATTGTCCCTTCTCAGCTTGAAGTAGCTCAAACTGTCATTGCCCAAAACCCCAACAATTTGGGTCCCTAATACTTGAGGGGAGAAATGTTAGGTAGTTAGGTAGCCATGAGTGATAGGAGTGAAAGCCTGGCTCCGTAACTATAGAAATGTCAACACTGATAGCCCAACCCAAAAGCCTGCCCCTCAGCCTTCCCAGAGAAAAACTCATTTTTCAAATAACAATACTCCTACGTCCTGGTGGACAAGGGAATAAATGATCATAGCATAACAACCAGTTTAAGCCAGCAACAAACGCTTGTGCAGTAAGGAGTACTTGTGACCTTCTTTTCATCTCAGCCTTATTATACAATCATTATAATGTCATGTATCATCTCAGAAGTTCAAGAATCTAATTATAACAGACTGAATTCTGGAAAGGAACATGTGCAGTTAACAATAGATTATATAACAGCCAACTTTCAATCAAAATGGCCTCACACATCTATCAGCTAGCACTACCCTTGTAACTACCCATCTTAGTCCAAATATAAGACAAACCTCCCCACCTCTACAAGGCTACAGCCCTCTTTGGTGTAGCCCATTTCTCTCTTGAAATGTACATCAGTAAATCTTACCTCTTCTAATCTTCATTGATCTGTAATTTTTTATTGTGTTGCTGAAAGAACTGAGGCCCCAGCACCACTGGGGCAACAAGGGACTTAGAACATTCCCAACAGTGACACTCCTGTGATGTAGATATTGTTATGCTTCATGTTGTCCCAGAGGTCTCTTAAACTATCCTCACTTTCCTTTATTTATTTTTTTTTTTCTTTTTGCTGTTCCAATTGAGTGTTTTCTGCTACCTTGTTATTCGGCTTGCCAATTTGATATTCTGCTTCATTCAATCTACTATTGATTCTTTCTAATGTATTTTTCATTTTAGTTATTGCATTCTCTATTTCTGTCTGTTTCCTTCTTATGGTTTCTATGCCCTTTTTTTATGCTTACTCTCTCTCTATTGAGATTCTCAATGAGATCGTTCATTCTCCCTCTAATTTCATTAAGCATGATTATAACCATTATTTTGAACTCTTTCTCTAGTAGGTGCTTGCCTCTATTTCATTTAGCTTATTTTCTGAAGTTTTCTCCTGTTGTTTCATTTGTGGCATGTTTCTTTGTTTTCTTATTTTATTAACCTCTCTGTGTTGGTTTTTATGTGTTAAGAAGATTCATTTATCTCTCAGTCTTGGCCAGATGGCCTTATGTGGAAGGTGTCCTGTGTGACCCAGTTGCACGTCTTCCTAATCACCTGTGCCAGATGCTCTGGACATGATTTTTGTGTGGGTTCTGTGTGATCTGTTGTAGCTAAGCTTTTATTGTTAGCACATCAGTGGTTGTGATTAACACTCAGGCTAACTGTGAGAATAGGCTATGCCCACAGAGTGTATATTGCTGTGTGGGGGCTGTCTCCACTGAGTGGGATTTGCCCTAGCAAGCTTGTTCACTTCTTGAGAACACCCTTTGGGTGTACTGCTTATGGGACTAGTCAGGAGTTGTTCTGTTGTGGTCTAGTATCAGCCTCTGGGTGCATTGGCTTTGTGGCCCCATGGAAGGGGATCCCAGGTAGGCAAAGATCAGCTGCTGCCTTTGATTGCTCAAGGCTACCTGGTGGGAGCTACAAAGTGATCCAAAGATGGTTGCTGCTTATGTTGAATCTATAGGTATGTGGAAGAGACAATGCTGTAAGCCACGGTCCAGTTACTCCCAGTGCCAGGCCTGGGGCAATTTAGCAGAAGGACCAGTGATCCTCAAGGCCTGAGGCTGCCTGTCAGTTGCTTGTAAGACTCCATACCTGAAAGAACTTCTGTGTGATGTGTGCATTGTATGGTGTGTGGACCCAGGGATTCACCTGGATATATTGGGCAGATTTCCTCTGGCCACTGCAGTGTTGGTTTTCATGCCAGCTCTGTCTCTGTGGCTTCCTGTAAAAGTCTCAGATAGCAGGAAGGCCAGCTGTCACACTCCTCAAATGTGCAAACACCCAAGATCTGTTCAAGAAATACTGAAGTTCATGGGCAGGTATTTGTGGCTTGCCACTGAATGTCTTTTCCAGGAAGCACAGGCTTTGCATGGGCCACACAAACTGAGTTGTTATTTGCTATTGAATTCATGTCCCAAGGACACCACAGGATGGGAATGGGTTTGCCTGTGACCGGGCTTGTCACAGGTAATTTGTGGGTTGGGTGGAGCAGCATCTCAGAGAGACACAGTACCATCAGGCCTATACAGCCCTAGGTTTGCTGCCATTTCTGGATCTGCGGGCTCTGGCAAAAGTCACAGATCACTGCAAGACTCGCTGCCATCTGGGACAGTCTCACAGACCCTCACAATCTTCCCAAGCTATTCTTGGCATTAGTGACCTGCCTGAAACTGTTTTCCCTAAAATGCATGCACAGCTGCGGACGAGTTCTAATGCCTGCACTGAATGCTTAGCCCCCAAAAGTAGCAGGGGAAGGGCAGCTGCCAAGCAATGGGCCACCTCAGGCAATCTGTGGATTGGATATGGTGAGTCGACCTCCTAGGACCAATGCAGCTTCAACATTGGCTGTGCAGAGAGAAGGTTCAGAACAGGCAAGCTGGCACCGGTTTGCAGACTGCCCCATAGGGGTCCAACTAAGGCACAATGGTGGCTGCCCCTCTATCTCTCACTCCAGTGCCACATAATGCAGTCTTCCCACATATGACTTTTGCACCTCCTGAGACTCCATCCTTCCCCCAGAGCCCCGGGTGTGTGTTAGTGGGTGAGAGAGACCATGAGCCAGTCCTTTAAAGTAGGTGCCTGGTATTTCAGTTTCTTTCATCTCACCTAGACAGCCAAAATCCCCACTGAGATTTACAGTCAAATTTTTTGGGATCTCCTCCTCCTTTGGCTGGACCCTGGGCTTCAGAGCTCCCATATGGGGGTAGGACCCTTCTCTCCTTCAGGGGGCCCTCTGCAGTCGTGTTCTCCCTCCTGGTGCTTCACTATCATGCATGGGTACAGGCCCAGCTTGATTTGTATCTTTTCCCATCCTACATGTTTTGATGTAGCTCCTTTATATCATCAGATGTATGTGTTATGATAAGCTGGAGTTCAGTTGATTCTCTACATTTATTATTTTATAATTTGATTGTAATTTTAATGTGGTCTTGAAAGGAGGCAAACCTTACTTTTACCTTGTCCTCCATCTTGACTTAGGATCAGTATCATGCTGTTTTGATTACTATAGCCTTATAATAGTTTGATAGCAGGTATAACTTTGTTCTTTTTCAAGATTACTTTGGCTACTCATGGTCTATGTAATTTCATATAAATTTTAGGATTATTTGTTCTAGTTCTCTGAAAAATGTCATTGGTATTTTGATAGGGCTTGCATTGAATCTGTGGATTACTTAGGGCAGTATAAACCTTTTTAATAATATCAGTCTTTCCAATTCATGAGCACAATATATTCTTCCTTTTAATTGTGTCCTCATCAGTTTCTTTTTTAATATCCTATAGTTTTAGAGTACAAGTCTTCCACTTCCTTGGTTAAATTTATTCCTATGTATTTTGTTTTTTGTTGCAATTGTAACTGGGATTGTTTTTCAAATTTCTTCTTCTAATTGTTCATTATTAGTGTATAGGAACGCTATAACAGATATCTGTATATAAGTTTGTTATCCTATTACTTTACTGGATTTATTTAGTAATTCTATGAATTTTTGGTGGAGTCTTTAGGGATTTCTCTATATATAGTATCAGGACATCTGCAAATAGAGACAGTTTTACTTCTTCCTTTCCAATTTGGGCAGTATGTATGCATGTATGTATGTATGTATGTTTTTGTCTGATTGATGTGGCTAGGACTTCCAATACTGTATTAAATAGTAGTGGTAAGAGTGGGCATCCTTGTCTTGTTCGTGATCTTAATGAAATGTTTTCAATTTTTCACCATTGAGTATGATGTTAACCGTGGGCTTGTCATATATAGCCTTTATCATTTTGAGGTAAGCTTCTTCTATGTGCACTTTGCTGAGAGTTTTTAAAATAAACAAATGTTGAATTTTGTCAAATACTTTTTCTTTATCTATTGAGATGATCATATGATCTATATCCTTCATTTTGTTGATGTAATGTATCATATTAATCTTTTCGTGGATATGAACCATCCCTGCAATCCCGATATAGATATCCTTAATCAAGTTGTATAATCTTTTTAATATATTGTTGAATTTGTTTTGCTAGTATTTTGTTGAAAATTTTTGTATTTATTTTCATCAGGGTGATGGCTGTGATTTCAGCTGTACCTTTTGTACATTCATTCTTCATTATTTCATCCTTCTTCTTCTTCCTTCCTTCATTATTCCTTCTTTCTTCTTTTCCATTGCTTCCCCTTCTTCCCTTAATTCCACTCTTCTTCCTTCTTCACTATTTCCCTTATTTCCTTCCTTCCACCGCTTCCTTCCCTTCCTTCCTCCTTCCCAGCTATTTCAATGGTGTCTTCAATCTGATTTTGGTGTCCGGAATGATGTTCGGATCATGAATAGAGTTTTGAAATCTTCAACACTAAATTTTTGGACTTCTTTGAAGGATAGATTCTGGGCCACTTTCTTTAAAATGTTAATAGACTTTCATCATTGGAAACAGGTCTGGTTCTTGTCTATGTTTGGCGGACTTTTTTTTTTTTTACTGCTTCAATTTTATTTCCAATAATCAGTCTGTTCACATTGTCTGTTTCTTCTTGGTTCAGTATTGGAAAGTTGTATATTTCTAGAAATGTATCTATTTCTTCTAGGTTGTCCAATTTGTTGACATGTAATTTTTCATAGTATTCTTTAACAATCTTTCGTATTTCTGTAGTGTTGGTTGTAATCTCTTCTCTGCCATTTATGATTTTATTTATTTGGGTTTTTTCTCTTTTCTTCTTGATAATCTGGTTCTAAGAATTTTATAATTTCAGGTCTTAAGTCTAAATATTTAATCCTTTCTGAGTTTCATTTTGTGTATGGTCCAATTTAATTATTTTGCATATGATTATCCAATTTTTCCAAGATCATTTTCTAAAAAGACTATCATTTCTTGATTATGTATTCTTGGCACACTTGTCAAAGGATAGTTGACATTTTATGTGTGAATTTATTTCTGGACTCTATTTTATTCCATTGGTCTATATGTATGTTTTTATGCCAGTGCCATATTGTTTTAATTACTACAGCTTTGTAATATACATTGAAATTAAAGTGTGTGATGTATAAAGCTTTGTTATTATTTTTTTAATATTGCTTGGACTACTCATGGTCTTTTGTTGTACCATATAAATTTTAAGATTGTTTTTTTATTTCTGTAAAAAAAAATGCCATTGAGATTTTGACAGGAATTGATTTAAATCTGTAGATCGCTTGGGAGAATATGAACATTTTTACAATATTAAGTCTCTTTCCATTTATTTGGGTCTTTAATATTTTTCAACTTTTTTTTTTTTTTTAGTTTTTATTGTGTAAATCTTTCACTTCTGCCCTTAAGTTTATTTCTAAGTATCAATGTATACCATCGTAGATGAAATTATTTTCTTAATTTTTTTCAGATACTTTGTTGTTAGCGTATTTAAGTCCAACTGGTTTTTGTATGTTGTTGTGATATCCGGCAACTTTACTAAATTCCCTTACGGTTGTTTTTGTAGAGTGTAAAAAAAAGTATATCATAGTATTTACCTGGTTTAAAAAAGAAAGATCTCAAATAAACAATTAATTTTATACCTCAAACAACTTAAAAAAAAAAGAAAACTAAACCCAAAGTTATAAGAAGGAAGAAATAACAAGTTTGGAACAGAAATAAACAAAATAGATAATAAAAAAATCAATAGAAATACAATCTATACAATTTAGACTGTCTTAAGATAAAGTTGACAAATTCTTAACTAAATTAGTAAGAAGAAGAGAATACTCAAATAATTAAAATAAAAAATGAAAGAGGAGATATTACAACTGATGACACAGAATTAAAAAAAAAGACAAACTACTATGAGAAATTATCTGCCAATAATTTGGATAATGTATAAGAAATAATTTAATTTAATTTAATTTCTGGAAACATACAACTTATTGGGTGTGAATCACAAAGAAATAGAAAATCTGAACAGACCAATGACAAAAAGTTTGAATTAGTAACCCAAAACTTCCCAACAACAACAAAAATCAGAAATAAATGGCTTCAATGTGAATTCTACAGAACATTTAAAGAAGAACTAATACCAATCCTTCTCTTAAAAAGAGAGAAAACTTAAAATTTATTTTATGAGACCAGCATTACTCTGATGCCAAGGAAATTACAAGAAAGGGAAACTACAGGCCAATACACTTGATGGACATAGAAGCAAAATTTCTCATCACTAGAAAACTGAAATAAATAGCACATTAAAAGGATCATACACCATGTCCAAGTGGGCTTTATCCATGTGATTCTAGAATGGTTCAACATACAGAAGCTTCTCAACTTACAAAGAGATTACTGTTCAATAAATGCATCATAAGTTAAAATATTCTAAGTTGAAAATGCATTTAATACATCTACCTACCAAACATCATGGCTTAGCCTAGCATACCTTAAACATGATCAGAACTCTTAAATTAATCTACAGTTAATCATCTAACACAAAGCTAGTTTTAAAATAAAGTATTGAATATTTTATGTAATTAGATGCTATACTGAAAGTGAAAAACAGAATGGTTGTATGGGCAATTACCACTGATGTATACAGCTGAAAACTCTGGCAACACAGTACACTGCATTTGTTTTACTCTCATAATCACATGGCTGACTGGATGCTGTGGCTTACTGGAAGCTGCAGCTTATTGTTGCTACTCAGCATCATAAAAGATTATTGAACCACACATCTCTAGCCCAGGAATTGATCAAATTCAAAATTCAAAGTACGGTTTCTACTGAATATGTATTGTTTTCACACGATGGGAAAATCAAAATAAAAAATTAATTTAAAATTATCAAAGGAAGTGATATCAGAAGTGTGGCAAAGTAAGGGATCTCCCTGGATTTTTCTCCTTGAAATAATAACAACCTAAACATCTATAACTCAACAAATAATGCCCAACCTACGCACAAGCACTTCTGAGTGATATGTACATGAGCTTCAAAAGGTCAAAACCACACGAGTCTGGGGGGTAAATTGAGAGGAACAACAAAGCAGCCACATGCAGCCAGAGCTCCTTGCAGAAGGAGGCAGGGGAGAATTTTCGGCCAGTCCCCTAACAGCCCTGCCTGAGGGATCAATGTATGCCATGCAGCAGAGCCCAGAAATTAGGGCAGAAAACAGAGTGGGAATTAAGTGCAGAGGGGCAACAGCTATGTCTTAGCAGCCACCATTACAAAGCAAGAGACTGAGACATGGAGCCTAGCAGCAACTTCCACCGACCAACCCAGAATGATCCTTCCCTCCTCCCCATATTCTACCAGACCTAGCACCACAGAGCCCCAGGAGAAGTTGTGCAACTGGTACTGAAACATAAGCTGTGGCTAGTACCATGGACAGGCGCTTAGCCTGAGGGGATCTGATTGTGGTTTAAATACTTAATTTATCAGAGAGAGAAAAGCTATATTAGCTTCAAAGCAGAAATCCAAGAGGCTTGGATGCCACCTACTGGAAAACAAAAGAAAAACCCCTTCTCATTAACAGGCTAAAGAGAGACTTCTATATAATAAATCTTCCCCCCCACCCCCAGAAAAGAAGCAGAGTACACCCACATTAATGCCCAGGCAGAGAAATAGTCCATCAGAAACCATAAATAAACAAGGTGATGAGGCAGCTCAGAAAGAAAGAGAAAAAATTCTCAGAAAATAACCTTAAAGATATAGAAATATACAATTTAAATGACAGAGATTTCAGGATTTCACTCCTGAAAAAACTCGATGAGATGTAAAATAAATCTGATCAACAATTTCAAGAGCTTAGAATCAAAACAGACCAACAAAATGAGTTTCTGAGCAAACAGATTGAAACTCTGAAAAAGCACCAAATACAATTTCTGGAGATGAAGAACACATTAAAAGAGATAAAAAATGAAATAGGAAGCTTAGGAAATAGAGCTGATCAGATGGAGGAAAAAAATCAGTGATATTGAAGGCAGAAATCTAGAAATAAATCAGAAGGAAGAAGAGAGAAACCTGAGAATATAAAAAAAGAGCTATACAAAAACTATCTGACATCTTCAGGAAAAGCACATAAGAATAATGGTTATACTAGAAGGAGAAGAGAAGAAGAAGGGAACAGAGAACATATTAAAAAAAAAGTTGATGAGAATTTCCCAAATCTAAGGAAGGAGCTAGATCTTAGAATCCAAGAAACAAACAGAACACCCAATTATCTCAACCCAAAAAGGCCTCTCCAAAACACATTATATTGAAATGTTCAAAAATTAATGACAAAGAAAGATTTTTCAAGGCAGCTAAGGAAAAGAAGGCAGTAACCTACAAAGGAAAACCCATTAGACTATCTCTAGCCTTCTCAGCATGAACCTTATAAGCAAGAAAGTAGTGGGACTAAATATTCAAATTATTAAGTGAAAGGAATTACCAGCCAAGAATAATATATCTAGCAAAGTTCTCCGCTAGATATGCAGGAGAAATAAAGCATTTTCCAGATATACAAAAATTGAGGGACTTCTTCACTACAAAGCCAACATTACAGGAAATATTGAAAAGGGACATCTTCCCTGAAAAAAATGACAAAAAAAAATACATAACTATGAGTATGACAACTAGGATGCAGACAAAATCAGGATAGTGCAATGCTTCTTAAGAACAGAATATTATAAGATTAAACATTAAAAAGATAATTGCTATTGCAAGTTAGAAATGAATGTTCAGCATACATAGGGATAATTTGAGACAACAATAACAGAAAATAGGAGGCAGCAAAGATCCAACTTCACAAAGGGGAATGGAGATAAGGCACACAGAGAAGAAAATTGACTACTATATATAACTACCATTTACATAATCTTAATGGCAATGACACACCAAATCCAGAACTGAGATACATAACATAAAAAAAAAAAGAGAGATCAGAGAGAAATCCACAAAAAACACACCTAAATAACATAACAGAAACACAATGACAAGGAAATATGGAAAAACTGAACTACTAGAAAACAAAAGACAAAGTGGCTATAGGAAAACCTCATATTTCAATAAACACCTTAAATGTAAATAGACTGAACACACCAATAAAAATGCATAAAGTTGCAGACTGGATCAGAAAACCAAACCCAACCATATGCTGCCTTCAAGAGACACATCTCAGTTGCAAAGACAAATAGAGACTCAAAGTCAAAGGGTGGGAAATGAAAATGCAAGCAAATGGCATTCAGAGAAAAGCAGGTGTAGCTATACTTAGATGAAACAAGCTTCAAGATAAAAAGGTAAAGAGAGACACTGAGGGACACCTCATTATGATAAAGAGAACCATACATCGACAATACATAACACTTATTAATATTTATGCTCCCAATAATGGAGCACCAAAATATATAAAGCAATTCCTAACAGAACTAAAGGGGGAAACACACCAAAACACTATCGTAGTAGGGGACTTAAATACCTCACTGTTGGATATGGACAAATCATACAAACAAAAAATCAATAAGAAAATAACATCCTTAAATGACAAATAACTGGACATAACTGACATTTACAGAGCCCTTCGCTTCATCCCAAAACAGCTCCTTACACATTCTTCTCTAGTGCACATGGAGCATTCTCAAGGGTTGACCACATACTGGGACCCAGAGATAGCCTTAATAAATATAAGAGGGTTGAAATCATACCAACCATATTCTGTGATCATAATGATTTGAAACTGGAGATCAACTGTAAAAAAAAAAAAAGGAAGAAGAGCCACAAATACATGGAAATTAAACAACATGCTACTGAAGAATAATTGGGCCAGAGAAGAAATAAAAAGAGAGACTGAGAGACACATAGAAATGAATGATAATGAAAGTAAAATATATCAAAACTTTTAGGACACAGCAAAAGTCGTAATAAGAGGAAAGTTCATATCATTACAGGCCTACTTCAAAAAATACAATAGGCCTAAGTAAACAACCTAAGTCTAAATTGTAAAAAAGCTAGAGAAAGAAGAACAAATGAAGCCCCAAATTAGCAGAAAGAAGAAAATAATCAAAATTATAGCAAAATTAAATAAAATTGAAGAAATACAATAAAAAAAATAATGCAACAAAGACCTGGTTCTTTGAGATTAATAAAATTGACAAACTCCTGGCTAGACTCACTAAAGAAAAAAGAGAAAGGACACAAATAAACAAAACCAGGAATGAAAGAGTATAAGTTATGACAAATACCATAGGAATACAAAGGATCACACAAGACTTTTATGAAAAATTATATAACATCGAATTTAATAACCTAGGATAAAATGGACAAATTCTTAGAAATATACAAACTTCTTAGACTGAATCATAAAGAACTAGGAAATCTAAACAAACTGATCAGCAGTATGGTAATTGAAATAGTCATCAAAAACCTCCCCAAAAGTAAAAGACCAGGACCAGATGGCTTCACCAGTAAATTATACTGAACATTCAAATATTTAATATCTATTCTTCTCAAACTCTTACAAAAAATCAAAGAGAAGCCAATATTTCCTAATTCATTTTATGAGGCCAATATTACCTTGCTACCAAAGCCTGGTAAAGATAACACACGGAAGAAATGGAAATTACAGACCAGATGCAAAAATCTGAAATAAGATACTAGTAAGTCAAATACAACAACATGTTATAAAAGATTATACACCATAACCAGGTGTGCTTCATCTCAAGGGCACAAGGATTATTTAACATGTGTAAATTGATTAATGTGGTACACCATATAAACAAAATAAAGGAGAAAAATTATATGATATCAATAGATGCAGAAAAAGCCTTTGACAACATATAGCATCCATTTGTGATCAAAACATTTATCAAAATAGGTATAGAAGGAAAGTACCTCAACATAATAAAGGCCATATATGAGAAACCCCACATTATGCTTAATGGTGAAAACCTAAAAACCTTTCCTCTAAGAAAATGCTCTCTGCTATCACCATTATTATTTAATATAATATTGGAAGTCCAAACAAGCTCAATCAGGCAAGAGAAAGAGATAAAAAAAATCCAAATAGAAAATGAAGAAGTCAAACTGTCACTATTTGTGGATGACATGATTCTCTATATAGATAACCCTAAAGACACCACTAAAACACTACTAGAAATAATAAATAAATACAGTAAGTTTTCAGGATGCCTAATCAATGTTCAAAATTCCATAGCATTCCTGTACTCTGATAATGAATTTTCAGGGAAAGAAATTAAAAATTTGTTTTGTGTCTATGGCCATGCCCGATCCCATCTGAACTCGGAAGCTAAGCAGAGTCGGGCCTGGTTAGTACTTGGATGAGAGACCATCTAGGAAGACCAGGTACTATAGGTGTAAAAAATAAAAATAAACAAAATAAAATAAAATAAGGGATTGTAAGCTGACAAGGTCTTTACAATCTGTGAGGTCAACTAAGGGTTGTTTTGCCTAAAAAAAAAAAATCCTTTTGCAAATGCAATAAAAAGAATAAAATCCTCAGAATAAACCTAACGAAATATGTAAAGGGCCTATACAATGAAAACTATAAAACACTATTAAAAGAATTTGAAGAAGACACAAAGAAATGGAAAGATATTCTGTGTTCTTGAATTGGAATAATCAAAATAGTTAAAATGACCTTATTACCTAGAGCATAATACAGATTTAATGCAATTCCCATCAAAATCCTATTGGCATATTTTTAAGGAAATAGAACACAAAATCTTCAGATTTGTGTGGAAGTACCAAAGATCCTGAATAGCTAAACAATCCTGAGAAAAAAGAACATGTCTTTACTTATCTCTGTGCCTGACTTCAAATTATACTACAAAGCAACAATAATCAAAATGGCGTGGTATTGGCAGAAAACAGACACACAGACTAATGGAACAGAATTGAGAGTCCGGAAGTCAACTTCCATTTATATGGGCAAATAATTTTCAAGGAAAAAGCCAAAAACATACGATGAAGAAAGGAAAACCTTTCGATACATGGTGCTGGGAAAACTGGAAAGCTACCTACAAAAGAATGAAATTAGATGGTTGTCTATCACCAAACACCAAAATTAACTTAAAATGGATTAAGGACCAGAATACAAGAGCTGAAACAGTAAAATGCATAGAAGAAAACATAGATACTAAACTCATAGACCTTGGATTTAGAGAGGATTCTATAAATTTAACCACAAAGGCAAGGGAAGTAAAAGAAAATAAACAAATGGGAGTATATCAAACTAAACCACTTCTGCACAACAAAAGAAACCATCAACAAAGCAAAGAGGAAACCATCTGAATGGGAGAATATATTTGCAAACAACACCTTTGATAAGGGCCCAATATCAAAAATATGCAAAGAACTTATACAACTCAACAACAAATAAACAAACAATCCAATTAAAAAATGGGCAGAGAACCTGAACAAACACTTCTCCCAAAAAGACATACAAATGGCCAACAGACATATGAATAGATGCTCAACTTCACTAGCTATTATTGAAATGCAAATCAAAACCACAATGAGATACCATCTCACACCTATTAGAATGATCATGATCAACAGGACACATACTATGAAAACTATTTTGATTATCCTGTCTAAAAATTGAGAGGTTCTTGAGGGGAAAAAAAAATGGCGTAGATGATAGAGGCTCTGTTCAACCCTCTGGTGACCAAATCAAAGTTTTGATGGAAACAAAGAGTAAGCAGCAAGTAAAAATCACCTGGATCTTGATGAACAAGTCATACAACTAGGGAGAAGTCCAAGAAATCACCCTGCAATGGCAGAAGGTAGGACAGGGCAAGGACGTGGGGCTGCCCAATCTCGACTGGTTGAGTGGGACGGAGGCTGTGGCAGCAGTAGCAGTGGCAGCAGTAGCAGCAGCGGCGGCAGGAGCGGCAGAAGTCTCTTAAAGGGGCTGCATCTGGGAGCAGATTTTCATGATAGTGAAGCTGCTAGCTCTGAGCACCAACACCGATTCAGCTGTGCACTGGGGTCACAAGGGACTTACAGGGATATATTGTCAGAGTGAGGGCTGAGGCGAGACTTGCTCTGTACAGAAGTGCCGGCAGTATCCATTGTTCCCTGTTTACCCCTCCCTTCTCCCAGAGTACAAACACAGCGCCACCATAGCCTAGACGTCATCAAACTGAATAACAGAGGTTGCTCCGCCCAAAGGATTCCCTGAAACCTTGCCACCCCCAACTAGTGGCCTCACCCAAACCACACCCAGGTATATCCTCAGCGAGTCAGGTGCTCCTTGCTGAGCAGCACCTAGACTCACACTGGAGGCAGCTGGCCTTGGTTTCTGGTGTGGCCTTTGAGGCAACTATAAGCACAGCATCTGTAGATTGCTTGCTGAATCTTAACAGGTGGCCCCGGAGGGGTAGAGGCTTGGATAAATTTGGCCTGCAGCTGAATCCCTCTCAAGACTGTGCCATTGGACACCTACTTCACAAATCCACACTAATAAGACCAAGAGACTTAGGAGCTTTGCTTAGTACATAAAAACAGACATGGAAAACAGCCCAAATGGGAAGACAAAGAAGCAGAAACCATATGAGAGAATGGAACAGAGATCCAGGAATAATGGAGTCAAGTAATCTAACAAATAGAGAGTTCAAAACACTGGTTATAATGATGCTCAATTAACTTTTGAAAAGTGTAGATAAATTCAGTGAGAAATTCAACAAAGAGATAAAAATGGAAATGAAAATTAGAAAAGGGAACCAGTTAGAAATGAAGAACACATTATCTGAGATGAGAAATATATTGAATGGAATAAACAAAATAATAAAGTGAATAAAGAAAAAAATTAAATGTCCTATCTTGAGGACAGGGAAACCAAGGGCACTCAATCAGAATGGAAAGAGATAATATGCCAAGACTATAAAAATAATTTAAGGAGAATATGGGGCACTATTAAGGGTCCAGATATCTGTCTGATTGGTGTACCCGAAGAAAATCAAGATGTTGAACAGCTGTTTGAAGAAATAATGATGGAAAATTTCCCTAATCTGGTGAAGGAAATGGACATAAAACCCCAGGAAGCTCAGAGAATCCCAAAAACCAGAGATCCAAAGAGGCCCACAACAAGACACATCATAATTAAAATGCCAAATGTTAAATACAAAAAGAATATTAAAAGCAGCAAGAGAAAAACAGATAGTTACTTATAAGGGAACACCCATAAGACTGGCAGCTGATTTCTCAAAAGAAACTATGCAGGACAGAAAAGCTTGGCACAAAATATTCAACTTGATGAAGTCCCAGGACTTACAACCAAGAATACTTTATCCAGCAAAGCTATCATTTAGAGTTCAAGTACAGATAAAGAGCTTCCCAGACAAAAATAAGCTAAAGGAATTTATCACTATCAAGCCAGTATTACAGGAAATGTTGGAGGGACTTCTTTAAGAAGAAAAAACATGTATCAAAAATAGGAATAAAGAATGGTAACAACTACATTTCTATCAATAGGTAACTCAAATGGAAAATAATTAAGTGCTCCAACTAAAAGAGTGGCTGAATGGATAAGAAAACAAGACCCCTACATGCTGCCTACAAGAGATACACCAGATTAAAAGACACACACAGATTAAAAGGAAGAGGATGGAAAAAGGTATTGCTTTGATGCACCTAGAAGGTATTTAAATCAGACAGAGAAAGATAAACACTATACGATTTCATTTATATGCGGAATCTAAGGAATAAAAAGAATAAACTAATTAAAAAGACTCATGAATATAGTGGACAATTTGGTGAAAGGCAGAGGGAAGGGATGTTGAGGGGCTGGGAGAAGGGGGTGAAGGGTTAAAGAAGTACAAATTTGTAGCTAATGGATGGTCATGAGGATGGGGAGCACAGCATAGGGAATGCAGTTAGCATCAATATGTTGGGTTGGTGGAGGGTCAGGGGAGGGAGGGAACAATGGGGGGATCATTTTATGAACTATATAGATGTCTAACCAATGAACTGTATACTTAAAACTAATTAAAATAAATAAATTTAAAAACTAAATAAATAAAAATTTCAGGGTTCTTTTGAGTAAAAGAATTTCTACACTATTACTTAGAACAGTTCTTCTCAAGCTTTAATATACATACTAATCATGTGCACATATTGTTAAATACCCTTTCTGATTCATTGGGTCTGGGATGGGGCCTGAGACGCTGCATTTGCAACAAGCTCCCAGGTGATGCTGATGCTGCTGGTTCATGGACCACTCTTCAGAGTAACAAGAATACAAAGAACTGGACCTCAGTCCAGTACTTCCTCAGGAGGAAGCAGAGCAAGGTGAGACCAACTGTGAATGCCTTTATCAGAAACGTGTGGCTATTTTGTGTGTCCCTTCAAGTAAAGAAGCCCCTTTTACATTTTTATAAAGAGTTGAAGTAGATCCTGAACCACTTGGGGAGGCACTTAAAAAATTCAAAGGAACTGAATAGATATTTTTCCAAAGATGTACAAATGACCAATACATATAGGAAAAGTTATTTCTGAAGAAGATACAGAAATGAACAACACATTTAGGAAAAGTTCTCAGTAATTATTAGGGAAATTCAAATAAAAATGCATATCTCACAATGAGATATCATCTCACACATGTTAGGTTGGCTATTATAAAAAAAGTGTTGGCACGAATGTGGAGAAAAAAGAAACTTGGTACACTGTTGGTGGAATGTAAAATGGTACAGCCACTGTGGAAACCCTATATAGGTTCCACAATGAGTAGAAAATAGACCTATAATATGATTTGGCAATTTCACTTCTGGGCGTATATCCAAGGAATTGAAATTGGAATTTCAAAAGTTTCATGATTTATCATAATGTAAACACTTATGTACCAGTAACTAAATCAAGAATTAAAATATTGCCAACTCTCCACAGATGTCTTTGTACTCCCTTTAAATCACTGCCCTCTCTTTTTCTTGGAAAGGTAACTAATATGCTGACTTTTGTGGTAAATATTTATTTGCTTTTCTTTATGGTTTTGCCACCTAAGTATGTAATCCCCAAACAATTGTTTTTCTATTTTTAAATGTAATTATGTGTGTGTGTGTGTGTGTGTGTGTGTGTGTGTGTGTGTATAAATGAATACTGGAATATATATGTAAATGTGTACATAAACTAGTTATAAACATATGTTTATAAATGGTTTGTATCTATATGTATATAGTATATATTATATATAAATACATATTTATCATCCAGTCTACACTTGTGTATATACATATATATGTAATTTTGAAATTTAGTAATTTTTTATTTCCCAACTTTATTGAGTTATCATAGACAAATAAAAATTGCATATATCTAAGTTGTAGAATGTAATGTTTTGATATACAAATACATTAAGAAATGACTACTACAATCAAGCTAAGTAACATACTCATAACTTCATATAGTGAATTTTTTTTTTCTGGTGGTAAAGAAATTTAAGAAATTACTCCTGAGCAAATTTTTAAGTATACAATATTATCGACTATAGTTATCATGCTGTACATTAGGTTTTCAAAACTTCTTTTTATAACTGAAAGTTTGTACCAGATCCTGGTAACTATTCTCTTACTCTCTGTTTCTATGAGTTCAACTTTTTTGTATTCCACATATAAGTGATGTCAGTGTTTTTATTGCTCTGTATATGGCTTATTTTATTTAGTATAATGCCTTCCAGGTCCATCAGTGTTGCCACAAATGGCAGCATTTCTTTTATTCTTTCTCTCCCTATTTCTTTTTGGCTAAATAATTTTCCACTGTATACATATTTTATATAGATGTAGATATACATATCACATTTTTTTATCCTTTCATCTATCAACTGACACTTAGGTTGTTTCTAAATCTTGGCTATTGTGAATAATGCTATAATAAACATGAGAATGCAGATATTTCTTTGAAATATTAATTTAATTTTATTTGTGTACATATGATACATGTATGTATTTTTTGCTGAATCATATGGTAGTTCCGCTTTAAAATTTTTGAGTAACCTCCATATTGTTTTCTATAATAGCTGTCTCAATTTACAATCCCGCCAACAGTGTACAAGTGTTCCCTTTTCTCCATAATCTTGCCAACATTTATCTGTTGTCTTTTTTATAATAGCCACCCCTAACAGGTCTGAGATGATATCTCATTATAATTTTGATCTGTATTTCCTTGATGATTAGTGATGATAAATATCTTTTTATATACTTGTTGTATATTTGTATATCTTTTTAAAAAATATCTATTTACATCTTTTGCCCATTTATTTGGGTATGTATGTATGTATGTATTTTGTTATCTAGTTGCATGAGTTTCATATAGTTTATATTATAACCCTTAACAGATATATATGATTTGCAAATATTTTCTTCTATTCCATGGGCTTCATTTTCATTTTGCTGATATTTTCTTTTGCTGTACATAAGTTTTGGGTTTTTGTTTTGTTTTGTTTGAAGTAGTCCCCTTTGTCTGTTTTTGCTTTTGTTTCCTGTGCTTTCAATTTCCTATGTAAAAAATTATTGCCAAGAGATTTTTTCTTTTGTTTTCTTCTAGGAGTCTTATGGTTTCAAGTCTTATATTTTAGTCTCTAATCCATTTCAAGTTAATAATTGTGAGTGGTGGAAGATAATGGTCCAATTTTAATCTTTTACACATAGATGCTTAGTTTTCTAACATTATTCATTAAAGACACTATGTTTTTCTCATTGTGTATTCTTGACGCTCTTGTCAAAGATTAGTTAACCATATATGTGTGGGCTCATTTTGGGCTCTCTGTTCTGTTTCATTGGTCTATGTGTTTCTTTTTGTACCATTACCTTACCGTTTTGATTATTATAGCTTTGTAATATTGATTGGAATCAGAAAGTGTCGCTTTTTTATTTGAGGTCTTTGTAGTTTCATACAAATTTTAGTATTTTATTTTCTATTTCTGTGAAAAGGGTCATTAAAATTTTGATAGTAATTGCTTTGAATCTGTAGATGATTTGAGGTAGTATGGTCATTTTAACCATATTAATTCTTTCAGTGAAAACATATGGGATATCTTTCCATTTATTTGCAATTTTTTCAATTACTTTTAACAGTATTTTATAATTTTCAGTTTACAGGTCTTTCACCTCCTTGGTTAAATTTATTTCTATGTATTTGTTTTTAATACTATTGTAAATGAGATTTCTTTATATATGTATATATGCATATGTATATGCATATATATGCATATTTCTTTATATATGTATATATGCATATGTATATATGCATATATAAAGAAATGTACATATATATTGTATATATGATCCATAAAATATAAGATATAGCATGCAGTAAGAAGTAACAAGTAATATGAGTATATGAGGCGATAAGAAGACATAAATAAAAATCAACTAAAAAAAATCAAACTATAGGGACAGAATCACAAGCAGTCCAGTTTCAGCATTAAAGGCACAAATTTTTAATATATACACATATAGTAATTTTGTGTGTTACATACATATGTGTGTATGTAAATATATACGGTAAATCATTGCAAGGCATTTGGTCATGTCTAAAGCATCCATGAGCATATTTGGTTCATGACAAATGGCCCTTGATATTTGGTTTTCTCCAAATTTATAGGATGCCCTGTGTTCAAATAGCTTATAATATTTATTTTTAGTTTTGATTTAGAGGATTAATACATTAAAAATACTATTATGTTTTATTGATTTAATAATTATGTAGTGGCTGTATTGCCAATAATAACCCTTCTTGCCTCGGTAACCTAGTGGGTAGTAGCACATGGGGTTAGGTAAATGGGTTGGGGTTTGAATCTTGCAAAAGAGCAGAATTTATATTGACTATGGACCAAATGTTTCCATGGACATTTTGGACATAACCGAATTTCAAGAACCTTTTGACATGGATTAAATGTCTCAGTGGACATTTGGACAGAACCAAATATCCACTATGCATAGTAAGTTTGTTATAGATATGTTTGTGCTTAATAATTCTAACATTTGGAACTTTGTGGATCTGTCCCTATTGTCTGTTTTTGTGTGTGTATGTGTGTTGTTGTTAATTTTCATCCATGTCTTTTCATTTCATATGCTCATATTCCTTGCCATTTCTTACTGCATGCTGGATCTTATATTTTCAAAGATTCTTAAGGAGCCAACTTCAGGCCTAAGATAATATAATTTTCTTTCAGATAAAATATCTTTTCCTTGTCAGGTTCCAAAAGTTACTAGCCCTAAGGAATACTATAGATATTAGCACCTCAGGATAACCTTAATCCAATTAAAGGATTAGATTGACCTGAAACTAGCTTGAATTTTTGGAGATCCTTCCTATTTCTTATTTACATTTACATATGGAGATCATCCTTTCTATGTCTGAAAGCAGATAAATGGTGTTCACCAATGCCACTGGGTTAGGCAGTCTCAACAATGACTCCCGGTGATCCCTACCTTGATATTCATGCTCTTGTGTAATTGTCTTCCATTGAATGTGGGCTAGACCTGGTGATTTACTTCTAGTAGAGAATATAATATTACTTTCTAGATTAGGTTCTAAAAAAAACTAACTTCGCTCTCTCTCCTTCACTTCTCTTTTTTAAAACTCTCGCTTTAGGGCAAGTAAGTTGTCATGTTGTATGTATCCCAGTGGAGAAATCCACAGATGAGTGTATATGTGTGTGCGTGTGCGCTTGTAAGTGTAAGTAGATATTCTGATGCCAGCTAAGACACATGAGTGAGTTTGAATGCAGATCTTCCATTAGAGCTGTGAGATTATTATAGCTCCAGCTAACAAATTCATCACAGCCTTGTGAAAGATCCTGAGTCATAAGTACCCAGCTAAGCCAAGTCCAAATTTTGACCAAAAGAGAGGTTAAGGTAATAAAACTTTAGTTGTTTTAAGCCGCTGATTTTAATTTGTTACATAGCAATATATAACTAATGCAGTCACATGTCTAACCTGTCAAATCATGCCCCATAAACATAAGAGCCTGTCAAAAATACAGCTCATCTCACAGCTGCCCCACCAAATTTAGCACATATTTCAGAGGACAAGGACTCCTAACGCTATGCTCACTTACCTGGTCAGATAGATAGATATATAAATATAGAGACAGAGGTATATACCCTAGTGTTTATAGTTGTACTCAGCAAGAGACTACTTAATTTGCTATTATCAGAATTTTTTTTAATTAAACAAATTCACAGTATTTTAGCATTTATATTGCAATCCACTCACTTTTGCTAAGCAAAAAATATAACAGAATTACACCTATGGCTGCATTTTATTTTTTGATTACTGTTTAAATAACTCAAATATCTGTTTACCTCTTTTACTTCATAGTTAAACCTATGTAAGGAATGCAGCTCTCCAAACATTGAATTGTGTGAATACTCCTTAAAATAAAATAAAAAAAAATACTTAAATAGATACATTTCTAATGGGTTTTACTTTCAAGAGACTGTTTATAATCATACAATAAACATTTTGGAAATGAGAAAGCTCATGATTTGGTTAAAGTAGAGTTTATATTTGTACAATAGTAGTATGTGTTTATGTTTTTTGTTCATGTAAACAACAGAACTAATATTCAAATTTGGAAAAGTAATAAAATATTTTTCTTATGTATGTATTATTTATAAAGTACATATTACTCAGTACCGGGATTAAGATTCAGGACATAAATACCTATTTCCCCATTCTAACTCAAGAAAAAAAAGCTTGTATTGTTATACACCATAGGTGGCTCCACTTCAGTAGTTGTAATGTCATTTCACTGAGAAAAGTTTAAATCTTTTGAGATTCTTTGCGAATAAACAGTACAATATAAATGCAAATAGAAGCATTCGTTAAGTTTTAGACATGGAAAAGATGGTAGTCAGAAATGACCTTTATTCATTGAAAGTTATAACATACTCTGCTTTGGTATTTTTATTTTAAAGGTTAGCTCCTTTAATACAAACATAATAAGTTTTCAGAATCCGTATTTGTAGCATTTAATAAAATGTATTTGAGCATGCATTGTAACTTGTATTTTACAAAAATAAGAATTAGAACATTGAGTATCCTCAGGTTTGTCAAGGTAAGATCTGTGAATTCTTACCATCATTTTCTAAAATGTTTAATAGCTACATAATGTGAAATTTCTAATGACATTGCTATGGTTTTAAGTTTCAGCACATGTCATTCAAGCTGATATATGTATCCCTGTTATGGAAACAATAAAAACAAAAATGATTTGTACATATACATAAAACGAGACTATTATGTAAATCCAGAGTTTAATTGTATAATTAAAATTTAGTCACAAGGTACAATATAGATATAAAAATAATCATTTGCAGTGTTGACAAGCTACAAACTAGGTAGCTTTTACTCTTCTAACAAATTCGAATATATACTAACATACTTTCTGAGAATATGGGATTGATGATACTACTTATTCTTGTGAATGTTAATGTTATAGGGGACAGTATTTGTCACTTGATTTCTAACACTTTATTGAGATCTGTTTTAAACTCTGTGAAGTAGAATTTCAAATTTAATTATATCTTTTTTGAATGAGAAATGATAGTCATGCCTTTGTCTTTACGATAATTTTATACAATTTAAAATAAATAAATATATCAGTATAATTAATGTTGAAAGATTTTGATAGACCTATAGTTATGTTTTCCTAATGTTATTATTGTCAATTATTTATTTCACCAATGAACTTCTATTTCCTTATTATTTTAAGAATGGCCCACATTAATAAAGTTCAGAAGCTAAAACACAAATAAATATTGATTTTTGCTTTAGATTTCATAATTTTAATGTGTTAAATATCTATTAATTGACTAACTTAACATTTTATAATATGTATCTATTTTTACACTTAATGGTGTAGGATTTTTGAGAGGCAAACCTGGATGCAAATCTAAACCATCTGTTAAATAGGTTTTCAGGTTTGAGGAATTTGTGCATTCTACAGATTGGACTCAGTTTATTGCAAACTAATGATGACTACTTATGCTAACTTTAGGTAGAGCTATTTCTATTTTAGTAGAAATTCTACAAATTAAAGTATATGAGTGAATAACTAAATGTTATCCCCATATTTCAGAATATTTTATAATCTTTTTTAAGAGGAATAAAAATTAACATATACAACTAATATATATGTTATCTAATTTGTATTTTTATTAGATATTTAAATTATATACATGCTGTAGATTTTTAATCCTACAGGGAAAGGAAGTTGGATAAAATTTTTTGGAGTTTGGTTAATGGAGAAAAAATCTAGGCTTTGATATGAAGAACAATTACATACAATTATTTATTTTCATTTACTATTTATTCATCCACTACATTGTAGCCATCACAATTAATATTAAGAGAATCCAAATACATGATATTTGTTAATTTTATTTTTTTCAGACCCATTTTATCTGGGGTACTCCAGTATGCTGTTTTTGATCATAGTGTGAAAGGGTCACAGATGGGCAATTTGGAAAGTATATTTCTTTATAAATCTGTTTTACAATGAAGAAGGATATTGTTTATTGTCTGCTTGTCTTATCAGTAGTTCTAAAAATATTTTTTTATAAATTTATATAAAATTTTATAACATTAACTGAGAATTAGAACACTAAATTATGTGTTTTCATATATATTATATACTTATTCTCTGTAGAGTAATAACTTTAGTTCCAAATTCAGTTGATAATTCAGGTTCCTCCATATGAAGGCAATTTATTTTTATCTTGACACATGAGTAGAAATATTATTGGTTCACATAAAGAAGATCTTTCTAATTTAGCATTTTACCTTTCTTTTAATGTTTCACTTAATTGGTTATCAGTAGCTTCAATATAATTTTCAAAATATGAATTAAAGTATTGGATTTTCATAATTCCCTAGGAAAACCAGAGGCATCATAAAAGTAATTTACAATCTTTACAAGAGGCCAGACATTAAGGAGACATCATTTTCCCCCATTTAATTGTTTTTATTGTTACATTTAATTTTGAGGAAAAAGACTAAGGGAACCATCTCAAACTCGTTATTTTTCTAGCTCATTATACAACTCATATAAGCCTTGTAAGTTGAGCCATTTTGCTACATCTAGGGCATGGCTTAGGACTATTCCATGAGGTCCAGATATGAAGTCCTATTTTTTTTTTTTTTCTTTAAGAGCTGCTGGTCTTGAAATCAATGGACAGAAAGTTAAAGGAAACTTGAGCAGGTTGATCTGGGAATTGTTAATTATATACAATTAAAAAGGATCTAAAAAACGGAAAGCATATTCAGTCCTCAGTTAAGCTCTAGAAATTATGTGAACAAGAGACTTTAAGACTGGTACAGTATTTTTTCCTCTTTATTTAAAGCTTGGATTTTAACTTTTCTTAGATGAACATAAGAAAGTTTCTTGTATTATGGCATACTATTTTCATTAGAAGAAGAGTGCCACCATTTCCTAAATTAAGTAATATATTATGAAATATTCTTCTCTCATTAAGTGGCGAAAGTACAGCCTATTTAGTGATTTTATCCCTAATCAAAAATTTAACTTGAAAATTACAGTATATTTAAATGTTTATTCTTTTCCACTATGCTGTGTGTTTCATGTATTCAGAATCTCAATTAGCCCACTTCTCAATTGTTTAATATGATTTTTGTTTGTTTTTTTCAGGAACAAGCGTGAATACCTAGTGAAAAATTATAATTCAGGGTGGTTTTTAATATTAATTTTATAGTTAAGTCTTAAATTTGATTCCTTATTTCTGTTACTCAGTAAGTTATTCTACAAATGTCACTTCTGTTTCAAGTTATTTGAACACTCCCCCCAAAAAAACAACAAACAACAAAACAGGTCAAGGTTATGTATCTTAGCAACATCATCTCATTAAACTGTTGAGTATGTAAGGTAGAAAAGATACATTTTCTTATTCATATAAGAAGTTTATGAGAATAAAGCTAAAATATCTTGCATCTGTAACTGATAGAATAAACCGAATATGTCAATTTGGAATATATGCATATCTATGTGCATGTATGTGTGTGTGTGTGTGTACATATACATATATGATTTAGCACAGCATTTCAGATTAATTTTTAGCACAAACATTATGTGATATTTGCAATGTGTAGTCACTTGAGTAACAGCTATTATATTGTCGGAATTTATTTAAGGGCTGGGAGTTAAAGATTACCCTTACACATTATTAAACCAACGTATGCTATGCTTGTTAATTGTGATTTTGAACAAACAAAATTTATGGCGATCTATGTTTAAATTATAATTTCAAGCTAACTTAGCTTTTGTGTCTCTCACAGTCTATTGCATAATGAGTCATCTATTTTAAATTATCTCTATAATCCTTTACTTCTCTAATAATTTTCTTGGTACTTGATGAAAATTGTCATTCTTAATTCTCTTTTGGTAAAATGGCTTTGTTCATTACAAATGCATTAGGCCACTATTAGCGCTGGTTTTAAATTGATTACTAATTTTATGGATATAAAAATTATCACACTAGAGTGCCAAGGCAAAAAATTACCAACAAGTTTCTGAAGCAAAAACAAATACGCCAACAAAAGAAAAAATAAATCTTAGTCTATGGTAGACAGATACTAGAGTGGCTAACAATTCCTGCCTCCTGGTGTGTGCATCTTTGTATAATCTCCTTTCTGTAAGTTTGGTTGATACCTATGACTCGATTCTAACCAATAAAATATGGTAAAGTGATGTCATTCTCATGAATATCTTATGATATATAATTCTGTCTTGGCTAACTTCCTTCTTTGTTGGCTTTGAAGAAGTAAGCTGCCATATTGTAAGAAGACCTATGTAGAGGGACATATAGCAAGGAATGGCAGTCGACTCCTACAAGCTGACAGTGGCACACTGCTGACATCCAGCTAGAAATGAAAATCCTCAGTCTTACAACCTCAATGAGATAAATTCTCCAAACAACCTAAGTGAATTTGTAAGTCTATCCATCTATAGTTGAGGATCCAAATAAGAACTCAACCCTGGTCACCACAATTACAGCTTTGAAGAGAATAGAACTAAACTGTGTCTAGACTCCAGACTCACAGAAACTGTGAGAAAATAAATGTATGTTATTTTAAGCTGCTCAATTTGTAGTAACTTCTTACGAAGCAATAAAAAAACTAATACACAATTTTTAAGTTTGAAATTTAAAAAAAAATAAAGAGTGTGGCAATAGAAAACAACAGTGATCCGATGGATAATACAATGTAAATATTAAAATCGCAATGTAAGACAAAGATTAAACTACAAGAATGTTTAAAGATAACCTTACATTATACAATGAAAGAGAAGGAGAAGAGACATCTACTGTAGTAATAGTAGTATTGGTTGTGGTGGTGGTGGTGGTGCTGCTGGTGCTGGTGGTTGTGGAAGAAGAAGAAGGAGAATAATTCTTTAAACATCTAAATTATTTCCAATTCATGTCTACAAAATGCCAGGAGATTTCCAGAAAAAAATGAGAACTAATTTAGCAATATGAATATCGTATTGAGGAAAAATATGAAATATTACAAAAATATTACAAAATTAGTGTTTATGTTTCTAAATTTTTTACTCTGCCATGACTCATATAAACATAACATTAAACTGTATAAAAATTGTCCTTTTCAAATAATTTTATATTTTAAAAATGTATTTTCATATATATCTAGTTCTTATAAAATAAACTTTAAGTACTAATTCATATGTAAATGATTTTTATAAATTCTATTTAAGATCAATCTATATTTTGCATTTATAATTTGATTTTTATACTTAGGATAAAAAATACATAAGTAGGTTCCTGATACAGTCTTGAGAAGATTATTTATAATCCACTATAGTAAAAATTGCATATTAGGGGAATTCCAAAGAAATGATTAATAAAAAAAGTTTAGGCTCACGACTAGAGTTGATGTTTTATTTAAAAAGTTATTGTATGGATGTTAAAGTGAAAATTGACTTATATGTTCAGCAGGGACAATAATCTTACAAAACTATATCAAAATATATTTTTTTAAAATTTAAGTATAGTTGATATACAATATATTAGTTATGGTAGTTTTAGAGGTACAATATAGTGATTCAACACTTATATTCTATGTTGTGATCACTATGCTAAGTCCAATAATCATGTGTCATGGTGCAAAGTTATCACAATATTAATGGACTACATTCCTCTTCACCTTTCTTTACACCTCTCCTCACCCTCTCCCCTCTAGCAACCATCAGTTTGGTCTTTGTTTCTATGGGTTCTTTTTGTTTTATTTTGTTTGGTCATTTTTTTTGTTTGTTTTTGTTTTAAGATCCCACATATAAGTGAAACCACATGGTATTTTTCTTTCTCTAACTTATTCCACTTAGTCCATTCATTTTGTTGCAAATGGCAAGATTTAAAAAAAAAAAATTACTTTTCAATTATAGTTGGCATACAATATTATATTAGTTTCAGGCATACAACGTAGTGATTAGATATTTATATCTTACAGTGATCATCTCGATAAATCTAGCACTCATCTGAAACCATACGTAGTTATTATAATATTATTGACTATATTCCCTATATTGTACTTTACATTCCCATGACTCTTTCGTAACTACCAATTTGTACTTCTTAATCCCTCCCTCTTTTTCACTCAACTTCTCAAAATCCCCTCCCATCTGGCA
>NW_024344370.1:16051926-16084553 GCF_902729225.1 Pteropus medius
GTTTGTTTGTTAATTTTGTTCTTTAGATTCCACATGTAAGTAAAATCATATGACATTTGTCTTTATTTGACTTACTCCACTCAGCACAATACCCTCTAGGTCTATTCATGTGGTTGCAGATGGGAAGATTTTATTATTTTTAAATAGTTTTTGATGACTGAGTAATATTCAATTGTATGTATTTACTATCTCTTTATCCATTCATCCACTAATGGACACACAGGTTGCCTCCATATCTTGAAGGTTGTAAATAATGCTGCAATGAACATATGGATGCATATGTCCTTTCAAAGCAGTATTTTCTATTTTTTTTTTAATAAAAATACCCAGAAATGAGATTACTGGGTACTTCTGTGTCACTTATTATAGCCTTTGTTTTAAGTTTATTTTGTATAAGTATCGCTACCCCAGATTTTGTTTTCTTTTCCATTTTCATGAAAAATATTTTTCCATATCTTTACTTTCAGTCTCTGTATGTCCTTCAGCCAGAAACGAGTCTCTCGTAGGCAGCATATGTAAAGGTCTTATTTTCTTATACACTCAGGTACCTTATCTTTTGATTGGAACATTTAATTATTTTTTATTTGAATTAATTGTTGATAGACATGTAGTTATTGTCATTTTATTATTCATATTTTAAATCTTCTTTTTTTTCCTGTTTCTTCTTTAAAAAGTCCCTCTAACATTTCTTGTAATATGGATTTGGTGGTGATGAATTACTTTAGCTTTTTCTTGTTTTGAAAGCTTTATTTGATTTTAAATAACTTTGTTGGGTAGAGTAATCTTGGTTGTAGGTCTCTGCTTTTTATCACTGAAAATTTTGTGCCAAGCCCTACTGGCCTGCAAAATTTCTGTTGAAAAATCAGCTGGCAGTCTAATGGGAGCTCCCTTGTAGGTAAGTAACTGCTTTTCTTTTGCTGCTGTTAAGATTTTTCTCTTTGTCTTTAACCTTTAGATTTTAATGATGACACATCTTGATGTGGGCCTCTTTAGGTTCATCTTGTTTGGAATACTCTGTGCTTCCTGGGCTTGTATGTTTATTCTCTTCACAGATTAATAAAGTTTTTCATCATTATTTCTTGAAATAGGTTTTCAATTCCTTGCTCACTTTTGGTATTCCTATGATGCAAATGTTGGCATGCTTGATGTCCCAGAGGCAGCTAAACTAGCTTCATTTTTTTGAATTTTGTTGTTGCTCTTTCAATTCGGTGCTTTTTGCTACCTTATCTTCTAAATCACTGATTTGATCCTCTGCTTCATCTAATGCACTGTTTATTTCCTCTAAGGTAGCGGTCCCGAACCTTTTGGTACCAGGGATAGATGCTCCTATGAGAATCTAATGCCTGATGATCTGAGGTGGAGCTGAAGCAGTGATGCTAGTGCTGAGGAATGACTGTAAATACAGATGAAGCTTTGCTCGCTCACCTGCTGCTTAACATGTGCTGTGCAGCTGGGTTCCTAATAAGCCACAGACTAGCACCAGTTCACAGCCTAGGGGTTGGGGACCCCTGCTCTAAGATATTCTTTATTTCAGTTTTTGTATTCTGCATTTCTGACTTCTTTTATGTTTTCTATCTCCGTTTTTATGTTTTTTTTTAATCACTTTTTAAAAGTTCTCATTGAGTTTATTTACTCTTCCCCTAAGTTCATTGAGAATCCTTATAACCACTGTTTTGAACTCTTCTGGTAGATCGCTTGTCTCCATCTTGTTTAATTCATTTTCTGGAAATTGTTCTGTTCTTTCATTTGGGACATGGTTCTTTATCTCTCCATTTTGGCTGCCCCTCTGTGTTTGTTTCTATGTAGTAGGTAGGGCTCTTAATTCTCTTGGTCTTAGTAGATTGGCCTTATGTAGTAGGTGTCTTATAGGGTTCAGTGGCAGTTTCCCATGGTCACCTGAGCCAGGTGCTCCTAGGTTTGCTCCTTTCATGGGTTGTGTCTCCCCTCCTATTGTAGTTAAGCCTTGGTTGCTGTTTGCATGTCAATGGGAGGGATTGATCCTTAGGCTGATTGTCTAATGAAGGGCTGACTCTATGGAGCAGGATTTCCTTTAGTAAGGCTCTGGTATTTGCCAAGTCTACCCTTTCCATGTGTCATCCTTAGATGCAGCTCTGGATGGTGCTCCAGCTCTGGTCAAAGCTGGCTACTGGGCATGCCAGCTCCAGTGCCTTTTGGGAGGGTCTCTACTGTAGGCCAAGTTCAGCTGCAGCCTGTGTGATGCTGGGGCCACCTGGCAAGAATCAGCAAACAATCTGCAGATTACCACCACCTGTGCTAGTCTTAGACATGCCTTGAGAAGCCAAACTGTGAACTGAGGTTGGCTACTGCTGGGGCCAATCTTGGGGCTCCTCAGAAAGAGGTATGGGGCACAATGAAGCCAGATGCTGCTTGTTTGGGTTTTGTGAACCTTTGAGATTTTAGAAAAGTCTGCAGCATGAGCAAAGACAGGCCATTTGTATGAAAAAGCCACTGGAGGCAGCTTTGGTGAGCCTACAAGTTGGGTAGGGTGGGGTCTTAGGGAATCACCAGGGTAGGACTACCAGTGGTAGCCAGGTTGATGGAGACTCAGCTATGGCACTGCCTGTTTCTGCACACTAGAAGAGGGAAGGGCTCAACAAAAAAAAACAGTGATTCTACCAACCGTTCTGTCTGGGAGAAAGCTGCACCTCCAGCCATCGCCCTGAAACTGGACAATTTCACTTTTCTCTGGATGTCCCTGGCACCTTTAGAGCTGCGTCCCACAGTAGAGCTCAGAGCTATTGAGTCCGTCAGCAAGTAAGTCCATGAGTGAGCCCTTTAAGAGGAAGGTTTGTGATCCCTGCAGTTGTTTGTCTCATTGAGTCACAATCTCCACTGGTTTTCATAGCCAGAGGCTGCAAGGACTCCCTGGGGAGTCCCTCAGAAAGAGGTATGGGGCACAATGAAGCCAGATGGGGCTGGGGAGAAAAGAGAACACTTGTGCTTTGTTGGCGGAACTACAAATTGGTGCAGCTAATGTGGAAAACAGTATAGAGATCTTCTCAAAAAACTAAAAAAAAGATCTACCATGTGACTCAGCAATTCCACTTCTAGGTACTTATCCAAAGACAATGAAAGGACTCCCTGGGGAGTCCCTCAGAAAGAGGTATGGGGCACAATGAAGCCAAATGGGGCTGGGGAGCCCCATTTGGGGCTGAGACCCCTCAGTTTTTCATGGGAACCTCTGCAGCCAAGATATGTTTCACCTAACAGTCTCAAGGTGAGTTCTCCTGTGTGTCCCCAGTTGTAGGGACCTCAGGTGACTTCAGCCAGACCTCAGGTGACTCCCAATGATAGTTGTTTTTCAGATTAGTTGCAATTTTTATGTGGTTGTGAGAGGAGGCAATCACAGTGTTTACCTACTGCACCAGAAATGGCAAGATTTAATTATTTTTTTTATTGGTGAGTAATATTTTATTTTATATAAATACCACATCTTTATCCATTCACCTATCAATGGACACCTATGTTACTTCCATATTATGGTTATTGCAAATAATGTTGCAATGACCATAAGGTTGCTTATATCTTTCTGAATTAGTGTTTTCATTGTCTTTGGATAAGTACCTAGAAGTGGAATTGCTGAGTCACATGGTAGATCTTTTTTTTAGTTTTTTGAGAAAATCTCTATACTGTTTTCCACATTAGCTGCACCAATTTATAGTTCCGCCAACAAAGCACAAGTGTTCTCTTTTCTCCACATCTTCACCAACACGTTATTTGTTGACTTTTTTGATAATAGACATTTTGACTGGTGAGAGGAGCTATTTCAATGTGCTTTTTATTTGTATTTCCCTGATAATTAATGATGCTGAGCATCTTTTCATATATCTGTGGGCCATCTGTATGTCTGCTCTGGAGATATGTTTTTTAATGCCCTCTGCCCATTTTTTGATTGGATTTTTTTTTAGTTCTATGAGTTTCTTATATATTTTAGATATCAAATATCTAATTTTATATATTTTATATATAATATATATTTGATAATACCTTATCAAATATATAAAATGAGATATTATTTCTGGGCTCTCCAACTCTGTTTTATTGATCTATGCATCTGTTTTTGTGCCTGTACCACACTATTTTAATTATTCTAGCTTTGTAGTATAGTTTGTAATCTGGAAGCATAATACCTCCAACTCTGTATTTTCTCAAAATTGCTTTGGCTATCATGGGCTTTTGTGGTTCCATGTAAATTTTAAGATTATTTGTTCTAGTTCTGAGACTAGATTGATTACATTGATCCTGTAGATTGCTTTGGGAAATATGGTCATTTTAACAGTATTAATTCTTCCAGTTGATGAGCATGGTACATTCTTCTGTTTATTTGTGTCTTCTTCAATTTCTTTCTTCAGTGTCATAGTTTTCAGAGTACAGGTCTTTCACCTCCTTGGTTAAATTTATTCCTAGGTATTTTATGCTTTTTGACACAATTGTAAATGGGATTTTTTAAAACTTTTTCTGATTGTTTGTTATTGGTTTATGGTTACCAGGAGATTCACATATATCCATCTATATTTCTAGCAATCTGTTTTAAGCTGAGAGGCATTTAAGTTCAATCACATTCTAAAAGGACTCTGTTTTTACTCTTCTCTCCATTTTTTATGTTTTTGTTGTCATATTTTATGTTGTTTGTGTTTTGTTTTGTTTTGTTTTGTTTTGTTTTGTTTTGTATTCCCTGATTATTGTATAGTTGAATTTTGAGACTTGTTTTTGGCTTAGCATGTATTTTTTTCCTAGAAAATGTTTTATGTGCACTTGAAAAAAGTGTATTATCTATAGTTTTTAGATGAGATACTTTATGAATGTCTAATAAATTAAGTTGGTCTAAAAGCTACATATTATTTTTAAGTGGTTTATTCATTGTGATTATTGTGTATTTTACTTTATTGGTGTGATTTTTTTTTTTCTGTCTCGTGTCTTATTTCTGGTTATGACTTTTTTCTTTTCTGCAGAAAGAAGAGCCTTTAACATTTCTTGTAAGGCCAGTTTAATGGTAATAAACTTTAGTTTTTAATTGTCTAAGAAACTCTTTATTTCTTCTTCAATTCTGAATAATAACCTTGCTAAATATAGTGTTCTAGGTTGCAGATTTATTTGTTTCACCACCTTAAATATTTTCTGCTACTCCCTTTTTGACTGTAAAGTTTCTATGAGCTGATAGTCTCATGAGTGTCTCTTGCATGTGACTTGTTTAAGTCTTTCTGCCCTTAAGATTATCTATTTATCCTTAACTTTTGCCATTTTAATTATGATATGTCTTGGCGTGACTCTTTCTGGGTTCATCTGTTTGGAACTCTCAGTGCTTCCTGGACCTGGATGTCTGTTTCCTTCCTTAGATTAGGAAAGTTTTCAGATATTATTTTTTCAAATATTCTTTCTGCTCTCGATCCCTCTCCCCACCCTCCCTCCCTCCCCCCCCCTCCTCCTCCTCCTCTTCCTCCTCTTTCTTCAATCCCCATAATGTGGATTTTAGGAAGTTTGATGTTACCTAAGAGATCTCTTATATTATTCTTATTATTTATTTTTATTAATTTTTCTGTTCTGATTGGTTGATTTCCACTTTTCTATTTTTCAAGTCCATTCTTCTGCATTAATTAATCTGCTATTGATTTCTTCTAATGTATTCTTTATTGCAGTTATTGTATTCTTTATTCTGATTAGTTCTTTATTACATTTTTCTATCTCTTCGTTGAAGTACTCTCTTATTCTATTCTACTCTCAATTTTGTTGAGCATCTTTACAACTGCTTCCTTGAATTCTTTATCAGACAAATTACTTATCTTTGTTTTATTTCAGTTTTTCTCTGGAGTATTTTCTTCCTCCTTCATTTGGGGCATATTCTTCTATATTCTCATTTCATTTGACTTTATATGTTTATTACTATGAGTTGGATGGAACAGCTATCTCTCTAAGTCTTGAAAAAGTGGTCTCTCTGTAGACTGTGTCAAATAGTTTTAGCAGGCCAGTTGTACTCAAAGCAGGAAAGTGTACTGCCTGATGTGTTAACTGGTCTGAAGGAGTGGGTTCTGTGGGAAAGCCTGGTGTGTGGATGTTTCCTTGATTTTCTAATCTGGGTGTAGAAGAGGCTGCTAGGTGAGTGCTTGGTGTGCTCTGTTGCTTTAATTGTTTTCAGAACAGGGTTTGGATAGGGTTTTTCTGAGTGTTTGTTTCTCAAAGCCCTACTAGCTCCTTTCTTTTTCTGATAAGACAGCCTTGTATGTACACACAACCATATTATTCTTGTTCTGCACTTTCTCTGCATAGGTAAACTCTGTGCATGTGCACAGCAACACCCTGCTCACTTCTCGTGTGGCAGATCTGCATGTGGGCACTGCAAAGTTTTGCTGGTTCTGCACTTTATTTGGGTGCAGAAGCTCCACTATCTCTGGACAGGGAAGTCCTGTGTGCAGATACCACAGCATTTTGCTAGCTCTACACTCTCTTCAGAAGGGGCAGCCCCACATGATCACATAGCACTGCCCCAGTATCTCCTCACTTTCCCTGGATAGGGTAACCCTGTAGGTGGGTACTGCAGCATTTTGCTAGCTTTGTATTCTCTCCAGGTGGGTGAACCACATGTGCACATGAAAACCGGTGGATGTGCAAAGCAGTATACTACCATACCTGCTGGATCAATCTCTGGGTAGAAGGGCCTCTTATGTGCATGCTATGGTGTCCTCCTGTTTCTCCTGGATCTAGCTCTAGGAGGGACTTTTGGGGATGTGTTACAGCACCCTGCATGTTGGCCAGAGAACCTGGATGGAACCCCTACCAACTATCCCTGTTCAGGGGTAACATAAACAATGGCGCTCACCAGTTCTTCCTGTCCTGGGTTATTCTATCGATTCCCAGAGTGATCTCATGGTTCCCCAGACTTCTCTATGTAGTCTCTTTCTATTCCTTATTTTCCAGAAGCTGTTTAATTGGCTTACAGTTGTTTCTCAGGAACAATTGCTCTAAATATAGGTATATATTAGATGTATTCTTAGGAGAAAATGAGCTTAACATCTACCTGCATAGCCATCTTGCACCTGCCTCCTCAAAATATATTTTTAATTTTGAGACAAATAAAGGCCGAAATTCAGCTACAAATAAGAAAATAATCCAGTTATCCATGTCAGTTGATGTTAGTCTATCCTTGTGTGTACAGTAACCTGTACATCCTGATGGACACATGGGAACCCACATAAATATCTCTTCTAAGTAACCCAATTGCTGAAATGTAGTGGACAGCTTGCAGGAAAAGCAAATTCTGAACAATAAAATCATCTCCCTGACATTATGCTCTCCCTTTCTTGGCAGAAACTCACTTGGTAACTAAATCATTGCCTTTTACTTGGTTTCAGAGCTCCAATTTCCCTGATTTGGATCCAAAACTTTGGTGGCTCAAATATGGTAGTATAACTCATCCAGTTTTTGCAGAGGAAGTCACAATGAGTATCCTGGTGCTCTGGCTGTTCACCTGCCTGGGAAGCCATAATCAGGAGAATATGTGATGTTCGAAAGCAATTAAAGTGTTTGCCAAGGAGACCGTGTACCACCAATGTTGAAATTCATACAATTGACCTAATGAATTGCATAGCAATATCTGCACAGCTTGAAGAGATTAAAACCTTTTCGTCATTAAATTAATATTATTGTCTCTTAATAATTCTTGAAGGCATAATTGGGCCTGATCTTGTTTTCTTTGAATAAATTGTTTATTCATATAAGATGAATCTCAACGTCTGGGTTGGCATTGACCTAACGAGAAAAAAATTTTGTTGTAGAGAATTCTGATCCTTTAAAATAATTCTTAAAATGGTTTCAGAAAACTGCACACCTACTACTAATAAACTAATTCTGTAGATTAAAGCTGTTTGGTCCCTCTAACTAGCTATCTATTTGATCAAGAAGAATGGAAGTTCTGAGTGGCTCTGAATGTAATACTAAGCAATCATCTTGTTTTATTTTCACTGATAAACATTCGAGTAAATGAATTGCTCATGCCATCTCCATTTCCTCATACGTATCTACTTAACTCTTTATACAACATGGCTTCTATTTTAGCACTCTACTAAAATGCCATGCATGAAAACCAATTTTTCTTTACTTTTTACCTTTGGAGTACTTGACACTTTAGGAAACTTCATTTTTATTAAAATGTTCTGCTTTTTAGCCTCACAGACACTGAGGTATATAGATTCTGAGGTATATATGTTTTCTGATAGTTCTCTTTTTAGGACTAACAAGCACATATACATTTACATTTGTATGTACACACACATGTATATATGCCATGTGATACAGGTTTCCACAAAATACAGTGTTAAATTTCTGTAGCTCAGCTTTCCTGTTGTTTTGAGATATTATTATTTTCCTGATGGCAGAATATGTTATGCTGCTTATTTACATGCCAGTTCAGGACTTCTACTCCTTCTGTACTTGAAGGTCATGTATATTTGTACTTTTTATAATATTACTCCCATTCCTAAATTTTTGAACACTACATGAAATTGTCTTTATTTTCCAGTGATGTGACTCAAAAAACACTGTAAAACTTGCAACTTCTCATAGTAAACAGACACAATAATGGCATAGTTATTCTCTACTCTCATGTTTCTTCTAAATTGGGAGAATTCTATTAATATTCTTCATATAGAAGCTAACTCTGTAGGGGTAAAAAGACATGGATGCCCCTTCTTAGAGATTTCACCATATCTAATTATCTTATCTCTTCCTTCTCCTTCCTCTGCTCAGAGGATCTTTATATATTCATGAGGGACATGTATTTGTTAATACAGAGAACTATCTTAGCTTGATTCCACATTTTTCAGGTTTCTATTGTTTATTCCTAAAAAAGTAATTGATAATTTGGAACTTTAAAGACAAAAATATTAGTATGTAATGCCTTTATTATATGATTCTTCTGGTTTTTCTAAAGCAGAGGATATCACAAATTTAAGATTTTTGAAAGATGGAGGTTTATGGAGTCAACATATATATATATATATATATATATATATATATTTCACATAGTATTTATTTAGTAAACTGAATTAATGATCATTTTGGTGCAGTTGCAAAGCAGAGCCATTTTTTAGAAAAAGAAGCCTAAGTTGAAGTGCTATTACTCTTTCTATCAAAATATTTATAATAATCATTATGTTTAGATCATTTGAATACTCTATGTATAGGTCAAACTTGCAATAAATAATTTGTCCTTCTATTGACAAAAATATCATGGTGTTTTAAAAAGTAATAATGGAATATTTATATATTTTCGTTTAAATTCTATCATTTCCTAATGTGGAAATGTAAACAAACAAACAAACAAAAAAATAAAATCCTACCTAAAAGGAGAACAGTTAATATGAAAATATAAAATACTTCTCACTTTATTATAGCCAAAAGGAGACCAAAAACTATTTTTAAATTACCCCCAAATGTTCTCTGCCTTTCAAACTGAACCTTGTATATGACTAGATTAACTATGACAGAACTCTTTAAGGAAGGGTGAGTATAAAAACAAAATATAATTTCTTAACTGCAAAGTTGACAATCAGACTTAAATATTTTAACCCCATCTAGTCCCTTTAGAAATTGTATATTTTATTATTAATTGACATATAAGTGAGATCATATGGTATTGTTCTTCTCTGTCTGACTTACTTCAGTTAGCATAATACACTTTAGGTCCACCCATGTTATTGCAGATGACAAGATTTCATTCTTTTTATGGCTGAATAATATTCCATTGTACATATGTGCCACTTCTTTATCTATTCATCTATTGATAGACACTTAAGATGCTTCTATATCTTGGCTATTGCAGAGAACATATGGATACATCTTTCTTTTTGAATTAGGGTTTTGGGTTTCTTCAAATCAATACTCAGAAGTAGAATTACTAGGTTCTTTTTTTCTTTCTTGTTACAGCCTTTTTTTTAAAGCCTATTTTGTCTGGTATAGTATTGCTACCTCAGCTTTTTGTTTGTTTGTTTCCATTTTCATGAACTCTTCTTTTCTATTCCTTTACTTTAAGTCTGTGTGTGTCTTCTGATCTGAAGTGTGTCTCTTATAGGTACAGTTAAAGTAATTGTTGAAATATATATATAGTTATTGCCATTTTATTATTTATATTTTTATTTTTTTTTCCTTCTTCTTAAGTCCTTTTAATATGTCTTGTAATACTGGTTTGGTGGTGATGAACTCTTTTAGCTTTTTCTTGTCTGTTATAATTTTTTTTTTTATTATTTCTAACAATGTCCCAAGTGATGCTTGTGTTTCTGATTTTAATACACATTTTAAGGAGCCAGATTCCAGGTTATATATATCTAGGACTCAAATCTCTGAGTAATAGAATATGTGAATGCTCAGCTTTACAAATAGTGTGAAAAAAATTACCAAAGGGTTTGTACCAATTTATACCACCTGCTAGTGGTTTATTTATTTCTTATTAATTTGCATCCTCATCAACACTTGGAGTTTTCAGATATCTCTGTTTTTATCAATTTAATGCACATACAGGTGAATCTCATTGTAAAATAATTTGCATTTTCCTGATCACTGAAGAAGTTTTGCTTCATTTTATATGTTTATTTGCCATCCGTGTTTTATTTAAAGTGTCAGTTGCGTCTCTCTTAAGTTGGGATCCCCAAAAGCAGACCTTTTCTTGGGGATTCGCACAATAGCATTTTCTTAGAGAATGTTTCCCAGAGACACTTAGCAGTGTAGTTGTGGAATCCAGAATGGAACAATAAATATTATGCCACCACATCTACCTTCTTGGTCAAGATGTGCCCCCAGGGCAACATCATTTTTCAGTTACCTTCTACTCTCCATGCAAACAGAACCAATGTCTACAGCCCGATTTCATTGACAAAAAGATTCAGGTACTGGCTATTGGGAATGAAAGTATTAAAAATGATAAAGAGATGCGAAAGGACATAGATGGAATTATCACAATGGCTCTTCTCATTTTGTATTCATTTTTCTCAGACTTAATGATTTTATATATTCTGATTACTGATCTTGTCTCTATGTGTTTCAAATATTTACTCTAAGACTATTATTTATATCTTCACTTTTTAATGAATATTTTGATGAAGTGGAGTTCTTATTTTCATTGTAGTCAAAATTATGAACCTTTTAAAATGGGTATTGATTATTGAGTTATATAAAAGGCACAACATATGTTATGTAGAATAAATAAAAGCAAAATGTTAATAAAATATTTGGGATTGGCTTAGTGGTAGGGTAAAAAAATTAAAATTAGAGTCTGGAAAATTTGAATTATTAAATGGCAAAATACATACATTTTAAAGTTGCCTACAACTTTTTGTTATGCACCTCTTGTGTCTACTGACTGAGCCTGTAGCATTAAGAAAAGTGGTTGAGAAGAATCAAACAAATGTTGTGTTTAGGATAGAATTATCTGCATTTTGCAAGATATTATTAGAAATAAATGAGGTCACTGGAGACTTGGCTAATTTTCAAGTAATTTGAAGGGAATAGTAAACATAATCTAGAGATCAAGGGTTCTATAGAAATGAGAAAGCCATTGCTTCTAAATTCTACATGTTAAATGGGATCTTAAGATTTTAAGAGATAAAAGAACAATAAATTTCCATAATTGAACTAATAATTCAGTTCTGCCACAAAGATCAGATTAAGCATATGGCTTTCCAAAATATCATTTCTAATTGATTTGCAGTAGCTAACATTAACATGAGAGACAGAGAAGCATGGGGGCCAAGCAAAAAAAAATCTGATTAGAAAATTATGTCAAGATAGAATTTCAAATATGGTTAGTGGCACAGGAAACTGATTAGAAAAAAAAAAGTAGACATAACTGTTTTTTTCTCCAGCTTTATTGAGATATAATTGAAATATAAAATACATAAGTTCAAGGTATACAATGTGTTAATTTGATATGTTTACATATTATGAAATGATTACTATTATAGCATTACCTAACATACCTATCACTTCATATAATTGCAATGTGTGTGTGTGTGTGTGTGTGTGTGTGTGTGTGTGTGTGTGTGGTGAGAACACTTAAGATCTACTCTCTTTGTAACTTTAAAATATTTAATACAACGTTATTCACTGTAATCACCAAGTTGTATATTAGATTCCCCAGACTTATTCATCCAATAACTGGAAGTGCATGCCCTTTAACCAACATCTCTCCATTTCTCCCATTCCTCAAACCCTAATAATCAATATTTTACTTACTGTTTCCATGAGTCTGACCTTTTAGATTCCAGATATAAGTGATATCATACAGCATTGATGTTTCTTTGTCTGACTCATCTCACTTAGCATAATGCCCTCAAAGTCCATCTGAATTGTCACAAATGGCAGGATTTTTATCTTCCATATCTTTATCTTGACTATTGTGAATAATGCTACAGTGAACACAGGAATGCAGATATCTCTTCTCTTCAAAATCCTGTTTTTATTTCCTTTGGATATATACCCAGAAATAACATTGTTAGATCATATGGTACATCTACTTTTAATTTTTTAAGGAATCTCCATACTGTTTTCCATAGTGATTGTACCAATTTATATTCTCACCACCAGTACATCAGGGTTCCTGTTTTTCTACATACTCACCAATTCTTAGGATAAATATAATTCAGGTGTATGACATGGTTTAACACACATATATATACTACAAAGTGATCACCTCAAAATTAATATTCATCACCATACAATTGAGCTTCTTCATCCCTTTTGTCTACCCACCAACTCCCTTTTCTTCTGGGAAACACCAATTCATTCTCTGTATCTATTAGTTTGTTTTTGTTTTATTTTGTTTATTTTCTTTTTAGACTCCACATATAAGTAAAACCACACAGTAATTTGTCTCCTTCTAACTTATTTTACTTAGCACTATATTCTCATGGTCCATCCATGTTGTCACAAATGGCAGGATTTCATTATTTTTGTTGCTGAGTAATATTTCATTATATATACACCATATCTTTTTTATATATTCATTCACTGATGTACATGTAGATTGTTTCCATACCTTAGCTATTGTAAATAATGCTACAACAAACATAGAAGTGTATATATCTTTTTGAATTACTGTTTTATTTTTTTACATTCTCTGAATAAATACCCAGAAATGGAATAACTGGATCATATGGTAGTTTTATTCTTAATTTTTTGAATAATCCACGTTATATTTTCCATAGTGGTTTCACGAATTTAAAGAATTTATGAGAGTTCCCTTTTCTCCAAAACTTATTATTTCCTTTCTTTTTTATTGTACCCATTCTAACAGATGTGAGGTGATATCTCATTGTGGTTTTGATTTGAATTTCCATAGTAATTAGTGATGGCGAAAATTTTTTTGTGTGCCTGTTGGCCATCTGTATGTCTCTTTGGAAAAATTCAGATCCAATACTCATGTTTCAAATCAGGTCGTATTTCTTTCTCAAAATTGCTTTGGCTATTAGGTATCATTGTTGGTTTCAAATCTTAGAATTATGTGTTTTATTTCTGTGAAATATGCTATTGATATTTTGATAACAATTGCATTATATATGTAGATTGCTTAGGATAGTTTGTGAATTTTAACAATATAATTCTTCCAAGCCATTAGCACAGAATAGCTTTTAATTTATTTCTGTCCTCATTGATTTTTTTTTTATTTGTGTCTCATATATTTCAGTGTACAGTCCTGTCACTTCTTTGGTTAAACTTATTCTTAGGTATTTTATTGTTTTTTGATACAATTGTAAATGGGATTAGTTTCTTAATTTCTCTTTCTGAGAGTTTGTTATTAGTGTATAAAAATGCCACAAATTTATGTATATTGTTTTGTATTCTGCAACTTTACTGAATTTATTTGCTAGTTCTAATAGTTTTTTGCTTCAATCTTTAAGGTTTTCTATATATAATGTCATATCGTCTACAAATAGTAACAGTTACTTTTTTCTTTCCCTTTTGGATAACTTTTACATTTTTACTTCTTCCCTGAGTGCTATTGCTAGGGCTTCTAATATTATGTTGAATAAAAGTGGCAAAGGTAGACAATCTTGCCCTGATCTTGACCTTAGAGAAAAAGCTTTTAGCTTTTCACTATTGAGTATGATGTTAGCCATATAAGACCTTTATTATGTTAAGATACATTCCCTCTGTACCCATTTGTTTGAGAGTTTTTATTATAAATAAATGTTGAATTTTATTTAATGCTTTTTCTATATTAAAATCATCATATAATTTTAATTCTTAATTTTGTCAATGTGGTGTATCACATTGATGTGTTAATATCGAATCATCTTGCATCACTGGAGTAAGTCCCATTTGATCATGTTGTGTGATTTTTTGGATGTATTTTTGAATTTGGTTTACTAACACTTTGTCGAGGACTTTTGCATCTATGTTCATCAGAGATATTGACCTGTAATCTTATTTTGGGGGGGTTTCCTTGTCTGGTTTTGATATTAGGATAATTCTGGCTTCATAAAATATGTTCAGTGGTGTTCATTTTTGTTTAATTTTTTGGAAGAAATTTAAAAGTGTATGTTTTAAATCTTGAATATTTGGTAGAATTCACCACTGAAGTCATCTGAACCTTGACTTTTGTTTGTTGGGAGTTTTTTTGGTTTTTAATTCAATCTCCTTAACTAGTAATCTGTCTATTTAGGTTCAATGTTTTTTTTGTTGATTCAGTCTTGGAAGACTGTATTTTTCTAAGAATTCATGTAATTTTTTTCTAGGTTGTTCAATTTGTTGGCACATAGTTGTTTGTAGTACTCTCTTATGATCCTTTGTATTTCTATGGATTAGTTGTAATTTCTGTTTCATTTCTTATTTTGATTCCTCTCTTTTTTCCTTGGTTAGTCCTGTTAAATGTTTTTTTCTGTTTTCTTTATCTTTTCAAATAACCAGCTCTTAGTTTCATTGGTGTTTTCTATTGTCTTTTTTACTCTCTATTTTATGTATTTCTTTTTTTCTCCCCTCTTTTAATTCCCATGCCTCTCTCCCCACGACTTCCACCCCTGACCTACGGATGTTGCTGTTTCCCCTTAAGAACTGCATCTCTGAAGGCAGAGCTTCTCCTCTCATGCGCTCATGGCAGGCGCCCAGGACCTGGCTCACTTGGGGTATGGTCCGTGGCTCCACCTGGGGCGTGAACCGAGGACATACTGCATATAAAGCAGACGTGCTAACTACTACACTATGGAGCCACACCTCTATTTTATGCATTTCTTATCTGATATTTATTATTTTCTTTCTTCTACTACCTTTGGGCCTTGTTCTTGTTTTTCTAGTTCCTTTAAGTGTAAAGTTAGATCATTTATATGTGATTTTTCGTATTTCTTGAATTGCTATAAACTTCTCTCTTAGAGAAGTTTTGCTGCATCCTATAGATTTTGGTATGTTGTATTTCTGTTTTCATTTGTCATTAGATAGCTTTTTTTAAAAAATTACTGATTTAATAGCCCATTGGTTGTTCAATAGCATGCTGTTTAATCTCCACTTTTTTTTCCAGTTTTATTCTTATAATTGATGTCATACCATTGTGATAAGAAAAGATGCTTAATATAATTTCAATTTTCTTGATTTTTTGCGATTTGTTTTCTAGCCCCAACATGTGATCTATTCTGAAGAATGTTTCATGTGCCCTTGAGAAAAATATATATTCCGTTTCTATTGTATGAAATGTTCTATATAATCCAGTTGGACTAATGGTCTAAATTCTTGTTCATGGTCAATGTTTTCTTAATAATTTTCTCTCTGGATGGTCTATCCACTGATGTAAATGGGGTGTTAAAGTCACCTATTATTATTTTATTTCTTTCGATTTCTCATTTTATGTCCATTAATATTTGCTTTATATATTTTGGTGTTCTTATGTTGTGTGTGTATATTCTTATGAAATTTAAACTATCTTCCTGGATTGACACCTTTATCATTATATAATGTCCTTTATTACAATCTTTGTTTTAAAGTCTATTTTATCTTACGGGAATATAGATATACCAGTTTACCTTTTGTGTCCATTTGCATAAAATCTCTTTTTCCATTTCTTCACTTTCAATCTCTGTGTGTCATTACCTCTGAAATATCTCTTTTAGGCAGCATATAGATGAGTCTTGTTTTTTTTTGTTTGTTTGTTTTTGTTTTGTTTTGTTTTGTTTTTTTTGTTTTTAATCCATTCAGGCTTTCTATGTCTTATGGTTGGAAAATTTACTCCATTTACATTTAGGATAATTATTGATAGTTATATACTTATTGACATTTAATTAATTGTTTTCTGACTATTTTTGTAATTTCTCTGTTTCTTTCTTCTCTCTCTTCATGGCTTGATGAAGTTCTTCATTCAGTATTATGTTTAGATTTATTTCTCATTTTCTTTTGTGTATTTGTTATTAGTTTTTACTTTGTGATTACTATAAGATTCACATATACCATTCTATGTATATTATAGTTTATTTTAAGTTGATTGTAACTTAATTTTTTAAAACATAAACATTTAACTTTATTTATCATTGTCATTTAAGCTTGATTTTATAGAACACAAAAAGAGTTTAAGAGTTCTGTAGCACCAGAATTTAAGCAATAGAAATATTGATAGCTTTGTAGGTGTAAGTGATGTAAAGTAAAATCAAATAATTGGAGATTTTTTCAATATGGAAATTATACAAATAAAATAAATGGCAAAAGAACTGAAAGCTTGAATTTAGTTGTTCCACCACATTATTTCTGTATTTCATACACTCAGGATCAGCAGTTACAATCAAGATGAGTCCAAATTTCCGTACTTAAGTAAAGGTTTCAGATAGATATATGCCACACTGATATAAAATGCTGTTGATTTCAAAAGAGAACTAGGGTGTGATTTTGTAACTTCTGTGCAGGATGATGTCTCACTCGTGCGAGAGCTGCAATGCCATGGCCAGGCCCATGGATGCCATGCACTTACTTGCAGACGGCGACTGCAAGGCTCTCCACCAGTTTTCAAAAGTCAAAAGTAACTTAAATTTGAACACATACCAAAGCTTTAGATTTTTATTCTGCCCCACCTTTTATATTTTTGATGACAATTTTTCTTTTCACTTTATGCATCCCTTAACTAATGATAGTAATTTTAGTTAACATTACTACTTTTGCTTTTAACCTTCATATTTGCTTTAAAAGTGATTGTTTCACTACATTTGTTATATATTTACCTTTTTACATTTGTATGTTATCAATTAGTACCACTTTTTTCAGTTTAAATAAGTATCTTTAACATTTCTTATATGATGGCTTCATAGTGATGAACTCCTTTAGCTTCTGCTTATCTAGAAAACTCTTAATATCTTTTAATTTGAGTCATAACCTTGTTAAATAAGGAATTCTTGATTAATTGTTGAATAATGAATTCTTGATTGTAAGTTTTTTTTCAGTACCTTAAATATATTGTCTTACTTCTTTCTGACTTATATAATTTCTGCTGAAAAATCTGCTTATAGCCTTACAAAGCTTCCCATTTACATGATCGTTTTTCTTTTCTTGCTGCTTTTAACATTATCTCTTTATTCTTTTTTCTTTATTCATTTTTAATAATTTTCTATTTTTCAATTATACTTGACATATGATATTATAATACTTAAGTGATTACTCTGATAATGTTAGTACCCATCTGACACCATATATAGTTATTACAATATTATTGACTAAATGTCTTATGCTATACTTTACATCCCCATGAATATTTTGTAACTATCTATTTGTACTTCTTAATGCTCTCCCTTTTTTCATCCATCCCCCTGACCTCCCTCCCTTTCGGTAACCATCAAAATATTCTCTGTATCTATGAGTTTGTTTCTGTTTTGTTTGCACATTTATTTTATTCTTTAGATTTCACAAGCCACTAGTGCCTGGCTTGTGGCTGCTTAGCAAGAGGTATGTGGCAAAATGAGGCCAGATGCATCTTGTTCTTGGTTTGTGATCCTTTGAAAGATTTTAGGAAAGTGTGCAGCATGAACCAAGGCAAGTGGTTTGTATGGAAAAGCCACTGGAAGTGTCTTGGGTGAACCCACAAGGTGGGTGGGATGAGGACTCAGGGAATCACCAGAGTAGGATAACCAGTGTTAACCAGGTTGATGGATACTCAGATATAGTGGCAGACTTCATCTGCATGCCAGGAGTGGGGAGAGCCTAATAAAGATATCATGGTCTCTGCTACCACTGATCTCTGGGAGAAAGCTGACACTCCAGAACATGCCCTGAGGCCAGACAATTCATTTCCTCCTCATATGTCTCTGGTGCCTTTCGAGCTGCTGCTCAAGCACTGGAGCTTGGAGCGAATAAGTCTGTCAGTGAGTAAGTCTTTTTTGCGGTCCCTTTAAGAGGAATGCCTAGGACTGAAGCCATGCTTCATCTCACTCAATCACAATCTCTGCTGTTTTTCACAGCCAGAAAGTTGTGGGAACTTTTCAGCACTGGAACCCTGGTCTGAGGAGTCTGGTGTGAAGCTGGGACACCTCGCTTCTTTGGGGGTAACTTCGCAGCTAAGATATCCCTCCAGATTTTTAACCACCACATGCAGGTGTGAGAGCAGGGGGTTCCACATCATTACTCCACCCTATTAGTCTTGAGGTGGCTTCATATGCATGTTCTTAGTTGTAGCACTTCTGCTCATCTAGACTTCAGGTGATTCTCAGTGTTGGTTGTCCTGTAGTTTAGCTATAATTTTGATGTGGTCATGAGAAGAGGCAAGCGCTGCATTTTTCCACTTGGCCAGCATGACTGGAACTCCACATTATCTGTTTATACTTAAATTTTACCACTCTATGGGATTCCTGGACATGGATATCTGTTTTATTTTTCCCATATTAGGGAAGATTCAGTGATTACTTAAATAACTTTTCTGACTCTTTCTTCTTCTTCTTAAGGAAAGACTATAATGCAAATATTATTCCACTTGATGGTTTTCCAGAGGTCTCTTAATATATTAACTTGAAAAAAAAATTAGAAGTGGAGAAATATGGCAGAGTGAGTTGTCCCCAGATCTCTACTCTTGAAACAAAATAAACTGAACATCAAAAACTCAACAAAAACACACAAACTGCATATTAGCATGTCTGAGCATGGGATCTGTGCATAGAGCTACCATAGGTCAGAATCCTGGGTGTCGGGCGATGGACTGGGAAAAATAAGAAAGCTATTTCTCACAGCCGGAGCTCCCCGTAGGAGAAGGGAGGAGGGGAGAAAGTGCAGCAAGATCCCTGAACAGCCCTGCTTGGGAGAGCTATGAGCCATATGCGGCCAGCAGCAGTGCCCAGGCATAGGAGAGAAAGCAGAGAAGTGAAGATGGAAGAAAAGTACGGATGGAGGAGAAAAACAGTTGATTTTTTTCCAGCCATGGTTTCAAAACTAAAGCAGAAGCACAGCCCCCATTCCTCAACCTAGAGGTCCTCTCCCCACATATCCTCAAAGACCAAACACTGCAGAGCCCCAGGGGAATCTGAGCAAACGCTACAGAACCTGTCGGTAACACTGACAGGGACTGAGACTGAGGGTAGCAAGCATGATTGAATATGTATATACAAAAATGAATTATTAAGGCTTTATATAAAGCAAGGATCTAAGAGGCTTAGATGCCACCTACTGGAAACCAAAAGAAAAATGTCTTACTTGCAACAAGCTAAAGACTTTTATATAACAAATCTTTCTAGGAAAAAAAAGTAGAATACACTTCCATTAATGCCCAGGCAAAGAGATAGTCTATTAAACACCACTAAACCAAGGTAAAAGGCATCTCAGTAAGAACAAGAAAAATCTCCAGAAAATAAGCTTGCAGACATAGAAATATGTGACTTAAATGACAGAGAATTCAGGATGGTACTTCTGAAAAAACTCAATGAGATAAAAAAATCCAAAAAAACAAAAAACAAAAAAAAAACAGCTCAAATCAATAATGTAAGAGATTGATAAAACAACTAGATGAGCAGAATGAGTTCTCAGAGCAGCCAGGGAAAAGAACATGGTACCCTGTAAAGGAAAACTCATTAGATTATCCTTGGACTTCTCATCAAAAACCTTACAAGCCACAAAGGAGTAGCATGAAATATTCAAACTATTCAGTGAAAGGAACTACCAGACTAAAATAATATATCCAGCTAAGCTCTCCTTTAGATATGAAGGAGAAATAAAAACCTTTCCAGATATACAAAAATTGAGAGAATTTTCTATTAAGAGGCCTGCACTACAAGAAAGACTGAAAAGGGTCAGCCTACCTAAAACAAAATGAGAAAAATGAATAATTAGGAGTAAGATAACTATCAGGCAAATAGAAGCAGAGGAGTGCAACCCTTACTAAGAACAAAGCATTATAAGCTTAAACAATAAGAAGAGATATGCTATAGCAAGATAGTAATTAATGTTCAGCATACAAAGGGAGACATAAAGACATCAATGACTGAAAAGGGGATTCAAAGATCTAAATTCGTGAAGGGGAATAAAAATAAGGCACACACAGAAGAAAATGGATGACTGTATATGTATAACAATCCTTTACATATTCGTAATAGTAACCACACATCAAAGATTCAGAACTGAAGTATATTATATAAAACAAGAAGAACCAGAGGCAAAACCAATAAAAGCCAACCAAAATAAAGAAAACAGCAACACAAGGACAAGGACGCAATGGAAACACTGAACTACCAGAAAGCAAAAGGTAAAATGGCTACAAGAAGACATCATATTTCAATAATTGCCCTAAATGTAAATGGAGAGAACTAACCAGTAAAAAGTCACAGAGTTGTAGAATTGATCATAAAACAAAACCCAACAATATACTGCCTCCAAAAGACACATCTCAGCTCCAAAGAAAAAGATAGACTCAGAGTGAAAAGGTAGAAATTGATATTTCAAGCAAATGGCATTCAGAGAAAAGTAAGAGTAGCGGTACTAATATAAGACAAAATAGACTTCAAAATAAAAAAGGTAAAGAAAGATACTGAGGGACACTTTATAATGATAAAGGGACTCATACACCAAAAGACATAACACTTATTAATATCTATGCTCCCAAACAGGGAGCCCCTAAATATATAAAGCAATTACTAACAGAACTAAAGAGAGAAACAGACCAGAACACTATCATAGTCGGGTACCTAAATATCTCATTGTCAGATATGGACAGATCATCCAAACAGAAAATCAATAAGAAATAACATCTTTAAATGACACATTAGACCAACTGGACATAACTGACATTTACAGAGCCTTCCATTCCAAAACAGCTGCTTATACATTCTTCTCTAGTGCACACGGAACATTCTCAAGGATTGACCACATACTGGAACACAGAGATAGCCTCAACAAATCAAAGAAGGTAGTAATCATACCAACCATATTCTCTATTCATAGTGCTTTGAAACTAGAGATCAACTGCAAAAAGAAAGCAGGAAGAACCATAAATACATGGAGATTAAACAACATTCTACTGAAGAATAACTGGGTCACAGAAGAAATAAAAAAAGAGATCAAGAAATACATAGAAACAAATGATAATGATAGTAGAACATATCGAGTCTTGTGACACTACAAAAGTGGCAATAAGAGAGAAGTTCATATCAATACAAGTGTACCTCCAAAAACAAGACCGAACCCAAATAAACAACCTAACGCTTCATCTTAAAAAAAAAAAAAAACACATTAAAAAGTAAGAACAAATGAATCTTAAAGTTAGAAGAAGGAAAGAAATAATCAAAATTAGAACAGAAATAAATGAAATTAAATACAAAAAAAAATAGAAAAATAAATGCAAGAAAGTGCTGGTTCTTTGAAGGTTAATAAAATTGATAAACCCTTGGCCAGACTCACTAAAGGAAAAAGAGAAAAGATACAAATAAACAAAATCAGGGATGAAAGAGGGGAAATTATGACTGATATCACAGAAATACAAAGAATCATACAAGAATACTATGAAAAAGTATATCACACCAAATTTAATAACCTAGAAAAAATGGACCAGTACTTAGAAAAATACAACCTTTCTAGGCTGAATCAAGAAGATCTGGAAAATCTAATTGGACAAATCAGCAGTGTGGAAATTGAAACAATCATCTACAACCTACCAAAAAGTAAAAGTCTAAGATGAGATTGCTTCACTAATGAATTCTACCAAACATTCAAAGATTTATTACCTCTTCTCCACAAGCTCTTCCAAAAATTTCGAAGAGGAGGCAATACTTCTCAACTCATTTTATGAGGCCAATATTACTCTGATGCCAAAACCTGATAAAGGTAACACAAATAAAAAACTATAGACCGATATTTCTCATGAACACGGATGCAAAAATCTTTAATAAGATACTAGTGAATCTAATATAGCAACATATTAGAAAGATTATACACCGCAATCAAGTGGAGTTCATCTCAGAGGTACAAGGATGGTTCAACATATGCAAATCGATTAATGTGCTACACCACATAAGCGAATTAAAAAATAAGAATCATATGATCATATCAATAGATTCTAAAAAAGCCTATAACAAGACGCAGCAGCCATGTATGGTCAAAACACTTAACAAAATTGACACAGAAGGAAAGTACCTTAACATAATAAAGGCCATCTATGATGAACCCTCAGCCAACATTATACTTAATGGTAAAAAACCACAAACCTTCCCTCTAAGATCAGGAACAAGGCAAGACTGTCCACTATCACCACTATAACATTAGAGGTCCTAGCGAGTGTAGTCGGACAAGAGAAAGATATAAAAGGCATCCAAATAGGAAACAAAGTAGTTAAACTATCACTATTTATAGATGACATGATTCTCTATATAGAAATCCCTAAAGACTCCACAAGAACAGTATTAGAAATACAATAGTCTCTGGATACAAAATCAATGTTAAAAAATCCATAGGGTTCTGGTATTTAATAATGAAGTGTCAGGAAAAGAAGTGCAAAAATAACTTTTGTAAGTGCAACGAAAAATAAAATACCTAGGAATAAATCTAACAAAACATGTGACAGACCTATATAATGTAAGCTGTAAGACTCTATTAAAAGAAATCGAAGAAGATACAAAGAAATGGAAAGGTATTTTGTGTTCTTGGATTGGAAGAAAAACATAATTAAAATGACCTGATTACCTAAAGCATTATATAGATTTAATGCAATCCCCATCAAAATCCCATTGGCATTTTTTTAAAGAAATAGAACAAAAAATCATCAGATTTGTATGGAAGCACAAAGACCCCAAATTGCCAAAACTATCCTGAGGGGAAAAACAAAACAAAACAAAAACAAAAACAAAAACACAAGACTGGAGGCATCACTCTGCCCAACTTCAAATTAGACTATAATGTGGCAATAATCAAAATAGCATGGTACTGGCAGAAAAACAGACACGGGCCAGTGGAACAGAATGAGAGTCCAGTAGTAAATCCATATTTATATATCAAAAAATGTTCAATTAAATAGCTAAAAACATACAGTGGAGAAAGGAAAGCCTCTTCAATAAATGGTGCTGGGAAAACTAGAAAGCCACCTTCAAAAGAATGAAAGTAGGCTGTTATCTATCACCACACAGCAAAATTAACTCAAAATGGATTAAGGAGCTGAATATAAGACCTGAAACAATGAAATGCATAGAAGAAAATATAGGAATTAAACTCAAAGACCTTGGGCTTAAAGAGTTTTTTATGAATTTGATCTCAGAGGCAAGGGGAGTTAATGATAAAATAAATGAATGGGACTACATCAAACTAAAAAACTTCTGCACAAAAAAGAAACCATCAACAATATAAGGAGACAACCACCCAAATGGAAAATATATTTGCAAGCAGCACCTCCAATATGGGCCTAATATCCAAAGTACATAAAGAATTCATACAACTCGATAACAACAAAAAAACAAATGATCCAATCAGAAAATGGGCAGAGGACCTTAACAAACACTTTCCTTAGAGGATATACAAATGGCCAACAATGTATGAAAAGATGCTGATCTTCCCTAGCTCTTAGAGAAATGCAAATCAAAACCACAATGAGATACCATCTCACACCTGTTAGAATTGCTATAATCAACGGGGCAAATAATAACAAATGCTGGAGAGAATGTGGAGAAAAAAGGAACCCTCATACACTGCTGGTAGGACTGCGAATTGGTACAGCCAGTATGGAAAACAGGATGGAGGTTCCTCAAACAACTAAGTATTGATCTACCATATGATCCAGCAATCTTTCTACTGCATATTTACCCCAAAGACTTGAAAACCCATATCTGAAAAGATATTTGCACACCGATGTTCATACCAGCAGTATTCACAGTGGCCAGGACATGGAAGCAACTGAAGTGTCCTACGATAGATGATTGGCTAAAAAGCGGTGGCACATATATACAATGGAATTTTACTCAGTCATAAGAAGAGGTGAAATCCTGCCATTTGCAATATGAATGGCCCTCGAGATAATCATGCTAAACGAAATAAGCCACACAAAGTTGAAAATCACATGATATCACTTATATGTGTGATATAAATCTAAAAGCAACAAATGGTCAGGACAAACAGAGACTCATGGAAATGGACAATAGACTAGTGGTTAGCAGGGGGTAGGTGGGGAAGGAGAGTTAAGTGGGGTAAAGGGATCATATATACAGTGACAGAAAGAAATCTTACTATGGGAGGTAAACACTATACACACACACCTTTATACATATATGCCTTATTGTTAAAATGTATAGCTGAAACTTATCTCATTTTATTAACCAATGTCACCATAAAAAATAAATAAATTTAAAAATAAATAAATACATACATACATAAAAATTTTAAACTACTGTGTCTTGATGAGCTCTATGTTATGTCTCCCAGCTCACTGATTTGTTCCTCTATTTCTTCCATTCTGCTGTTGAATGTTTGCAGTTTTTTTTTTTTTTCCATTCAGTTATAACTTCTGTTGGTAACTTTTATATAGTATGTGTCTTTGTTGAAGTTTTTACTTCGTGTTTTCATACATTATTCTTCCAAATTTGATGAACATCTTTATGAGCATTGCTTAGAGTTTCGTTTTTTTGTTTTTTTTTTTTGTTTGTTTGTTTGTTTTTTTAAATTAGGTGTTTTACCTCCATATTCTTAAGGTTTTCTTTTTGTTGTTGTTTTTGCTTCTTAAGTTAAATCTTGTTCTCTTATTTGGAATAAATTCCTTTGTGTTCTCACTTTGCTTGACTCTGTTTTTGTTTCTATGTATTAAGTGAAACAGCTACCTTTCTCAGTATTGAAAATGTGATTTTGTTTGAAAGATGATCTTTCTTGTTTATTCTTGCCTTAACTCTTGGTTGTCTCTCAATCTTTTGGGATTGCCCTGGCTACCTGAGTTCTTCTTAATATGTACCCATTGAAGGTGTACCACATTTGTCATTGTTCCAAGTGGAAGAATCTCATTTAGTACTGAGTTTCAGGATAATTGGAAGCCAGACCCTTAAGAAGCAGCTTTTATAGTATAAAAATGTATACAGTTTTGTGGGATACAATCCATATCCCTGTTGGACTCCAGGCCAGGAGATCTGGAGGTGTGCCTTGGATAACAGTTACCCAAGTAGTGACTCCAGAGGATTGTTTAAGCCCTTTTTTGAAAATTGAGACAAGCTATAGCAAGGGTCAAGGGATGTTCAAAGATGGTGTCTTCCTGCTTTTTTTTTTTCTCCTGGAGTGTCTCCTTAACCTCTATGTATGTGGGAAGCCTGAAGCCTGTCCATGAACCTGTCCCTGAAGCCTGAACCTTCATGCTAAGTAAATAGGACTTTTTCACATGAAGAATGAGTTTGTGTTTTACTCTGCTGTTTGTGCAGTGCTCTCCCTGGAGGTGGTGGCCAGTCAAGAGATGTCTTTTAGTTTGTTACAACCTCATAGAGCTCAGTTACCAGGGTAAGGCAATCAAGGAGTGTCCCCTGTGTGGATTGCATGGGCCCACTGGCTTTATCAAAGCTGATGTAGAGTATAGGGGGCTGGAATTACTCATGGTTATTGGAAGGCCATGGGAAAATGTCTTGACTGTGCATGTCCATGGGCTTAGCACTGCAGTGAGAAAGTGTTTATCTCTGTGCAGCTGACTGAATATGAGAGAATGCCACAGCCCTTTGTGCTTTCTAGCCCAAGACAGGAAACAAGGAGTTTTTGCAGCTTCTTACTCTGGAAGACTTTAGCTAGGGAGCAAAAGAATGTTGTGACTATTCATGCTTGCCTACAGCATCCAGGGATGGGAGAGTGTTGAAACTGTCAATGTAAGAACATCCGAACTTGTAAAGATTTTTTGTAAAAAATTATTTGAGCCAAACAGAAAATACACCTGAAAGGTATATCTCAACAGACTGAGAAAAATACTTCCAAGAAATTATAGGGTTTTTTTTTTCTTTTTCAGCTTCTTTTATGCATTTGGATTAAGGAGAAAAAGAAAGAAAGATTACATGAAGGTGGGAAAAGCAAGGGAGGGCTAGAATTACAGAATAGTTAATAAGATGATGAAGGGGTCTGAAAAGAGACATTTCAAAAGTGTTTTGACCTAGATGAACAGAAATAATGAACAGGGCTTAAGGCAAAAATAAGTTTTTTTTTACTAAAGTATTTATATACCTGGGGTGTGATTCTACACCATGATCTGCCCAGTTAGAAATTTATGATCAAATCACCCTGTGAGGTTACTTTTAGTACAACCACTTTTTCATCCACAAAACTACCTGCACTCTCCTGTTTCAGTAAGTCAGTGGAATAGTGCCACAACCTCTCTCTTTCACCTGTCTTAGCAGGGTAGCGGGAAAGTGCCACCTCTTTGCTCAGCTGCTTGTATTAGCAAGTTAGGAAAAGAGTAAAATAACTGCATCATCCAGGGCCTCCATCTCCAGGGAACATTTTGTGGATGAAAAAAGGACGCTGTAATAAATTATAAATTCCTAACTGGGCAGGTCATGGTGAGTAGTTATGACTTAGGCATATATCTTTTTAGTAAAAAGTTTATATTTGCCTGAAGCAAGCCCTGTTTATTGTTTCTGTGCATTTAGGTTAACGAAACTTTGAAATGCATCTTTTCAGATCCCTCCTTCTAAAACACAATCGCCCTCAAGAGAGCAAATAATCTTAACTGTTTGGTAATCCAATTCTACCTTGCTTTCTCCCGCCTTCATGCAATCTTTTCTATGGGCCTTTTTAAAATTTCAAATGCATTAAAGAAACTGAAAATTTCAAATGCATTAAAGAAACTGAAAAACTGTATATTTCAGATTACTTGAGATCTTTTTCTTTGGCAATAAACTCATTAAAACTCTACGGATTTGGAAATTTCTTACAATCACAGATTTAACTGTCTCTTGCCACCTCCCCCCGCCCCCACCCCGCTAATGGTTTACTTTTCGAACTGCTGTTTTTCCTTTTCCTAGGTCTTGGTGCAAGTGAGACCACAGACAAGCCATTTTAGAAGGAAGTCTCAGTTTCCTATAGCATTTTGGGTTCCTTTGATGTCAGCACCACTGGTTTTCTAAGCCATAAATTTTTGTAGCTCATCTCTCCAGTGCAGCTTCCAGAGGTTGGGTGACAGATGTGGGGCGCCAACCCATCACTCTTCTGGGAAAAGAATCTGTCTAGTGAAATTTGTTCTTATTATGTGTCATCATGCTGGGAGTGTTTTTTTTGTTTTGTTTTGTTTTTTTTTGTTTGTTTGCTTTTGTTTTTGTTTTCAATGGCAGTGTTTCTGCCTCTACTACCTTTTCAATATAGCCCTTCGATCTTTCGCTCTGCAAAGGAGTTTATACAGTTTTCATATAATTTTCAGAGGGAACTGATCCATATGTAGCTGTGAATTTAGTGTGTCCATAGGAGAAAATGAGTTTAGAATCTTTCTGCACTGCCATCTTGGACTCTACTCTCTTCTTTTTGATGACCGACATTTTAACAGGTATGAGATAACATTTCATTGTGATTTTGACTTGTATTTACATGATGTATGAGCACCTTTTTATTTACTTATTGTCCATTTGTATTAAATCTTTTAAAAATGTACATGCAGTTCCTCTGCCAATTTTTAAACAGAATTGCTTGTTTTTTACTTTTGAATTGCATGAGTTTTTTACATATTTTGAATTATAACTGCTTATTTGATATATGATTTACACATATTTTCTCTCATTCCATAGTCTTTCAATTTGTTTATTGTTTCTTTTGCTGTGCAATAGCTTTTTAGTTTGATGTAGCACCACTTGTTGATTTTTGCTTTTGTTGCTTGTGCTTTTGGTGTCATATACAAAAAAAAAATGTTGTAATGACCAACGTCAAAAATATTTTCTCCATATTTTATCTTGGAAGTTTTAGAGTTTCAGATATTATCTTTAATCCATTTTGAGTTAACTTTTGTGAGTGGTATTGATGCAGGACAAAGCAAATTTCTTGAGTGCATGTGTGTGTGTGTGTGGCGGGGGGGAGCTCCAACCCTGCACTAAGAGAGAAAAGGGTTATTTACTGAGTGCAAGAAAAAATTCAAATGCCCATAAAAATTAGTCAAAAGGAAAGTTTATTAGAGAAGGGGAAAAAGCAAAGACAAAAGAAAGCAAAGACAATAAGCCAAGATAAGAAAAAATGTCCTGAGTTTGGGAAAATTTATTTTATATATCATTCTTAATTTCTGTGAATTATAAAGACTTTGTTTACCCATTTTCCTTTGAAATGCGCATACAATGAGAAAAGATAATAGTATGTAGTATAAAAAGACAAGAAAATGTAGCATGAAAGGCCTACTGACAATTATCAGGTTTTGATCTACAGATTTCCAATGATTTTAGCAATAGGGAATGAATGATTTTATTTTATGTAGTGAGCCACTTAACGACTCTGTTTTTCCTATTTCCCCTTTATGATCTGAGAAAATGTTTTGTTAGCAATCTCAGTAGAAATCTTCTTTTGTGCTTCAGGTTTCCTTGTGGTTTGGCTGTGGGACTGATCAGCAAATTGCAGTCTCTGACTATAGCTTGATTTAACATTTTAATTCTCTTGCCTCCTCCCTACATTAGTATATTACAGTATCCAACTTTATGTAGTTATCTTGTTTTCCCAACACAATTGTTTAAAGGAATGATTTTTCGCCCATTGAGTATTGACTTCTTTGTCAAATATTAGTTGACCACAAGCAGAAGGTTTATTTTGGGGCTCTTAATTCTGTTCCATTTTTCTATATGCATATTTTTATGCCAGTATGACATTGTTTCAACTACTATACCTTTGGAATATAATTTGAATTCAGGAAGTGTGATGCCTTCAACTTTGTTCTTTCTCAGGACTGCTTTGGCTATTCAAGGTCGTTTTTTGTTCCATACAACTTCTAGGATTTTATTTTCTATTTTTGAGAAAAATCCATTGGGATCTTTATAGGAATTTTATTTACTCTGTAGATAGCATATGATAATAGGAACATTTTAACAATATTAATTATTCTGATTTATAAACACACAATGTCTTTTTATTTGTGAATTTTCAAACTCTTTCAGCAAATTCTATAGTTTTTGTTGTACAGATCTTTTATCTTCTTATTTAAATTACTCCAGTTTTGCTGTTTTTGATGTTATTGTGAATGGGATTATTTTCTTTATTGTTTTTTCAAAAGCTTCAATGTTAATGTATAGAAACATTGATTTTTGTATATTTTGTAGCCTACGATTTTACTGAATTTGCTGATCACTTCTAGCTATTTTTTGGTGGTATATTTAGGATCTTTCATGTATGAGACCATAAATTCACACATAGAGACAATGTTACATCTTCTTTTTTATATGACTGCCTTTTTGTTGTTGTTGCCTAATTGCTCCGGTTAGGACTTCCAGTACTATATTAAATAGAATTGGCGAGAGTAGCCACCTTTGTTTCATTCTTGATTTTAGAGAAAAACATTCAAAGTTTTAGCTGTGGATTTGTCATATATGGCCTTTATTATGTCGAAGTATGTTCATGCTATACAAATTTGTTAAACATTTTCATTGTGGAAAAGTGTTGTATTTTATTGAGTGTGTTTTTTGAATTTATTGAGATAACATAATTTTAATGTTTTATTCTACTATTGTGGTGTATCTCATATATTAATTTGAATATATTGAACCATTTTTATATCTGAGGGATAAGTTTATGGTTATGATCTTTTGCATGTGCTGTTGAATTCAGTTTGCTAATATTTTCTTGAGAATGGTTGCACCTATATATATATATGGGAAATTGTTCTGTAGATTTCTTCTCTTATATGCTTTTGCTCAGGGAATGATGATTTTGTAAAAAGAGATTGGGAAACTTTCTTTCTCTTCACTTAGTATGGAAAAGATGGAGAAGGATTAGTGTTTATTCTTCTTTGAGTATTTGGTAGAATTTAGCAGTAAAACCATCTTGTGCAGCAAGAGTAGCCACCTTTGTTTCATTCTTGATTTTAGAGAAAAACATTAAAATTTTTTTTTTTTTGGCAAGGGTAGGTTTTTGATTACTAATCCGATCTCTCTACTTGTTATTCATCTGTTTGAATTTTCTGTTTCTTCATGATGTCATCTTGGTAGGTTGCATATTTCTAGGTATTTATCCATTTCTTCTAGGTTATCCAATTTGTTGGTGTATAAATTTTCATATTGTCTCTTATGAACCTTTATATTTCTGCAGTAATAGTTATAATATATTTCCTTTCAGTTCTGATTTTATTTATGTGAGGATTCTCTCATTTTTTTTGGTTAGCAAAGATAAAGATTTACAAATTTTGTTTGTCTTTCAAAAAACCTGTCTTGATTTTGTTAACCTGTCTATTGTTTATCAGGTCTGTATTTTATTTATTTCTCCTCTAATCTTTGTTATTTTTTCTTCTTCTCTCTTTAAACCTTACTATAATTTGGAGGTAAAGGCACAGTTAAAGACAACAAAAAAACTATACTAGAGTGTCATCAAAAGCATGGCTGCATGAAAGATCTCGCTGGATCTCTCCTCTTGAAATAATGATAAGCTGAACATCTAAAACTCAACAAATAACACCCAAACTGCACACAAGCATGTCTGAGAGGTCTGTGCATTAGAACATCAGAAGGTGGGCAAATTGCATGAGTCTGAGAGGTAGATTAGGAGAGAGAAACAAAGGAGCTGTAGTACGCAGCTGGACCTCCCTGCAAACTGAAGGGGGAGATTTCACAGCTGGTTCTTGGCTTTTTGAAGCCCAAAACAGTGCTACCTGAGTGATCAGCATATTCCATGCAGTGGAGCTCAGGAATCAGGGCAGAAAGCAGGGCAGAGACTGAGTGCAGCTGTCTTAGCAACCACTATTGCCAAGCAGGAGGCTGAGTCATAAAATGTGGCTGCAACCCCCACCACCATCCCGGAGCTCACCCTTTCCTTTTGTATCCTCTGATACAAAGCACTGAAACATACACTATAGCCAGTACCAAAGACAGGTACAGTGATATTGAAGCAAGGAAACTGAAACCTGGTGGACAGCATTATGGGAAGGGAAACAGCCATACAAACTGCAAGCCTCTCCCAATCAATCCCGCCCCTCCCTACATAGTCAGGCTGATTTGGAAGGAAGCAGCAGAACATTGCATGTGTTGGGGCAGTAAAAAGACTTCAAAGCCTTTTTAGAAGCTCAAACCCCCATCACCTATTGCATCATTCCAAGGGGATGGATCCCTGAGACCAAGGCAACATGGTAGCAGAGGAGGCATACAGCTCACCAGAGAGAAAAGGGCATTTTAAACCTCAAAGCAGAAATCTAAGAGGCTTGGACACAGCTTCCGGAAATCAAAAAAAAAAAAAAAAAAAAAAAAGAGAGATCACGATATAATAAATTTTATTTTAAAAATAAAAGCAAAGTACACTCCCATTAATGCCCAAGCAAAGAAATAGTCCATCAAACACCATGAACAGCCAAGGTAAAACAACAACAACAACAACAACAAAAAACTCAGTAAAAAACCGAAAAATATACAGAATAAGCTTAAAGATATAGAAATATGTGATTTATTTTATTTTTTAATTGAAGAAATTATTTAAATATTTTCCCTCATCTACCTCCCCCCTACCTCCTACCTTTATCTTCCGGTAACCACTCTGCCATTGTCCATGTCCAGGAGTCTCTGTTTGTCCTGTTCATTTGTCGCTTTTAGGTTTATATCCCACGTATAAGTGATATCATGTGATTTTCAACTTTTTCTGTCTGGCTTAAGAAACATGTGATTTAAATGACAGAAAAATCAAGACTGTATTCCTGAAAAAACAATGAGATACAAAAAAATTCTGATAGTTCAATGAACTTAAAATCAATGAAAAACAGGAATACTTTACCAAAGATTGAAACTCTAAATAAATAAATAAATAAATAAATAATAAAAAATAATAGAACTTCTGGAGATAAAGAATTCATTAAAAGAGATGAAAAATAAAATAGAAAGCTTAGGAAATAGAGCTGATAGATGGAGGAAAGAATTAATGATATCGAAGACAGAATTCTGGAAATGATGTAGAAAGAAGAAGAGAGAAATTTGAGAATGAAAAAAATGAAAGAAGTCTAAAAGAACTATCTAATACCATCAGAAAAAACAACATAAGAATAAAGAGTATAGCAGAAAAAGAAGAGGAGAATGGAATAGAGAGAA
>NW_024344370.1:16085740-16125366 GCF_902729225.1 Pteropus medius
CCACATATAAGTGATATGATGTAGTTTTCAACTTTTTTTGTCTGGCTTATTTCTCTTAGCATGATTATCTCCAGGTCCATCCATGTTGTTGCAAATGGCACTATTTCATTTATTCTTATGTCTGAATAATATTCCATTGTATATATGTACCACCACTTCTTTAGACAATCATTTATTGTAGAACACTTGGGTCGTTTTCATGTCCTGGCCACTGTGAATAATGCTGCTATGAACATCAGGATATGAGTTTTCAAGTCTTTGAGGTAAATGTCCAGTAGAGAGATTGCTGGATCATGTGGTAGATCAATTCTTAGTTTTCTGAGGAACTTCCATACTATTTGCCATAATGGCTGTACCAATTTGCAGTCTTACCAGCAGGATATGAGGGTTCCTTTTTCTCTGGATCCTCTGAAACACTCGTTCTTACTTGTCCTATTGACAATAGCTATTCAAGCAGGTATAAAATGGTATCTCATTGTGGTTTTGATTTGCATTTCCCTAATAGCCAGTGATGTTGAGCATCTTTTCATATACTCATATATTTGTTAGCCATTTATATGTCTTTTTGGAAGAAGTGTCTGTTCAGGTCTTCTGAGCATTTTTTAATCGAATCATTTTGTTATTATTGAGTTTACGAGTTCTTTGTATATTTTGGATACTAGGCCCTTATCAGAGGCTTTGCTTACAAATATAATTTCCCATTCCATGGTTGTCTCTTTACCTTGTTGACAGTTTCTTTTGCTGTGCAGAAGTTTTTTTAGTTTGATGGAGTCCCATTTACTTATTTTTGTTTTTACTTTCCATACTGCTGATCAGTCTATTTAGATTTTTCCAGTTCTTCTTGATTCAGCCTAGGAAAGTTGTATCTTTCTAACTACTGGTACATTTCTTCTAGGTTTTTAAATTTAGTGTTATATACTTTTTCTTAGTATTCTTGTATTATCCTTTGTATTTCTGTGGTGTCTGTCATAACTTCTCCTCTTTCATTCCTGATATTGTTTATTTTTGCTTGTTCTCTCTTTTCTTTAGTGAGTCTAGCCAGGGGTTCATTGATTTTATTAAGCTTCTCAAAGATCCAGCTCTTTGTTGCATTTATTTCTTCTATTGCTTTTTGTTTTCAATTTCATTTATTTCCGCTTTAATTTTGATTATTTCTTTCTTTCTGCTGATTTTAGGCTTCATTTGTTCTTCCTTTTCTAGTTTTTTTATGATGAAGCATTAGGTTGTGTATTTGGGTTCATTCTTCTTTTTGAGATAGGCCTTTCCTCTTATTACTGCTTTTGCCATGTCCCCAAATTTTTGATATGTTATCATTATCATTTGTTTCTACATATCTCCTGATGTCTCTTTTGCTTTCTTCCTGATCCAGTCATTCTTCAGTAGCATGTTGTTTAATCTCTATGTGTTTGTGGTTCTTCCCACTTCCTTTTTACAGTTGATCTCCTGCTTCAAAGTATTATGATCAGGGAATATGTTTGGTATGATATCAACCCTCTTATATTTGTTGAAACTATCTCTGTGTCTCAGTATGTGGTCATACCTTGAGAATGTTCCATGTGCACTAGAGAAGAATGTATAAGCAGCTGTTTTGGAATGGAAGGCTCTGTAAATGTCAATAATGTCCAGTTGGTCTAATGTTTCATTTTAGGATGTTATTTCTTTATTGATTTTCTGTTTGGAAGATCTGTCCATATCTGACTGTGGGGTATTTAGGTGCCCTACTATGATAGTGTTTTCGCCTGTTTCTACTTTTAGTTCTATTAATATTTTCTTTATATATTTTGGGTTTCCCTGATTGGGAGCATAGATATTATTAAGTGCTATATCTTCTTGTGCATGGTTCATTTTATCATTATGAAGTTTCTCTCAGTATCTTTCTTTACCTTTTTCATTTTGATGACTATTTCGGCTGGTATTAATACAGCTACTCCCACTTTTCTCTGAATGCCATTTGCTTGAAATATCATTTTCCACCCTTTCACTTTGAGTCTATATTTGTCTTTAGAGCTTAGATGTCTCCTGAAGGCAGCCTATGTTGGGTTTTGTTTTTTGATCTAATTGCAACTGTGTGCCTTTCATTGATTAGTTCAATCTATTTACATTTAAGGTGATTATTGAAACATGTTTTTCTATAGCCATTTTATCCTTTGCTTTCTGGTAGCTTGGTGTTTCCATTGCTTCCTTCTCCCTGTGTTTCTGTTTTTTTTTGTTTTTCGATTTTTTTTTTTTTTTTTTTTAGTGGAAGGGGTGTGTTGTGGATTTTTCCTCTGGTGTGTCTTGCTTTATGTTATATACTTCAGTTCTGATTCTTTGGCATGTAGTTATCATTATGAATATGTTAAGAATAGTTATAAATATATAGTAGTCCATTTTCCTCTGCATGTGTGTTATCTCCATTCTCTTTTGTAAATTTGAATCTTTGAATCCTACCCCTTTCTTTTATTTTTGTCTCAATTTTTCCCTATGTATTATGAGCGTTCATTGCTATCTTGCAGTAGGAAATCTCTTCATATTTTTTAAGGTTATAATGCCCTATTCTTAATAAGGGTTGTACTACTCTGCTTCTATCTGCCTGCTAATCACCTTACTCAAAGTTATGTATTTTTTTTGTAATTTGGTTTTAGGTGAGTTGACCCCTTTCAGTATTTCCTGTAATGCAGGTCTCATAGTGGAGAATTTCATCTATTTTTGTATGTCTGGAAAGGTCATTATTTATCCTTCATATCTAAAGGAGAGCTTAACTGGATACATTATTCTTAGCTGGTAGTTCTTTTCATTTAATTGTTTTTAATATTTGATTCCACTCCTTTCTGGCTTGTAAGGTTTGTGCTGATAAGTGTGATGACAATCTAGTGGATTTTTCTTTATAGGTTACCATCGTCTTTTCACTGGCTGCCCTGAGAATTCTGTCTTTGTCATTGATTGTTGATAATTTTAATACAATATGTCTTGGTGAAGGCCTTTATGGATTGAGACAATTGGATGTTCTGTTGACTTCTTCAATTCCAAACTGCAACTCATTCCTCAGATTTGGGAAATTCTTGTCAACTATTTGTCTGAAAATGCTTTCTAGTCCCTGCTCCTTTTCCTTACCTTTGATAATGTCCATTATTCTTATGTTTCCTCTCCTGATGGTATCAGCTAGTTCTTGTATTTCTGTTTCATTATTTTTTTCTTTGGTTTCTCTCTTCTTCCTTCTGATTTATTTCTAGATTTCTGTCTTCAATATCACTGATCCTTTCTTACATTTGGTTGACTCTATTTCCCAAGCTTATTTATCTGTTTCAGTGTGTTCTTCTTCTCCAGACATTCTATTTGCTTCTTTTGAGGGTTTCAATTCCCTTGCCAATAATCTCATTATGCAAATCTAGTTGTATTTTTTCAGTTCCTGAAATTGTTGATATGAGTTGCTCTGGATTTCATCGCATTTTTTAAGAAATACCATCTGGAATTCTCTGTCATTTAAATTACATATTTCTGTCTTTAAGTTTATTTGCTGGAGATTTTTCTTTTTCTTTCTAAGATGGCTTGTTGCCTTGGTTGTTCTTTTGTTGTTGTTGTTGTTATTGTTGTTGTTTTTTATGGACTATTTCTCTGCGTGGACATTAATGGAAATGTATTCTGCTATTTTTTTTTCCAGAAAGAATATTTATTATATAAAAATTTATCTTTAGCCTGTTGCTAAGAAGGCATTTTTCTTTTGGTTTCCAGTACATTGTATCTAAACCTCTTGAACCTCTGTTTTATATAACACCTATAAATGTCCTTTTTAAAAAAAAATAAATGTTTGCTAGATTTTCTAGTCATGATTGGTACCCTCATTCTCAGTCCCTGTTAGTGTTAGCAACAGTTTAAGTAGCGTTTGCTAGATTTTCCTGGGGCTCTGCAGTGTTCGGTCTTGGAGGATATAGCGAGAGGTGCCCTCTGGGTTGGAGAATGGGGTCTTTGGCTCATGTTTTGAAAGCACAGCTGGTTATAATCACCCATTGCTTCTCTGCTGTCTCCACTTCTCTGTTTTCTGCCCTGCTTCCTAGGCACTGTTTTTGCATGGAGCTCATAGCTCTCTCAGGCAGGGCTGTTTAGAGAATTTGCTGCACCTTCTCCTCTCTAACTCTTCCTGATGGGAGCTCTGAGTGCATGAGGCAGCTTCATTGTTTTGCCCAGTCTACTGCCCAATACCCTAGTTCCGACCCGTAGTAGCTCTTATGCACAGATCACTCATTCAGTCATGCTTATGTGTAGGTTGGGTGTTTTTTTGTTGTTGTTGTTGAGTTTTAACTATTTAGCTTATTGTTATTTCATGGTGAGAGATCTGGGGACATCCCTCACTCCACCATTCATCAGACATCACTTCTCACCCTAAATCTAAATGGACTAAACTTACCAATAAAAAGGCACAGAGTTGCAGATTGGATCAAAAACAAAAAAACAAAACAAAACAAACAAACAAAAAAAAACAACTATATGTTGCCTTCAAGAGACACATCTCAGATGCAAGGACAAGTATAGGTTCATAAGGAAAAGGTGGAAAACAACACTCCAAGCAAATGATATCCAGAGAAAAGAGGGGGTAGCCATTCTTATCACTAATGAAATTGGCTACAAGAAAAAATTGGTAATAACAGACAAAGAATACTTTATAATGATAAAGAGGACCATGCATCAAGAATATATAACATTCATCGATATATATGATCTCAATCAAGGAGCACCAAAATATACAAAGAACTATTAACAGAACTAAAGGGAGAAACTGACAAAGATACAATTATAGTACTGGTTCTAAATACCTCATTCTCAGCAATGGATAGATCATCGAAACAGAAAATCAATAAGAAAATATTGTCCTTAAATGACACATGAGATCAATTGGACATAATTGACATTACACAGCCTTTCATCTCAATACAGAAGCGTACAGATTTTTCTCTAGTGCACATATTACATTCTCAAGAAGAGCTCATATGTTGAAACACAAAACTAACTGAAACAAATTTAAAAAGATTGAAATCATGCCAAGCATATTTTCTCACCATTATGCTTTGAAACTGGAAATCAACTGTAAAAAGAAAGCAGGGAGAACCACAAATATGTGAAGATAATACAGCATGCTACTAAAGAATGACAGGGTTATAAAATAAACAAAAAGAGAGATTAAGAGATACACAGAAACAAATTAGAATCAAAGTACAACATATCAAAACTTTTGGGACACAGCAAAAGCTGTAATAAGAGGAAAGTTTATATCATTACAGGCTTATCTCAAGAACGAGAAAAATCCCTAAATAACCTAATGTTACAACCCCTGAAAAAAAAAACTAGAAAATAAAGAACAAATGAAGCCTAAGTCAGCAGAAAGAAGGAAATAATCAAAATTAGAGCAGAATTAAATAAAATTGAGAACAAAACGACAATAGAAAAAAATTAATGCAACAAAAAACTTTTCTTTGAGAAAATTTATAAAATTGAAAAACCTCTTGCTATACCCATAAAGAGAAAAGAGAAAGAAGACAGATAAACAAAATCAGGAATAAAAGAAGTTACAACAAATACCACTAAAATACAAAGGATCATACAAGAACATCATGAAAAACTATATGACACAAAATATAATTACCTAGAAAAAATGAACAAGTTATTAGAAATATACAACTTTCCTAGACTGAATCATGAACAACTGGAAAATCGAAATAGAGCAATAAACAGTATAGAAATTGAAATGATCATCAAAAACCTCTCCAAAAGTAAAAGTTCAGGACCAGATGGCTTCACCAGTAAATTCTACCAAACATTCGAAGAAAATTTAATACCTGTTTTTTCTCAAACTTTTCTGAAAAATTGAAAAGGAGACTTCCTAACTAATTTTATGAGGCCAACGGTACCCTGAAACCAAAACTTGGTAAAGGTAAAACGCACAAAAAACTATAGACCAATATCTCTTAGGAACATAGATACAAAAATTCTAAATAAAATACTAACAAATATAATACAACAACACATTAAAAATATTATACACCATGATTAAGTGAGCTTTATCCCAGATCACTGGGTTGTTTAACATATGGAAATAGATTAATGTGATAGACCACATAAAATAAAAAAAAATAAAAAAAAACATACAATCATATCAGTAGATACAGATGAAACATTTGACAAGACACAGCATCTATTTATGATTAAAACAATAAAATGGGTATAGAAAGAACGGACCTCAATAAAAGCTATATACAACAAACTCTCAGCTAATATTATATTTGATGAAAAACTAAAAACCTGTCCCATAAGATCAGAAAGAAGACAAGGCCATCTGCTATCATTATTATTATTCAATATAGTATTGGAAGTCCTAGTGAGAGCAATTAGGCAAGAGAAAGAGATAAAAGGCATCCAAATAAGAAATGAAAAAGTCAAATTGTCACCTTTCGCAGATGACATTATTCTCTATATAGAAAACCTTAATGACACCATTAAAAAACTGCTAAAAAAATAAACAAATACAGTAAAATTTCAGGGTATAAAATCAATGTTCAAAAATCCACAGTATTCCAATACTCTAATATGAATTTTCAGAAAAAGAAATGAAAAAAAAATACCATTCTTTTTTCAATTTCAATAAAAAGAATAAAATGCTTAGGCATAAACCTAATGAAACATTTGGAAAACCTATACACTGAAATCTATAAGACATTATTAAAAGAAAATTGAAGAAGACACGAAGAAATGAAAGATAATTTATTTTTGGACTGGAAGAATCAATGTAGTTAAAATGACCTAAAACATTATACAGATATAATGCAACCTCCCCAAAATTCCAACAGCATCATTTAAAGAAATAAAACAATAAATTATCAGGTTTTTATGGAAGCACAAAAGACTCCAAATAGCCAAAGCAATCCTGAGAAAAAAAGTAAGGTTGGAGGAATTACTCTGCCTGAATTCAAATTATACTACAAAGCAACAATAATCAAATTGGCATGGTATTGGCAGAAAAACAGACACACAGACCAATGAGATGGAACTGAGAGTCCATAAGTAATCCCCTGTACATATGGGGAAATAAGTTTTGACAAAGAAACCAAAAATATTCAATGGAGAAAGGAAAACCTTTTCAATAAATAGTGCTGGGAATATTGGAAAGCCATAAGTAAAAGAATGAAACTAGACTGCTATCTATCACCATACACCAAAATTAACTCGAAATGGATCAAGAACCTGAATATGAGACCTGAGACAACAAATTGTATAGAAGAAAACATAGAAACTAAACTCATGGACCTTGGATTTAGAGATTTTATAAATTTGACATCAAAGGCAAGGGAAGTTAAATCAAAAATAAATTAATAAGACTATGTTAAATTAAATAGCTTCTGCACAGCAAAAACAAACAAACAAGCAAAAAAACATCAACAAAGTAAAGAGGCAACCGTCTGAATGGGAGAATATATTTGTAATCAACGACTCTGATGAAAGCCTAATTATTAGAAATATATAACAAACTCACACATCAACAATAAAAAAACAAGCAATTCAATTAAAGAATGGGCTGAAAACCTGAACAGACACTTCTCCCAAGAAGAAATACAAATGGCCCACGGATATACAAAAAAAAAGCTCAACTTCACTAACTATTTGGGAAATGCAAATCAAAACCACGATGAGATACCATCTCACATAGGTTAGAGTGGCTATCATCACACCATAAGTAATGACAGGTGTTGGAGAGGTTGTGAGTGGAAAAGGTACCCTCATACACTGCTGGTGGATATTAATATAATGTAATTTAATGTATATTAACATAACCAGTATGGAAGACCGTATGAAGTTTTCTCAGAAAACTGAGAATTTAATTACCATATGACCCAGCAATCCCTCTTCTGAGTATTTACCTAAAAATCCTGAAAACATTAATCTACAAAGATATATGCACCCCGATGTTCACAGCAACATTATTCATGGTAGCCAAGACATAGAAGCAACTGGAATGTCTTACAATAGATGATTAGATAAAGAAGAGGTGGTACATATATACAATGGAATATTACTCAGCCATAAGAAAAGATAAAATTCTACCATTTGCGACAACACAGATAGGGCTTGAGATTATCACGCTGAGTGAAATAAGTCAGATAGAAAAGTTCAAAACCATATGATTTCACTCCTGTGTGGGATATAAAAGTGAAAGTAACAAAGAAACATGAGAAAAAGTCATGGATACGGACAGTGGATTAGTGGTTGCCAGAGAGAAGAGGGGTGGAGATAAGTAGATAGAGGTAAATGGGGTCAAGTATTTGGTGACAGAAGGAAATCTAACTTTGGATGGTGAACACAATGCAGTGTATATATATATATATATATATATATATATATATATATATATATATATATATATATATGACATACTGTTGTATTGCACACTTGAATCTCGTTTGATTTTATTAATCAACATCACCCCAATAATTTTTAATTAAAAAAACCTACATTAAAATTATTTTTTTATTTAAGTGAAAAATTAACAGTCCCTCACACTTGCCACAAAAAATTAGTGAAAACTACTCAACATTAATTCAAATGTTGTCATAAAAATATAAATAATATAAAATATATGTAATATAATACAATTAATAGAATATATTATTTTTGGATAAGAGTCAAGTAATTTCTCTGACTGCTAGTGTTCAAAAATTTTATAATGCCCACTAAGTGATATTTCATCTTTGCATTGACCAGTGACTTTTGTGAGGCTTCATTCTTCTATTTTCAAATAAAAGCTTTATTGTTGTTATCCTGTTTTAGATCAATCATTATGATTGCATGGGTGAAGTAAGAGGAGGATGACTTGTCTTTTAAGATTATATGTGAAAGATTACCAGGACATATATAACAACCTTATAAAAAGGAATAAAACTTAATGAGAGATTCTGTAAATTGATATGTATGCAGTGACTGGGTAGAAATTTTGGTTGTCCTACTTGAAAATAGGGAAGTAGATTCTGAATGAATAAAGAGAGTGAAAAAGATAGCTGACAATTAAAAAAGAGGATGTGGCACACTGTTAGATAATTATCAAATTTAATTTTTTATTGGGCACAGAGCTAAACTACATTTAAAACATACTTTACAGTTCTCTGAAAATAAGAATGCTATCTCACTGTTGACTTGTGAATGGAAGTTATGAGACCATTTCCAAGCTTAAGCTTTTCCAGACATAAGTTTTTCATGCATAAACACACATAATTATCCATGCTATTTCCCTTTACTCCTGCTTGTTGTAAATAAGTTTTGTAATTTCAGAAGACATGTCTGAATATGGTAGAACCACAAGAGAGAAGGAAACTGGATCCTGAAATCATCACTTCTGAGTTTGTATCTCATATAAATGAGAAATACATGTTACATTGTGTGGGTCTCAGGTCTGGCTGTGATCCAGACTTGTGCCTAGGGATAGGACACCGGATTTAAAATGTTACATTAATGTAGTAGAGTGCTTGCACCTAACTTATGTAAGTATGATTCAGCTTATTGTTTATTATGCATGTATGGCAGAATGCCACTATTATTCTCTGACATAAATAAAGTCTATGTGGTCCCCTAGAGCAGAAGTGCACGCTCCCCGCAATAAAGTTGGTGTCTGCCATTTCATTCTCATGTTGGCTCATCATGCTTTCTTTCAACTGGACATCTCAGCACCGAAACCTTCTTGATCAGCTGGGAGCTGACACAAGGTGGAGCTGGCAGGATGAGGTGAGTACAGCTCCCAGCACTCCGGAAGGTCCTGGGTGGAGGATACTCGGGTGGAAGACATGTGTCCCCCCACCTCCTTATCTGGCTACGTGGACAGCCCTGCAGGATTGGGATGGAGTGAGGCCGAGTCCACAGGACGTCCAGAAAGCCCGGGAGTTGCTGGAGCCGAATGTCCTGACCGCTCACCAGGAGGCAGCGAGTTGGGTGGCCTGAATGTTCATGATGGTGCTGCAGCAGGCCAGCCTGGAGGTTCAGGACCAGGTTCAGTGGGTGCAACAATTGCATTGTTAGAAAGAAGCACTGGAAAGGCGGCTGGCAGCAGCAGAACGCATGCTGCAGGGCCATGACATATCGCTGCCATAGTCCCGGACTGGGAACCCACCAGCGATACCTCAGCAAGCGCAGCCAGTGATATGGCAGCAGTTTGAAGTAGGGTAACCGTTGGCCCTAGTGGAGGTGGGGGGGGGTGGGGGTGGGGAAGCTTTGGTGGCAGGGCAAGCTGGTAGTGCCCCAACCCAGGCTAAAAAGCATAACACCTTGATCCAGTACACCCTTGACAAACTCTGGGACCTGATGAAATAGGTATGACAGAGAGCCAGGGAGACAGTTCCAGGGTGGCTGCTGGGGCTGTGGGATGACAGGGATGAAGGGACTGAATTATCTTCGGAAGAGATGGCTCAGCTGGCCTCTGTAATGGTGAGGCCGTCCCTCAGGCAGCGCCTCTAGAATGTGGCACTTCCCGGGGGGGAGGGGGAGGAGTGCAGGCAACCACTCCTTCATTAACTGACTCATGTCCACTGCTCAGACAGTGTGGACCAACCCTAGGGGCTGCCAGAAACAGTGAGCAGATGGGCCACATACTTAAATTTGGTTCAGATAATTTGGGAAATGGGCATGCTACAGATCATGTTTCCCGCCCAGTACACTAGTCTCGATGAGGAGGTATTTACAACCCGTATGAAGGACTTGATCTTGACCTCTGGCCCGGCTGGTACTTTTGGCACCATGGCAACACTGCCTGCCTCTTACATAAATAGGCAGATCCACAAGGTAATGCCTGCCATAGCAAGGTTGGGGGATGTGGATGTGAAAAGCCAGGAGTGTTCCACCCAAGTGCATGCTGCACCACCCGCTGCACTCCCAAACCAGCCAGTGCAAGGACGAAAGTGTGGCCGAAAAGAGAGGGGCAGGGCAGTGCCCAGCCCTATCAGCCATGAAAGTGAGCCACAGGCAGATGTGGTTTGATCTCTTTGCCACAGGTGTCTCTGCAGAAAAGACTGAGCAGCAACCTAATGAAGTGCTGCTGGTGCTGTGGAATCAGCTGCACTCTGACCACCAATTCACTCCTGTTCCCAGGAAAGCCACAGCCTGTGAGGTGAGGCTGGCGGATTATCTCCCTGATTAGGGATTCAGCCGGGACACCTGGTTGGTGGGGGAGTTGGTTGACCTGAGGCCATGTGTGAAACTGACTATACATTGGTCCCCCCACAATGTGCAGAGGGTATTAGCCCTCGTGGACGTGGGTGCTGACAGTGCCCTGCTCTATGAGAATCCGGGCAAGTTTTCCGGGCCCACTACAACCATAGAAGGCTATGGGGGTTGAGTATTTTGCATGCGGCAGGTCCCTATGACATTGGGTATTGAGATTGCCTCCTTGGCGTACCAAGTGTACATATCCCCCATATAGGAGTACATTTTGGGGTTGACGTTTTGCGAGGCTCGACTGTAAATACCACTGCTGGTGAATTTCACCTTCGTATCTGGGTGGTGAAAACTATTATCCAGGGATGTCCACACCATTCCCTGTTTGTGCTGCCCCAGGCTACCTGGGTAGTGAATACAAAGCACTACCACCTGCTGGGCAGCCATGAGGAAATAGTACGCACCATTCTGAAACTGGAAGAAGCCAGTGTCATTCATCCTATTCATAGCCCATACAACTCCCCGTGTAGCCAGTGAAGAAGCCTGGGAGTTGAATAAGGTCAAGCCGCCGCCCAAGCATGCTGCCATGCTGAATGTCACGTACATCATGGATCGGCTGTCACATGAACTTGGATGATACCCTTATGTGGTGAACTTGGCAAATGCCTTTTTCTCTAGCCCTACTCTGTGCCATGGTCTCGTGGCTCAAGATTTAGCTGTGTGGAAACGACCACTCCTAATGCATTTGCATCATTACATTGATGATATAATGCTAACCTCTGTTTTTCTTACAGAACTAGAAGTAGCATCAACCAGCTTGCAAGAATCTCTCACTGATGGGGTGGGCAGTCAGTGAGGACAAGATCCAGGGACCTGGGATCTCTGTCAAATTCTTGGGAGTTGTCTGATTGGGTTAGACAAAAATAATGCCAGAGGCAGTGATTGATAAGATACAGGCATATCCCCGACCTGAAACTGTTAAGCAGCTCCAAACTTATTTGGGACTGCTGGGGTTATGGAGAGTGTTCATTCTTCATTTAGCCTCCTTGATGCGACTCCTGCACCATCTAGTGCGACGGGATGCCCAATGGGATTGGACCCCTGAGATAGAAGAGGCCTTTAAGGCTACAAAGCAAGAAGTAGTACAAGCTCAAACTCTATGTATAGTAAATCCCATTACTGCTTACGGTGCAGGTAGATGATGCAGAGTTTGGATGGGGCTTGTGTCAGAAACATGGTTCCTGGAAGGTGCCGATAGGCTTCTGGTCCCAGTCATGGTAAGGCGCGGAAGCATGGTATACTCTGATAGAGAAGCAACTGGTTGCCACATATACAGCTCTTCTGACAGTGAGGCCATCACTGGACCTAATTCCGTAACTATGCAGTCCACGTACCCTGAAGAGGGGTGGCTACGATCTTGGGTGAAGACTGCCTGTACGAGAATTGCACAAATCCCTACACTGACCAAGGCGGCGGGGGCGCGTACCTGGAGCAGTGGGCGCAGTTCTCTGTGAGCCCCCTGTCAGATCAACTGTACTCCCTATCGGGACTAGTGCAATTTCAAACAGAGCTCCTGGTGTAACCTGCTGAGATGGGAGATGTACCAAGTCTCCATGTAGAGGTTCAGGCTCCCATCCCTGAGGATGCCTGGTACATAGATGACTCATGCCACGGGCAGCCCCCAACCCGAGCTGCCATGGTGTTACAGACGTCTATAGAAACCTTCTGGTATGAGACTGGTTCTGGGCAGTCCAGCCAATGGGCAGAGCTTCATGCTACGTGGTTGGTCCTCATGAATGAAACTGGCCCAGTGCACTTCTGCACTAACAGTGGGCTATGTATTGAGGTCTGACTCTGGCTGTCCCAATGGGCTGCTGAGGAGTGAATGATAGCCCTATGGGGCCAGGGGTTATGCGAAGACCTCCAGAAGCGGGGTCTTCAACAGGAAACTACTATATATAATGTCTCTGTCCATCAGCCATTACAGGCCCCAGGCAATGATGCAGGTGATTCATTGGCACAAATCTGCTTTGCCCGTGTACCACCGGTTCTAGCCCCTGGCTCCACCAAAAACTGGTGCATGCAGGCGTCCATACCATGGGACAGGTAGTGAAGCCATGGGGGCTATCATTGACACAGGCACAAGCACAAGTTGCCATGACACAATGCCCCTGGTGTGCTGAGCAGCACCTAGAGAGACTGTGGACACCTATGCCCTGCTCCATGTAGAATGTAGAATGCTGAGCAGGCACAGCAACTCTCCAGGAAATGGATGCTGAAGTCTAAGCCATCCATGCCCTGGGAGAAGACCCTCTGACAATTTGGTGGAATTCCTGGGGGTCCTCCTGGCGGTGGACAGTAGCCATCCTAGCCTTTGTCGCCTGTAGCCTGGTAGTATTTTGTTGTTCTTTGTATTGTAGTTATGGACTGTGGGCCCAAGGTAGTGCCCTCCGGGCCAGATCCTGCGCCACAACTCTGTAAGAGTGGAGCATGGGTCCCAGGTCTGGCTGTGGTCCAGGCTCATGGCTAGGGATAAGACTCTGGATTTAAAATGTTATTTTAAAATAGTAGGGTGCCTGTGCCTAACTTATGTAAATATGACTCAGTTTATTGTTTATTATGCATGTGTGGCAGAATGCCATTATTATTCTCTGACATATATATCCCATGCAGTCCCCTAGTGTAGAAGCACAGGCTCCCTGCAATAAAGTTAGTGTCTGCCATTTCATTCTCATGTTGGCTCGTTGTGCATTCTTTCAACTGGGCATCTCAGCACCGAAACCTTCCCTTCTTGATCAGCTTGGCGCTGACACCTTGGTAAGCCTCTAAAATTTGAAAAAAAAAAATCTGTTAACAATAGTTAGTGCAATTTTAATATAATATCTTTAATTCTTAATATAGTTACTCGGGTCTATGGTTTACTCTGTGCACAAAGCTCACATTGCAATGGTTCCAAAAACCTTGCCCTTTACATGTTACCTCATTTCATAGTTTATGTTTCTCCTTATAGAGCTATTGTTTGTTTGCTTATTTTGAGCTCCTTGAAAAATTTTCTTACTTCCTGAGAACATCGAAATGTAAAAATTATGTTGTATTGATCATCTATTTATTATTCAAAGGCATGCCAACATAATCCAATCAACTACACTGGTAAAAGAAGTCTGCATTCAGAATCTTGGGTTCTAACACTCAAATGCTGCTGGACCTGCTGCATGTTGAGAATTTTAATTGTAGAAAAAGCCATATTATTTGAAGGGCTGTAAGCACACAGAAATAATTTATGGGAGAATATGTACTCACTGGCACTAGGAATAAACAATAGTTTCTCTTCCTGGGACTTGGATATGAAATACCAGGAAACTTGAGAGCCCACCCTGAGATGCCAAATATTAATCCTGCACTTTCTATGATTTAAACTAAGAATGCCTTCTTCTAATGAAAGTCATGGGTCATGGGACACACATTACAGCCTGGAGGATATTTGCTTATTTTTGTAAATAAAGATTTATTAACAGCTACTCATTTATTTGCTTATGGCTGTTTTATGTTACAACAGTCGAGTTGAGTAGTTGCAACAGAGGCCTCATGGCCCACAAGCCTTACTTATTTACTTTTATATATATTTTTTTATATTTTTATAGGTTGGTGAAACCCAAGGTATGCCTTAAAAACTAAATGAGAAACTATTTGAGGAGATAACTTCAAAAATATGCCAAACAGAATTCTTACACGAAGAAAGTAACTCTGCAAACATTAACTTTCTATAAAAATTACAAAATATGAAAAAACAATTCACTAAAGACAGTGAAAACATACAACTGCATTATTCAAACTCTAAAACCTCAGGTAATAGAAAAGGATTCTAATGGGGATATTAATAATTTTAAATTATTAAAAGCATTAAATATAATTAAAACAATTTCCAGAAGAATTGTGTCATTAGGACTATCCAAACCTGTAGAGAATTTTTATAAAAATTTATTTAAGCCAAACAGAGGATATACCTGGAAGCTAGATCACAACAAACTGAGAAAAATGCTTCCAAGAATAATAGTTTGCTGTTTATTTTATGCATTTGAGATTAATGAAGGAACATAAAGAAGATTATATGAATATGGGAGAAAGAAGATTGGATTATACCTTAAGATTATGTGCTCTCTTGAAGGCGCACATGCTTTATAAGGAGGGGTCTTAAAGAGTGGTAAAGAAGGGTCTGAAAAGAGGTATTTCAGAAGTGTGTTAATCTAGATGTACAGAAACAACGGACAGAGCTTGCTTCAGACAAAGATAAGTCTTTTATTAAAGGAGATATATTCCTGAGTGTGACTACTCACCATGATTGGCCAAGTTAGAAATTTATAATCAGATCACCCTGAAAGATTCTTTTCTATAGAACCTCCTTTTTTATCCAAAATTCTCCCTTTTGTTCATAAATCAATTAGAAGATTCTCTCCAAAAGAGACAAGAGGTGTGTATCCACAGAAAAATGTCTGAGAAAGTCTCAGAATCACTAAAACTGAGAGAAAGTGTTTCTCTCCTTAAGGCAGTCAGTAAAGCCTGGAGGAGGTGACTGCTTCCTAAATGCAAAGAACATTGTGAAACTTCAAGAAATATGAAATATCAATAAAACATAACATCAACAAAAAGCATAATAAACTTCCAGTAATTCATCCCAAAGAAATGAAGAACTGTGACTTGCCTGATAAAAAAATTCAACATATTTATTTTAAGGAAGCTCAGTGAGCTACAAGAAAACACAGAGGCAAAATTAAATAAAATGATGAAAACAATACACAAACAAATGAGAAATTTAACATACATATATAAATTATAAAAAGCAAAAAACAGGCTTTACTGTTAAAATGTACAATTGAAACTTATCAGATTTCGTTAACCAAAGTTACCATAAAAAAATAAAAAAATAAATAAAAAACCCAGAAATGCTGGAGCTAAATAATGCAATGAATAAAATTTTTAAAATGCAGTAGAGAGCATCAATAGTAGTCTTGATCAAGCAAATTAAAGAATCTGTAAACTTGAAGAAAAATCACTTGAAATATTTAGAGGAGAAAAGAATTTAAAAAAATAAGAAGAGTAAAGAAAGATTGTTTGAATTATTGAATAATATCAAATAAACAACTTACACAGTATGAGAGTCTCAGGAGAAGAGAAAGTAAGAGGAGCAGAAGGCTTAGTTAAGCAAATAATGGCTGAGATCTTCCCAAATCTAGTAAGATAATTAAACATTCAAGTACATGAAACTCGTAAGTCTCCAACAAGTACAACCCAAAAAGAATTATCCAAGACATTTTATTATTATTTATTTTTTTATTTTTTATTTTTTTAATGCCTATAGCACCTGGTCTCCCTAGGTGGTCTCCCATCCAAGTACTAACCAGGCCCAACCCTGCTTAGCTTCCGAGATCATTTGGGATTGAGATTGTTCAGGGTGGCATGGCCGTAGGTTCCAAGACGTTTTAATAAAACTGTCAAAATCAAATGCAAAGAGAGAATTTTTAAAAAATTAAGAAAACAAAATCTTAAATACAAGGAAACTCCTATGAGACTATCAGTGAATTTCTTGGAAGAAACACTGCAGGCCAAAAAAGAGAGGAATGATATATTCAAAGTGCTGAAAGAAAGTCAACAAACAAAGCAACAACAGAAAACCTCTGAATGACATATACAATATCTAGTATACCTGTCCTTCAGAAATAAAGAAGAAATAAAACTTTCCTTGACAAATACTGAGGAATTTAATGACCACTAGACACACTTTAAAAGAAATAATAAAAGAAAAATTTCAAGTTGAAATAAAAAGATGCTATTTAGTAAGATGGAAGCATATAAAAACATATAGCATGTTGGTAAAAATGAGTATATAAAATAATTCAAAATATTCTAATATTGTGATATGATTATATATTAACCACTTAACTCTAATGTAAAAGTTGAAAGACAAAAGTATTAAAAACTATTATAGCTGCTATATGTCATGAATGGATATGCTATATAAATAGATGTAAATTGCAACATCAAAAACATAAAATGTTAGGAGGGAATAAAAGGACAGAGTTTTTTAATGCAATAAAAGTTGTTATCATCATAAAACAGACTGTTATAACTGTAAGAACTTTTATGTAAGCCTCATAGCAACCACAAATCAAAAACTTACAGTAGTACACAAAAGATGAGAAGAGAATCAAGCTGCCTCATTACAGAAAATCATCAAATTACAAAGGCAGACATTCAGAGAAGAAAAAAAAACAAAAACAAATCTCAATATAAAAAAGGAACTATGAAACAACCAAAAAACAGTTAGTAAAATGGTATTAATAGGTCTTGACATATCAATAATTAGTTTAAATGAAAATAGATTAAACTCACCAATCAAAAGATACGTAGAAGCTGGATGAATACAAAAACGAAACCCAACTATATGCTACTTACAAGAGATTCACTTCAGCTTTAAAGACACACATAAGCTGAAAATCAAGCTATCAAAAAATATATACTATGAAAATGGAAACCCAAAGAAAGTGTGAGTGGCTATACCAATATCAAACAAAATAGACTTTAATCCAAAAATAATAACAAGAGACAAGGTCATTATGTAATAGTAAAGGGATTAATTTATTAAAGATATATAACAATTGTAAATATTGAAGCATGTAAATATTGTAAGCAAATGCTGACAGATCTTAAGGGAGAAATAGCCAGGGTGCATATTTATGTGTTTATTTTCTGTGAGATATTTCTGATTTCCCTGGACGTTTAAAAATATCTTGTAATGCTCCAGAGCACATTCATGCACACAGTTTGGGAGATGCAAAGTTAAGCTGTACACATTTTTCTGAACCTTGTCCTAGGCCCTGTTATTTCACATGAAACCAAATTATTGGGTTCCAATTATAAAAGTTTAGCATACAGATATCATTACAGATTATTTTCAGGGTTATTCTTTTGAGAAGCAACTACTTTTCTGTTAAATACAGATATCTAGATACCAAGATATCATCACCTTCTACCCTACCTACCCGCTTATTGTAACTTCCGATATTAAATGTTTAACATGTTGTGTCTTAAATATTGGTAATAGTAAGGGACATCAATACTCCAGTTCAGCAAAATATTGATCATTCAGAGAAACATGAAGAAATAATGAACTTCAATTACACATTATACCAAATGGACTTAACAGATATATAAAGAACATTTCATTCAACAGCACCAAAATAAACACTCTTCTCAAGTTCACATAGGACATTCTCTAGAATACATTATAATTTAAGTCACAAAACTAGTCTAAAATTTAAGAAGAATTGCAATTATACCAAGTATCTTTTCCAACTACAATGATATAAAACCAGAATTCAGTAACTGGAGAAAAATGGGAAAGTTTACAAATATGTAAAAATTAAGGACCCTTCCGAACAACCAATGGGTCAAAGAAGTAATCAAAAGGGGGACAAAATCTCGAAACAAATAAAAATAAAGACACAACATACCACAAGTTATGAGAAGCATCAAAAGTAGGGCTAGGAGGAAAGTTTATAATGATTAATGTCTACATTAAGAAAAAAGAAAACAATTAAAATAGCCTCAATTTATACCTCAAGTAACTAGAAAAAGAACAAACCAACCCCAAAGTTGAAAGAAGAAAATAATAAAACGGAACAGAAATGAATAAAAGAAAGCCCAGAATAATCAGTAGAACAGATCAACAAAAATACAGACGTTTTTTGAAAAGACCAAAAAAAGATAAATTTTGAACTAAACTAAGAAAAAATAAGTGAAGACAATAAAATCAGAAATAAAAAAAGACATTACAGCTAATACCAAAAATATGCAAAATATCCTAAGAAAATACTACAAACAATTAAATGCCAAAAAATGGAGAAACTAGAAGAAAAAAATAAATTTCTAGAAATATATAAACTATCAAAACTGAATTATGAAGAAGTAGAAAATCTAAGCAGACAATAACTAAAAGAGATTCAGTAATTAAAGAAATCATCTCAACAAAGAAAATTCCAGAATTTTCTTCTCTGTTAAATTCTACTAAACTTTTAAGAAAGAATTAATGAGAAGTATTCGCAAACTTTTTCCAAATAATAAAAAAAATAGAATTCTGCAAAATTTAGTTTACTAGGCCAACATTACCATGATATAAAAGCCAGATAAGGACACTACAATAAAACTATAAATCAATATACTTGATGATCATAGACAAAAAAGTTCTCAATGAAAACTTTATCAACACTAAAAAAGATTTTTCATCATGACCAAACGGGACTTATCCCTGAGACGCAAGAAAAATTCAAATGTACAAATCAGTAAATGCAATACAACATATTAATAATACAAAAGATAAAAATCACATAATTATCAAAATAAATGGAAAAATCATTTGTCAAAATACAACATATTTTCATAATTAAAACTCTCAACAAATTAAGTATAGAAGAAATATATCTCAACATAATCAAGGCCATATACAACAAAACCACAGTTAACACCATACTCAATGGTGAAAGATTGATAGCTTTTTCTCTAGAGTCAGAAAAAGACAAGTGTGCCCACTATCACAACTCCTATTTAACATAATACTGGAAGTCCTAGCCAAAGCAATCAAGCAAGAAAAAAAAAAGAGAGAGAAGAAGAGTTGTCTCATTTGACAGATGATATGGTCTTATAAGTAGACAATTTTAAAGATTATTAAAAACTGTTAGAATTAATCAATACATTCAGAAAGCTTTCAGAATATAAAAGTTATATACAAATATCAGTTGCATTTTATACACAAAAAAACTACATATAAAAATTAATAAAATCCCATTTGCAATAGCATTAAAAACAGTAAAATATTTAGGAATAAATTTAACCAAGGAAGTAAAAGTTCTTTACAATAAATAAGTAAAAGTTCTTTATAATTTTGAGAACAAAATAAATGGAAATATATCCTGTGTTTATATATTGGAAGAATAAATATATTTTTTAAAATGTCCATACTACCCAAAGCCATTTATAGAGTCAATGCAACTTCTATCAAAATTCTAACAGCATTTTTACAAAAAAAAAAAAACAACAAAAAACAAAAAACAAAAAAAACATTCTAAAATTCATATGGAACAAGAAAAGACCCCAGATAACCAAATAATTTATGAGAAAGAAGAATGAACCTGCATGCATCACTCTTCCTGATTTTAAAGTATACTACAATGGTATAGTAATTAAAACGATATGGTACTGGCATAAAAACAGACACATAGATCAATGACACATAATAGAGAGCCCAAAAGTAACCTCGACATCTTACATTTACATGGGAGCCGACAACACTAAATAGAGAAAAGATAGTCTCTTCACAAATAGTATTGTAATAAACAACATGAAGAAAAATGAACTTGGACCCCTATCTTACACCACTCCAAAAATTAACTTGAAATGGATTAAAGATTTAAACATAAGACCTGATACTGTAAAACTCCTAGAAGAAAACAAAGAGAAAGAACTTCTGGACATTGGACTGGGCAATATGTGTATTTAGATATGACACCAAAAGCAGGAACAACAGAAGAAAAAATGAAAAAGTGAAACTACATCAAACTAAAAAGCTTCACAGAAAAAAAAAATCAACAATATCAAAAGCATCTATGAAATTAAAGAAAATGTTTGTAAATTATATATTTGATAAGCAGTTATAATCCAAACATATAAAAAACTCATACAACCTGATTCCAAAAAACAAACCATCTGATAAAAAATAAAGGTAGAGAAACTAAATATTTTTCCAAAGAAAAACATGTAATGGTAAACAGACATGAAAAAGATGCTCAACATCTCATTATTAGGTACATGCAAGTCAAATTCACAATGAGATGGCACTTCACCCCTGTTAGAATGGCTATCATCAAAGAGACAAGAGATAAAAAGTATCGGCAAGAATGGGAAGGAAAGGGAACCATAATGCACTGTTGATGGGATTGCAAATTGGTACACTCACTATGGAAACAGTAATAAAATTTCTCAAAAAAAATAAGTAAAATGGAACTACCATTACACTTCTGGGCTTATAGCCAAAAGAAGTAAAAACAGGAGTTCAAAGCCATATATGCACATGTGGCACAATTTATAATAACAAAGACATGGAAACAACCTAAGTGTCTGTCAACGAGTGAATGGATAAAGAACATGTGGTATGTATATGCAGTGGAATATTACTCAACCATGTGAAGAAAGGAAATTCTTCCAGTTGCAACAACATGGATGGACTTTGAGGGCATAATGCTAATTGAGGTAAGTCAGACAAAGAAAGACAAATACTGTATGATTTTACTTATATGTAGAATTTGGAAAAGCCAAGATCATAAAACAGAGATCAGAATGGTGGTTTTCTAAGCCTGGTGGGTGGGAGAATTTGGAATATGTTGTTTATAAGTACAAACTTGGGACTAGACAATAAAAAAATCCTAGAAAGCTAATGCATAGCATAGTGAAAAAATCCTAGAAAGCTAATGCATAGCATAGCAAGTCGACAATACTGTATTATAAACTTTAAAGTTGCTAAGAGACTGGATTTTAATTCTTTCCAACACAAAGGAATTATAATTATGTGATGTTGTAGAGTTATTAGCTAATACTACAGCAGTAATCATATTGCAATTTATATATGTATTAAATCAACACATTGTACACCTTAAACTTACACAGTTATATGTCGATTATTTATCAAATAAAAAAAAAACACTAATCCTCATGAAACCTCTTCAAAAAACTTTAAAAGATAAAAAAATTTTCAAATTATTATAGAAGGTCAAATTATTCTAATATTAAATCCCAACAAAGACACAACAATATAATTACAGACCAATATTGAGGCAAAAATATTCAAAAATAAAATACTAGTGAACTGATTTCAGCAACATATTAAAGTTTTATATACTATGACCAAGTGAGATTTATTCTTAGGATGCAAGGATGGTACATTAGAAAATCAATCAATATAATATATTAATAAAATGAAAGCAAAAACAACATATAATTATCTCAAAGTACAAATAATGTTTGAGAAAATGCAACATCCTTTTATGATAAAAACACTCAATAAACTATGAATAGAAAAAAATGTCTTCAATATGATAAATGGCATATATAAAACCCACAATTAACATCATATTCAATGGTAAAAGACTAAAAACATTTCCACTTAAATCAGGGATGGGGCAAGTAAGCCCATTTTGCCATTTCCATTTAACATGAGATTGGAAGTTATGGCCAGAGCAATTGGGCAAGAAAAAAATAGAAAAAATGTACATAAATTTTTATTGCAACCTTATTCATAATAGCTCAATAAACAAAAGGCATCCGAATTTAAAATGAAGAATTTGGCAAAGTTATTAGATATAAAATCAATATGCAAAAATTATTTTCAATTCTGTACACTAAAAATTGACAATCCTAAAGGAAATTAATAAAATAATTATAATAGCATTCAAAATAATAGAAAAATTAAGAATAAATTTAACCAAGGAGATTAAGACATGTACACTAAAATCTACAAAACATTGTTGAAAGAAATAAAAGAAGATACAAACAAAAAGAAATACATTTTGTGTTCATAGATTGGAAACAATATTTTTAAAATTAGAATACTACGCAAAGCAATTCACAAATTCAATAAAATCCCTATAAATATCACCATTGGCTATTGTTTTTAGAAACAGAAAACCCATCCTAAAATTAATATTGAATCCCCAAACAATCTCTAAAAAAGGAAAAATTTGGAGATCTTATACTTACTGGTTTACTTAAAAATTACTTTTCTGTGTTTTTAATCCACAAATATCTAAAATTATATTCATAGAAAAATTTGTACATAAATGTTTATTGCAACCTTATTCATAATAACCCCAAACTGAAAACAGTCCAAATGTCCTTCAATGAATGGTTAAATGAACTCTGGTAGCATGGAATACAACTGCTCAATTAAAAGAAAAACTATTCATTGATATAGTAACCTAGATGAATCTCTAGAGAATTATACTTAGTGACAAAAAAGAAAATTTTAAATGGCTACATACTGTATTATTTAAATGACAAAATTGTAGAGACATAAAACAGTTGTTTCCAGGAATAAGGAAAGAAAGCATCTTGTTCTATAGTCATGGAATATGCAATTTTTTGACCGGTAGTGGATACATGAACCTGCACTTATAATAAACTTATACTTGAAGAAATACACACAGATACACATAAATATCTACAAGTAAAACAAGATATCCAAGTAAGATCCATAGATTATATCAATGTCAATATCTTGGTCTTTATATTGTAGTATAGTATAACATAGGCTTGTAAGATGTAACCAACCATTGGTGGAAATTGAGTAAAGAATACATAGGATTATTCCATATTATTTTTTACAACTACATGGTTAGAAATCTAAAATTATCTCAACAAAATTTTTAACTTTCATCAAACCAAAGAAACTAATGCACGCACACAAAAGTTAATAACAAACTAGATTAATGACAGTAATCAAAGTTCCTTGAAATAGAGTAAAAATAATGTTTAATATTTGAATTATTATACTGGATATCAAGATTAAAAAGTTTAGGATGCCCACTAAAAATAAAAGGGCAGCATCAAAATCAGAGAGATAAAAAAGATAATTTTAAAATATTTATTAATCAAACAGTAATTAGTGAAGGAAGAAAAATACACAAAGTAAAAGTATGTTAAAAAGAAAGAACATAATAAAAGGTAGAAATAATGCAGATATATAACAATTGTATGTGTAATTAAATATGATAGTTAAAATATTTTAAAAATAGATTTTTAAGAAATGGAGCTGTACATTGCTTAAACAACGCACCTATAAGATATTGGTAGAATATGATTGATAGACTAAATACTAGTCAAATGAAAGTGAGTATAAGATTTATATCGCAAAAAATAAAATTTGAGGAGGAAATAATTGTTAATAATATAGAATAGAGGCCATCAGATTCTAGTCCCTGGGCCAAATCTGGCTCACTGTTTATTTTTATAAAGAACTTTCTGTTGAAATGCAACCATGCTTATTTTTTAAACATATTATTCATGGCTGCTTTTGTACTACAACAGCAGAGTTGAGTAAGAGTTGAGCATAGTTATAAAAGAGATCCTACAGTTCACAAATCCTAAAATGTTCACTAACTGTCCCTTTTTAAAATATACACATACAATACAGTATCATTAACTGTAGATAGCTGGCCCTTAAAAAATTTGCCAAACCCTAATAGAGAGGATCTCTACATATTGATTTAAGAAACAAATTATCTGAAAGATTTAACCACTCTGATTTTCTATGCATAAAAAAACCTTCAAATATATATTGTGTAAAAATTAATAAAATCAAAACAATTTTAAAAATCCAAAATTATACTGGAGATAGCATTCTGTTCTCAGTAATCGACAGCCTAACATGAAAGTAATTGTCTGATGCAGTCAACCTTCCAGGAGCAGGCAGAGGCCATACCTTATGCAGTGTACCTTCTCTCAGTCTAAATAAATTGGGTCAAATTTTGGCAATAGTCATAAATCTGTCATGCAGTGGTAACTTCTCCATCAGATACATAATACACTTTACTGTTGTCTTATTCATTATGGTGATGAATCCAAGAAGCAGTTACGACATTCTGGGCAGTACACGTTCAATCAGCAGGTTGATTCCAGTCAGTCTCATCACAGAATGGGCTTTTACTGTTAGTATCTACATTAAATAACCCAGATAGTTCAATCAAATTAAAAAGTTTAGGGTGCCCACTAAAAATAAAAGGGCAGCATCAAAATCAGAGAGATAAAAAAGATAATTTTAAAATATTTATTAATCAAACAGTAATTAGTGAAGGAAGAAAAATAATGTGTGATTTTTTCCACACATTTCAAATATGTCATTTATCTACTAGTCTAAAATTTTCAACATGGCAGACTAAATAACCAGGCTGTTGATAAATCTAAGAGTCAGTGAACCATAAAAAAGTCTATAAAGGTGGTTATTGGCTAGAGCTATGAAAGTGACCTAGAGTTCTGCCTACTGCACAGAGCAACCACACATATTTTTGGTTCAGCATGGTAGGTACTGAGGATGAACAGCTGCAGCATGTCAGAAAACATCAAATGATTTCAAATTAGCTGAAACATCATAGCACCAGAGTCAGGCACTTTAGGGAGCCTTGGTAAATCCAGGGCCCCATCAAGCCAGCAGATTTACTTAAGGCAGTATAGCAAGTATAAACTTTTCCTCAGGAAGATAGCTGACACTTTTTCATGTATAGCTTAGATGCCACTGGGTAGTTACCAGATTTAGCAAATAAAAATACAAGATTCCCAGTTAAATTTGAATTTCAAATAATTTCAACTTTAAAACTTATACCCAAAAATATTGTTTATGTACTTATATAAAAAATGTTGTTATTTGAAATTTAAATTTAATTGGATGTCTTGTGTTTTATCTGGCGATGCTACATTAATTACCTGACTGTTTTCTTAAATACATTATTTCCACTTGACAAATGAGACTTATTGGGCTTTTATAACCTTGTTAATCACTGTGTCTGAGTTAACCTATGCAAAAATGTAAATGTCAGGTTAACAGGTCAGGTGTTCAGTTTTAATCAGAGCCCAATGGCAAGCTGAAAGCTGTTTTTCAAAAGTAGGGTAACTAGTAGGCATGTTAGGAGAGTGATGAGTCCAAAATCCCAAGGGACACCTCATGATAGAGGCTATCTCCCTTTGCCAGAGCCTACTAATGTCAGTTATCAGAGACTTGAAACTCAAATAGGGTCATTAGGGTCATGGAGTCCAGAGATAGATAGCATGAAAAAGATTGTAGGACAGCTTCCAAATAATTGTGGGTTCCACTTAAAAAAATGCTGGTTAGTAGGTTAGCTGATATAAATACCATCTCCAATACCCAAATAGTCCAATAGATTATTAACTCTCAAGTGTAAGACCATGAGAAAGCTATGTTTCCTTGACTGCCAGAGAGATTAAACACTGTGAATTTATCCAAACAATCCCAAGAGTGGTTCCCTGAATTTTTCCAGGTTTTATCAGCTGCCTATGCTGATGGAGATGTGATAACATTTGCAGGCAAGGCTGTTGAGACCGAAGCTTCTTACTTTAAAACCACCAGGTCATCATCTATATAGTGAGAACTTTGGAACAGATGGCAAAGGCAATCATGCTATATTCTATGGCATTCTCTAGTTGCAAATGGCAAAAGTGTTTAGATACTCCAGGAGAATTGGTAATAAAACAAGTACATTGTTTTCTAACTCATCTCTGAAACAATTAAAGTTTTAAAAGAAGCTGGAATAACAAGAGATGGCATATCCAGTACAATAACCTTGTATAACCAGGAAAATAGACTAATGGTCCTAGGGTGGAACAGAAAAGAAGGCACTGGCACTGTCCAAGTGCCATCAGTATGTGCAGTAGAGTCAGTTGCAGTCACAATGTCTGGTACAGCTAGAGCTATAGGAGCAACAAGTGAATTCAGTTGATGATAATCCACTCTAAACTTCCATCTCCCATTGGTCTATTTTCTTGGTTACACAGTTATTATACTGGATATGCCATCTCTTGTTATTCCAGTTTCTTTTAAAACTTTAATTCAATCTATAGTCTTTCTCTCTTTTTTTTTTTTCTTTCTAGGATTCAATATTGTTTCAGAGATGAGTTAGAAAACAATTTACTTGTTTTATTACCAATTCTCCACATGTAGCATGTAATGATTGGGTGTTTACCCTTTGGCACTTATGGGATAGGGAAACATAAGCATTTAACATATAAATCCCTATTATACATTTATATATAGTAGCAATACTAACAGTACATCAAATTGGCCCCCCAAAAAACCACCCATTAAGTCAAATTTGCTTCCTTTTGATACCAAGAACTCTGGCAAAATGCATGAGTTGAATTCGGGTGCCTCTCCAACACCACTATTATCCCCCACCTGACTGGACCAAGCATGATGATGACTTGGCCACTAATATAAAATGGAGCCATTAAAATGTGAGTCCTGCTCTTGATTGAGGTCCACAGCATACTAAGATGAATATTTAGGTCATTTGGTCCCCTATAGAGATAAGTAAATCTCAGTCTAACCACTAAGCACGTTTTCCCTTTAAAGCAACTAATGTCAAGTTCAAAGGGGGAGTAAGGGATCAAGGAATATGAATGGAGAGTGTGGCTCCATTTCAATAAGCAAGGCATATTTACCTTTAGTTTCAAGCAGCAAATCAGTTACAGTTCAACCACATAAACTTCCAATGTATTCAACCTATTCAAAGCCATATACTGGATGACAAGGTCATCATTACTAATGCCACCTAATTCAGCTTTGGGAATCTGTTGTTCAACAGCCATGTTCTTATTGCTTTCTGAGTGTGGCCACAGTGTTTGTACCTCTTGACTAACTGAAGGAACTCTCACATAGAAGTGACTTTTTTTTAAAGGGGTTACCTTAACATAGATTACCTGCTATTCCTTTCTCATTATAACATTTCAAGTGTTTGGCTTGTTTTAACGTAAAACCTAGGGAGTTTTTCAAGGTAATGACAATGACCATTAGCATTTGTTAGTTAGACAAATATGAGCAACAGGGGAACAAAGGAGTGAAGGCCCAGCCCAGAGACAGCCCAGAAAACGCCCCCTTTTAGTTAGAAATTTTTATAGTTAAGAAATCATTCGCGCATCCTGAGAGACAAAGAACCAGAGGACCATAAACCTATAGCTGGTTTAACTCAGCACAGACACTTGTGCAGAAAATACTACCCTAACCTGCCCATAACCTCAGCCTCATGCCTATGTCTGGAAGTTCATGAATCTAATTATAACAAACCGAATTCTGGTAGCTGCATGCAGACTGGGCAGGGAGTTATGTAAAAGCCAAATGTCAATCAAAATGACCTCAATCACCTAGGAATGTCTTTGTAATCTCCCGTCACAGCTCTAGTATAATACAGACCTTTCTACTTCTGCGTTGTTATAGCCTTCTTCACTAAAAACCCACTCTTCCCTGGGAGCATACTCTGTATTTTATCTTTTATGCCTCCCAAATTCCAGAGGGCTGCAGTTTTTCTTAGCATGGCCTGTCTCTTTCTAAAACGTACTTTCAATAAATCTTACTTCTTCTAAATCTTGCTGAGCTGGAATTCTCTCTACATCGGGGGAAATAACTGAAAAACCCGTGTTACTGGGGCAATGCTGGAATTCAGATCGTCCCAAACAGTAACATTTGGATTTATCCAGATTCATTAAGGCAGCCTAGGTACACTGAAAAACAAATATTTTCAAAATGATCTGTAGTTGGCATGACAAATTGCCTTCTCAAAAGCCTATCTGGACAGGAGCCTTTTAAAAATTACATTTGGAGTATGTTAATCTGCTTTATGGAGGGGAGGAAAACATCCCTAATTTTACTATCCTGAAATGTAGATAAATCTGCTCTGAGGAGAAAAAGCTTCTATTTTAAGAAAGTAAGAAACAAATTTATCATTTCAAGATTGTTTGCTTATAGAAGTACTTTTGATAAGATACTCCAGAATAAATTGACTGCTGATGCTTAATGTGTATAAATGTGAAAGACTCAATGAAAATTTTCTCTCAACTTGGAAATGTTTTATATCTTGTGGTAATGGTTATAAGATCAGATACATTTGTCAAAAGTCATCTAATTGTACACTTAAAAAAGATTTATTTTATTGAATGAAAATTATACTTCAGTGATATCTAATGAAAATAAGTTAAAACAAAAAAGAATATAGAATCTAGCTAGAAGGTGTTCTCACTGGCCAAATATAGAACAATTTGAACATTCAGAATATATAGTAATAACAAATTAAATTCATTTAATAAAATAAACCACTAAATCATACTAGTATAAAATAATAAATTAAAATTTTAATGAGGAAAAGGATATTTACATATTCTCAAAGTGCCTCCTCATGAATGTTTTTAGGTACAAAAGAAAAATATGTAACTACAGTGGCCTGTCAAGTGATCAAAATAATCAAACTGGTATTTTATGAGTTCTTATACAACACAGTTAGAAGGGCATAGCATTGCTTTAGTGGTATCCCTGCCAAAGAGGCCTGCTTTAAATATAATCAAAAGAAAACATTAGACATACTCAATACCAAGCCTATAATCTTCATGAAAGTCAAATAAAGACTGAGGAAATAATCCAAGATGAAAGAGACTAAAGAAAAAGGAATAACAAATAAATGAAATATATTATTCTAAACTGAATCTTTTTACTATAAAGGACATTGCTGAGACAATTGTTGAAACTTGAACGGGGTCTGAGGATAATAATTTTATAATGTATCAATGTATATTTCCTGATTGTGATGTTTTTTCTTGAAATTTTCAGAGATAACAGAGAATTAGTTTGAGAGCATGATATTAAATATTTTAGTAAAAAAAGTTTATTGTACTGTTCTTGCCATTTTTTATAAGTTCGAGATTGTTTTAAAGTAAAACTAAAATAAAAATGCAATAAAAAAAATCTAAAATTTGAAAATGTAAATCTATGTTCAAATCAAAATTGCTGGGTTTCTGGAAATTTAAGTAGTTCGCCAATTTCCCCAATGTCAAACATAATCTTTATGCTGAGTGGAATAAGTCAGACAGAGAAAGATAAATACCATATGATTTAACTTATATGCAGAATCTAAGGAACAAAAAGAACAAACTAAATGAAAACAGACTCACGGATATAGAGGACAATCTGGAAACCACCAGAGGGGAGGGGTGTTGGCGGGGGAGCTGGCAGAAAAAGATGAAGGCATGAAGAAGTACAAATTAGTAGTTCCAAAATAGTCACGGGGATATAGAGGACAGCATAGGGAATATAGTTGATATTATTGTAATTACTGTATATAGTGTCAGATGGGTGCTAGAGCAGTTGGAGGGATCACTTCATAAATTATATAAAAGTCTAGCCATTGTATTATATATCTAAAACTAATATAAAATTAAAAGCAGTCCCTCCCCCAAAATAAATAAATATGGAGCACTATTTTACTGATTGCAAGAAAATATGTCCAACTTATGTCAATTACCAATTTCGTGTCATTAGACACAATATGAAAGCTTGCTGATTTATCTACATTTTTTATACAATGTATACTTCTATTTTAATGATTTAAAACACTTTTTAGATAATCTGAATCCTCTTATAAATGAATGCACTCCTACTACAAAGAGTTTGCACTTCTTGTTTCCTCGGCCTAAAATGTTCTTCCAGATATCCGAATGCCTCACTCATTTTGCATTAGTCATCCCTCTGTTCAAAGGTAACGTTCTAATAAAAGGCTTCCCTGACACTGATCAATTATAATGTCAGTTATTTTACTTACAGACCTCAACCAGAAGAGGGGTACCTTGCACTCCCAAACAGGAGGTACAACTACTTTATTACTCCAACATGAGAAAGGAAGATTTTCTTTTTGGCTAGCAACAAGTCCATTCCATAGAAATGCCACAGTTTAGCCAATGAGAAACTATCATCACCTGAACTCTTACTTTCCTCCAATGAACTTTCATTTTTTTCTTGCTTAGAATGTCCTTGTCCTGACCTTTTTCTATAAGAATCTTTCATCTTGTGTAACCCCTTGGGGTATCTCTCTGCTTTCTAGATGAGATGCTGCCTAATTCATAAATTATTTAATAAAGTCAATTAGATCTTTAAATTTACTCAATGAAAATTTGTTTATTAACACAATTATCACTAGCCAATTAGATTAGGATAGAAGAAGAGATTATTTGCAAATTATAAATTGAATTTCCACAGCAATCTGTATGAACAAATATTTCTGGTATTTAATAGAGATAATATTATACAAATATTTATATATAATGTATTCTGGTATATAATAGACAATGAGCCTGAAATCAAATAAAATTATGCTTAAGCAGTTAGTACTATATTTACATTTTGGACAGCAATTTAGTTTCAGTAGAGCCATATGATGCACCCTATTAAATTAATTTTCAAATTTAAATTACAGTAGCTTTGTTATTTTGTGTTTACTTGGTTCGTGAATTAGAAATATAAATAATTGAGATTATGTCAAGTTTTATACTGAAAATATTTAAATGTTAAAATAAAAATAATTTAAATCAATACTAGATCCACAATATAATTTTCCTATACTTTGGACAGCACTTATCCAGCTAATTGTCTTTTAAGTTTTAAATAATGTCTTAAAATAAGACATTTTAAAGCATATAACAATACTGTGCTCACAAGCCTTTTATGATTTACAAGAAGGACAAATCTCTTTTAACCGAGGTATAACCGTGGAAATTTTAACAAAAGGACTACTGGAGATAATCGGGCATGAATACTTGCAGATCCGAGACTAAAACATAGATGGGGGCAAGGCTGTAAGAAGAGGGTATATTTAAATGTTATGTTTTCTGATCATGTAAAAGTGATGTATTTTATTAAAGGAAAATGATCAGACAATGCGGTATCCAGAATAAGCCCATTAATTGCCACATAGTAATAAATGAGAATAAAATGATATCAGTTAAAGCTGACAAACCAAAGAGTAAAAGCCTGAGTAAGAAAAGAGAGGAATAAAAATATAAAAAATATTAATATAAAAGTAAATACATGGAGTCATGGCTTACAGGAACAAAGAATAATGAGTGGAAACTGCTTCAGACAACAGTATAAGATTTGAACTGTAATTGATAAATTTGTAGAGGCTTAGTGTAGATAATTCTGAGAATTAAAAACTACAGAAATTCCGGTCCCTACAATATTGAGATTTATGTCCAGGAATTCAACCACATTCCCACAGAAACTATTAAAGAAATATCTCCCTCGTGCTTCCAGCAGGGGGAAGGGAAAAATAACTCTTTTATAATACATCAGAACACTCTGTTCTTAACAAGGCCTTCCATCAGAAGAAACTAGTTAACCAGAATTTAACCTGCTGGGGTAATATAAGAGACATATTGACCTAGAGGAATAAAAATACCAAACTCCAGTCAGCATAGCCTTCCACGAAGGAGAAAGAAGACACCCAACTTCAACCCACTGTTATTCTCTCTCACTTAAGATGAGAGGAAAAAACTGAGAAATACTTATAAAGATTAGTCTAGATTTTTCTGTAAAAGACTGAAACTCAATTTATTAGACTGGATATAGAAATTTTTTTCTCCCCCACACCTTACCACCACATTACTATTTACAGCAGTTTTTTTTTTCTTTTTTAACCCACTGCATTATGTATGACTACCAAGAAAAAAAAAATATATAAGACATACTAAATGTTAGAAAGCACAATTTGAAGAGACACAGCAAGCATGAGAACCTAGCATGCCAGGGATGTTAACATGATTAGACTGGGTATTTAAAAAAATATGATTAATAATATTAAGGGCTTTAATAAATATCATAAACAGAATGTAAGAATAGATAAACAGTGCGAGCAGAGAGATGAAAATTCCAAAAATAAATGCTAGAGATCAAAACATTGTACCAGAAATAATGTGTTTGATGGGCTCTTTAGTAGACTGGATATGACTGGGGAAAGAATCTCTAAGCTTAAGGATATAGCAACAGAAACTTTAAAATCGAAAAAAAATTGAAGAGAACAAAGACTGAAAAAAAGAACAGAATATTTAAGGACAGTGGGACAATTAAAATAGTGCAACATATGTATAATATAAATACCAGGAGTAGAAAAACAAACAAACAAACAAACACTAGAAGTCTGAAATAGTAATAATTGTAAATTTTCCCAAATTAACAATGGGCACCAAACCACAGACCCAGAAAACTCAGAGAACACCAAGCAGAATAAATGCCAAAAAACCACAAGTAAAGAATATCATTTTCAAACTACAGAAAAATAAAACAACAATAAAGGTTTTTTTGAAGGAAGCCAAAGAGAAAAAAAGACACTTTACCTATAGTGAAACAAGGATAAGAATGACATCCAACTCCTCAGAATTCATGTAAGCAATTAGAGAGTGGTGTAAAATATTTAAAGTGTCAATGTAGAATTTTGAACCCTGCAAAATTATCTTTACAAAGTGAAAAAAAAAAAAGACTTTCTCAAACAAAAATTGAGGGACTTTGTTGCCAGTAAATATGCCTTGCGAGGAATGTTAGAAAAAGTTATTTAGAGAAAAGAAAAATTATATACATCAGAAACTCAGATCTACATTAAGAAAGAAAATATAGAAAAATAAAGTAAAATAAATTATTTTCCTTATTCTTAAATAAAATAAAATAACAATTAAAAACAATAATACAAGTAGCAATTTATTCAATTATATATGTTTTTGTATCTATCCTGTACATGTATATACACAAAATATATATATATACTTGTATAGCAATGAAATGAATGATAACAATAATACAAAGGGTGAGGGGGAGAAATTAGGACTGTTTTATCATTATAAGGTTCTCATATTACCCACAAATTGGTATATTGTTATTAGAAAGTGGAATTGTATTATTTGTGAATGTATATATGTTAATTGCGAACCCTAGAATATCCACAAAAATTAAAAAAAATAGAAATAGAAATAAAAAAATAATATAACTAAAATGCTAAAAACAGAGAGAAAATTGAATAATATGAAATGCTCAATTAAAACAGCAGAAGGCAAGAAATAGAGTGGAAGACATAAACAGAAAGAAAGAGCAAGGGCAACAAATGACAAACAATAGCAAATGTAGCAGATATTAATGTAACTATATGAATAATTACTTTGAAGATCAATGATCTAATGATCTAAATCTAACAATTACAAAAAGATTATCAGAGTGGATCAAAAACAAGACCCAAGTATATGTTGTTTCCAAAAACACACACTGGCTCAAAAAAAGAAAAAACACAATAAAGACACATATAGAGTATGAGTAGTTAGATGGAGAAAACATAACATGCTAATACTAATCAAAGTAAAGCAGGAGCAACAATATTTATTTTAGACAGAATAGACTTCAAAGCACATTTTTTGGAGGGGGGATATAGGAGAGTATTATATAATGATAAAAGGGACAATTCTCCAAAAGACGTAAGAATCCTTTAAGTTTATATACTTATGCAAACAAGATCAAACTATGTGAAGCAAATGTTAATAGGACTTTAAGGAAAATACATAAATCCCTTATCTTAGTTGAAAGCTTCTACACCTTTCTATGAAAAACAGAGTATTTAACAAGCAGAATATCAATAGACAACTGAACTGGAAACATCAATTAAATAAACATAATGAACATGTATAGACTACATCATCCAACAACAGCAGAATACAGTCTTTCCAAGCTCGTGCAGAGCATTCACAAAGATATATACATTCCGGACCATAAAACACACCCTGAATTTAAAATAACACAAATCAATAATGTCAACAACATGTTGGCAAAATACATTTCTCCTTTTTATCCTCTTTTAATCAACAAATAGACATTCATGCACACACAAAAAAGCACCTTTTATGAGGGTTTCTAGATTTTACACTTTGCTGCAAGGGAAATAAGATGTAACTCACCTCACCAGTATACCTAGCAGAAGATAGACGAAGCTCTATATAGACTGTGAAACCAGAGGAGCCAGCTAGATTGTCTAGACCCTTATGGGTGCTGTTGGGTAAGAGTAGGATGAGTTCTTAACTGAACAAGCAGTCACCCATGAGTGACAACTTACAGAAGTGCAGTCTTCTCAAATGGAGGATTCAACACATATTGGAGAAAAAAATACAAGATTAATTGCAGCAGAGGTCAATTTGGTTGCTTTGAAGGCATTCGAAAAAATTTTCCCATGTAGACTCACCTTCAAGAAACTGGGGATCAAGGCTGATTTATATGGTGGAGGCAACCACTCTTTTTAGAAAAGATGAGGGCTGTGAGAAAGGGTCTGGCTACCCCCAAGTGGGCAGGAATGTGGCTAGAGAATCACGTTTTTGTCAATCAGCACTTGGAATACTAAGATGAAAGCTCTGCAACAGGTGAGAAAGAAGACATGTAGAAAGAGACAAGTAAGAATATCAAATGACCTTAAAGAGATTGTATGCAGTAGAAAATTTACCCACAAAGCTCTGGAAGTGCCACTTCTGGAGATTTCTTTACTGAATCTGTCTGTTAACCTAAATGCAGCAAGTGTTAGACCCACACCTTCTTCCATTCTGCCGCCTACTCTTCATGCACAATTCTGTGTGCATCAATGAGAATGAATTCTAATAAACAAGGAATGTGCTCAGAAAATAAGTCATGGTTCCTCTGAGACAACATCAAGCATATCAACATTCACATCATGGGGGTACAAGAAGGAAATAGACATACAACCCCAGGAAGCAGAGAGAGTCCCAAACAAGATGAACCGAAAGAGACCCACAACAAGGCACATCGTAATTAAAATTCCAACAGTTAAAGACAAGAAGAGAATTTTAAAAGTAGCAAGAACAAAAAAACAGTTACCTAAAGGGAGCTCTCATAAGGCTGTCAGCTGATTTGAATATTGTATACCAATCTCTTCTGGCCTGCTAGGTTTAGAAGAGATTGGCATACAATATTCAAAATGATAAAGAGCAAGGACCTACAACCAAGATTACTCTACCCAGGAAAACGATCATTTAAAATTGAAAGAGAGAAAAAGAGCTTCCCAGACAAGAAAAAGCTAAAGGAGTTCATCACCACCAAACCAGTATTGCAGGAAATGTTGGAGAGACTTTTTAAGAAGAAGAAAATATCAAAAATACGAATAATAAAATAGACATAACTACATATCTATTAATGATCACTTTAAATGTAAATGAATTAAATGCTGCAATCAAAAGAAAGGGTGGCTGAATGGATAAGAAAACTAGACCCTTACATATGTTGTCTACAAGAGATTCACTTTGAATTGAAAAACACAGACTGAAAGTAGAGGAATGAAAAAAGATAGTTCATAAAAATGGAAACAACAGAAAGAAGCTGGGGTAGCAAGACTTATACCAGACAAAATAGACTTTAAAACAAAAGCTCTAACAAGAGACCAAGAAGGAACCAGTAATTCTACTTCTGAGTATTTATCTGAAGAAAATGAAAACATTAATTTGAAGGAATGTGTAAATCCAAATGTTCATGCAGCATTATTTACAGTAGCCAAGAAACAAAGGCAACCTGGGTGTTCATCAGTGGATGAATGGATAAAAAACAGATGGTATACATTATATATATATATATATATATATATATATATATATATATATACCTTATTTTATATATATACATATATAGCACATTCCATTATATATGTGTGTGTCACAGATATATATAGTATATATATATATTATATATATATATATATATATATAAAATATATTATATAATGGAATATTATTCAGCCATAAAAAAGAGTCAAATCCTGTCATCTGCAAAAACATGTTTGGACCTAGAAGGTATTATGCTGAGTGGAGTAATTCAGACAGAGAAAGACAAATGCCATATGATTTCATTTAAATGTGGAATCTGAAGAACAAAATAAACAAACAAACAAAACAGAAAAAAATTTATAGATACAGAGAACATTTTGATAGTTGCCAATGGGGAGTTTTGGGGAGTGGGTGAAAAAGAAGAGGACTTTAAGAAGTACAATTTGTAGTTACAAAATAGTCATGGAGATGTAAAGTATAGCATAAGGAATATAGTCAATAATATTGTAATAACTATGGTGCCAGATGAGTAATAGATTTATTGATATGATTATTTTACAAATTATATAAATATCTAATAACTACATTGTACACCGAAACTAATATAATATCATATGCTAACTGTAATTGAAAAAAAAATAATTCAATGAAAGAAAAGAAAAAGAGAAAGAAAGAGGCCATGGTTAATAGACAAGGGAGAAATCACAAACTTGAGCTGTAGCACCACCTTCTGAAATACAAAATAAATGTTTCTAAATAGTCAGCCTGGTGAATTGTAAGAATCACAAAATGTAAAATATTAGTTAAGGAAGCATCTGATTCTTTAAACATAAAAGCGGAGGCTCATAGCTACAAACAATATAAAAAAATCAAGGAATATGGTATTTCAAAAAGAAAGTGATAATTTTCAACAACTGAAAGACACAAAATATAATCTGATTAATGAAAATTTAAAACAGCTGTTATTAATAATTCAATGAGCTACAATGAAACTCAGAAACACAATTCAATGAAATCAAAAATAAAATTAATGAGCAGAAATTCTTTACCAAAAAAACTGAAATGATGTAAAAGAACCCAACAGAAAATCTGAAGCTAAGGGATTTAATTATTGAGACAAATAATACAATAGAAAGCATTAGAAGCAGGGCAGACCGGATGGAAGAAAGAATATTTGATTTGGACAATAAGAATATAGAAATGATAAAGTTAAAAGAGAAGAGGGAACTAAGATTTTTAAAAGAAAGTGATGATAGTGTATGGGAGCTATCAAATTCCATCAGAAAGACAAATATCTGAATACTTGGAAATTCAGAAGGAAAAGAGAGGGGTGGGGCAGAGAATTTATTTTTAAAAAACAGCTGAGAACTTCCCACTTGGAGAAGTACTTCAACCTACAAGTCCCCAAAGCTAATAGAACACCTTATTATCTCAATACAAAACGACCTTTAAGGTACATCAAAATGAAAATCAAATATCAATGATAAAGAAAAATTTTAAAGGCAGCTAGGGAAAAAAAGGTAACCTACAAGGTTTTTATATTAGGCTATTTGTGGATTTCTCAGCAGAAACTCTACAGGCCAGGAGAGAGTGGCATTATATATTTAAAGTGTTGAAAGATAAAAATTTCCAGCCCAAAATACTTTATTTCCCAAGTTACCCTTCAGATATGAAGAAAAAATAAAAGATTTCATAGACAAACAAAATATGAAGGAGTTTATCACCACTAAATCTGCCATCTAAAATGAAATAAAAAGATCCTAATCAACAACAAAAACAATGAAAGTGCATAACACACTGGTAAAGGTAAAAAACTAGACAGTCAAAATTATACGACAGTAACTCTATAATAGCACAGTGTGTTAACCACTCAACTATAGCATAAAAGGTTTTTAAAAAGAATAGTAAAAAATAACTGTAGTATTATAAATTATTAAAAATACATGACAAATGGAAAGAAATTATAGCATTAATAATATAAAATGGAGGAGTTAAAGATTGGAACCTTTATAGGTATACAAAAATGGACAGTTTTATAAAAAATGTTTTATGTAATTTACAAGATAACCACAAAGCAAAAACCTAAAGTAGATTCACGAAAGATAAAGAAAGGGGAAGAAAGCATACCACCACAGAAATCAATCAATTTATAAAGCAGTTAAAGACAGAAGGAAAAAAGAAACAATAGAAACACAAAACAACCAGAAAGCAATCAATAAGATGACATTAGTAAGTTTTTACATATCAATATTATTCCAAATGTAAATGGCTCGAATTCACCAATCAAAATGGCTAAATGTACTAAAAGAAATAAAACAAGATCTAATTATATACTACCTACAAGGAACAATATTAGATTTAAAGACAACATAGACTCAAAGTAAAGAGATGGAAAAAGATATTCCATACAAGTGGAAGCCAAATTAAAACAAAAGTTATATAACTTTATATATTTTTCATATGTATATATGAAAAAATCAAGTTTAAACCAAAAATGGTAAAAGGAGACAGAGAAGGTTATTATATAATGATAAAGTGACCAATTCATTAAGAAGATATGAGTCATAAATATATACACACCCTAAATTGGAACACCTAAATATAATAAGTAATATTAACAAATATAATGAGAGAAATATAAAATAATGCATCAAAAGTAAAGGAATTCATATCCTACTTTCAACAATGATTGATCATCCAGAAAGAAAATCAAAAAAGAAAAAATGAACTTGAATCATACATTAGACTAAATAGATCTAATATACATCTGGAGTACATTTCATCCAATAGCAGCAAAACACACACTCTTCTCAAGTGCACATAAAACATTCTCAAGAATAAGTCATGTGGTAGAACACAAAACAAGTCTTAGCAAATTTAAGAAGACAAAACCGTAGCAACTATCTTTCCTGACCAAAATAATATAAAACTAGAAGTAAAAAAAAAAATGAGAAAAGATAGAAAATCAATAAGTATGTGGAAACTAAACAGCATATTTCTGAATAACCAATAAGTCAAAGAAGAAGTAAAAAGGTAAATCAAAGAATACCTTAAAACAAATAAAAGTAGAAACACAATACAGTAAAATATGGGGAGCTGCAAAAACTGTTCTGAGAATCAAATTTATGGTGAAAATGAATATATTAAGAAATAAAATAAATTGAAAATAAAATCCTTAACTTTATACCTTAAGGAATTAGGAAAAGAAAGCAGATTAAGACAAAGTTAGCAAAAAAAAA
>NW_024344370.1:16125377-16160293 GCF_902729225.1 Pteropus medius
ATATATATATATATATATATATATATATATATATATATATATATATATATATATAGTGGAAATAAAATAATGAGAGAAACAATAGAAAATATCAGTGAAATTCAGCTTTTTTTTGAAAAGACAAAAGTGACAAACCTTTAGTGAGACTAATTAAGAAAAAAATAGAGAAGGCTCAAATAAATTAAAACAAAAATGAGAGAGGAGAAATAATTACTGATACTACAGAAATATATAGAATCATAAGAGACTACCATGAGCAATAACATGCCAACAAATTATAATCTAAAAAAAGAGATAATTTTCTAAAATCATAATTCTACCAGGACTAAAACAAGAAACAATGGCAAGTCTGAAGAGACCAATAACAGTAAAGGAAATTAAACTCATAATCAAAAACTTCCCAACATGGAAAACCGCAAGACCAGATGGTTTCATGGGAAAATTCTACCAACCATTCAAAGAAAAACAAACGTTAATTCTCCTCAAAATCTTCCAAAAAATTTGAAAGGAGGAAAGCCTCCTGAAGTCATTCTGTGAGGCCAGTATTATCCTTATAACGAAGCCAGATAAGGACACTACAAGAAAATAAAACTATAGGGCAATGTTCTTGGTACCACTGGGGTGATGTGAAATCTGGTGTCACCCCAGTGACATGAGGGAGGAGGACAGTGGTGTTGTGTATTGTCCCTCAGTTCTTCCCCGCTGATGTAGCAAAGGTCAGCGAGATTTAGATTTGTTGAACATACATTTTAAAAGGAGACAGGCCACTCTAAGGAAGACTGCAGCCCTGTAGAATTTGGGAGGTGAAGAGATAAGACAGAGTATGTTCCAAGGGAGGAGCAGTTTTCAGCAAGGAGAGCTGTAACAATGTAGAAGTGGAAAGGTCTGTTTATATTTGGGCCGTGATGGAAAGTCCTAGATGTGAGGTTACCTTGACCGACAGTTGGCTGTTATATAACACTTTGCCTACTGTGCATGTGCTTACCCAGAATTCAGTCTGTTATAATTAGATTCATGAACTTCCAGGAATAAACATACTATTATAATGACAGTTTAATGAGCATTAGATTGTGGGCAGATTACGGTAGTACCTTCTGTGCAGGTATCTGTGGCCAGATTAAACAAGCTATAGATTATGGCCCTCCTGTCCTTCGTCTTTGGGGATGAAGGAGAGATTCTCTAACTACCAATAGGGTGTTCTTTGGGTGGTCTCTAGGTTGTCTCTAGGTTCCTTTGTTCCTCTGTCGTTCATGTCTGACTAGCTACCTAACAATATTACCTCAGATCTGTAAGAATGGGGATCATCAAAAAGACAAGAACTAAGCATTGGCAAGAATGTGAAGAAAAGGTAACACTTGTGCATTGTTGTTGAGATCGTAAACTGTTTCAGCTTTTAGCATAAAATATGGAAGTTCTTCAGAAAATTAAAAATAGATCTACCATACAATTCAGCAATCCCACTTCTGGGTATATATCTAAAGGAAGTAAACATTTTTTACTAAAGAGACATATCTACTCCCATGTTTTTAAGAGGATTATTTACATCAGCAAATATATGGAAACAATCTAAGTATCTTAAGTATCTGTCAATGGATAAATGCATAAAGAAGATGGGAGATATATATATATTTCCTGATTTCAAAGTATATTATAAAGCTATAGTAATTAAAACAGTATGGTATTGCCATAAAACAAACACACAGATATATGGGACAAAATGATAGGATTCACCAGTGTGGCCACTTGGTCCTAGACTTTTGTCTGTTTGTTGGGAGGTTTTTGGTTGCAGAGTTAGTCTCCTTACTAATAATTTGTTTAGTTTTTCTCTTTTCGTATGATTCTTTCTTAGAAGGTTTTAAGTTGCTAGGATTTTAAAAATTTCTTCTGGATTGTCAATTTTTAGATGTAAAATTGTTTGTAGTCATTTCATACAATCTTTTGCATTTGTGCAATATTAGCTGTAACGTCTCTTTCATTTTTGATTTTATTTATTTAGGTTCTTCCTCACCTTGCTGCCCATGCATTTTGTGTGTGTGTGTGTGCGTGTGTGTGTGTATGTCTAGCTAAAGATTTGTTAATTTTGTTTTTCTTCTCAAAAAATGATCTGACTTAATTGATTTTGTAATGAAGAGGGGTTCTGTAATACAACTGACAAGTCCAGTGACAGAAAGTAACCTAGCCAGGTGATCTGATCATAAATTTCTAACTATGCAGTCATACCACAAGTATATAACTTTTTAATAAAGGTTTATGTTTGCCTTAAGCAAGCTCTGTTTATTTTTCTTATGCATCTGGGTTAACACACCTTTGAAATGTCAGAGTAATCCTTTTTCCAAACCCTGTAGAAGCTAACCACCATCAAAAGAGCATGTAATCTTATTAAATATTCCACAATCCAAGCCATGCCTTACCTTTCCTCCTTAATTCCAAAACAAAAAACAAAAAAACAAAACAAAAAAAACTGCGAAATCCATTCTCAGAGTATTTGAGATCTTATTTCCCAGAACTTGTCTTTAGTTTTGCTCACATAAACTCCCATACAAATTCTCTTTAGGTTTGGACATTTTTTATGTCAACAATCTTTTTTATTGTTTTTGTCATCTCTATTTTATTTATTTCTGCTCTGATCTTTAATTCCTTCCTTCTACTAACTTTTTAATTTTTTAACATTTTATTTTAGTTTTTTATATTTTATTAAATTTATTGGAATGACATTAGTCAATATTATATAGGTTTCAAGTGTACAATTCAGTAATATGTCATATATATATATTGCATTGTATGTTTACACTCCAAAATTAAATTTCTTTCTATCACCATATATTTGACACCCTTTACCCTTATATACCTTTCACCTTTTCCCTCCGATAATCATTAAACTGTTGTCTCTGTCCATGAGTCTCTGTTTGTCTTGTTTGTTTGTTGCTTTCAGTTTTATATCCCACATGAATGAAATCATATGGTTCTCAACTTTTCTGTCTGACTTATTTCACTTAGCATGATACCACTAACTTATGTTTTTTTGTTGTGTTTTTTTTTTTTAGTTTCTTGAGGTGTAAAGTTAAGTTGTTTAAATATTTCTTGTTTCTTGAAATAGACATTTATCATTATGAACTTCTCTCTTAGAACTCTTGCTGTATCCCATACACTGTGGCATATTTTGTGATTCCTCAAGCAGCCTGCTTTATTTTTGATAGCTACCAGTAGTTTGAGGGTGTGTCAGGATCAGTCAGTGTTCCCAAGGTGAGGATCTCAGTCATTAACTAGATTCAAGCTGATTGGCAGCCAGACCCTTAAGTAGCAGCTTTTAAAGAACACACATATATACAGTCCCGTGGGATCTTAAGCATAAACTCCCCTGGCCACCAGAGTCAAGCAATCTAGAAGTGTCCCCTGCATGCCAGTTACAAAAAACAGGGTACTAGACATGAAACTTGAAGCACTAAACATATATAAAAGCCCCGCTCTGAGAGGCAGTGGCATTCTGGGGCATGGCAAAGGGAGAGCAGGAAGAGAGTGCCTTCCATGGTCTCAGAAAAAATTTACAGTCAGCCTTAGATGTGTGTTTAATTAGAAGACTGCTCTTTAGGCTGCAGCTAAAATAACAAGTTAATAGTACTCTTTCACAGAAAGATTGAGCTCCTGGCTCTGTTGCCTCTTGCTGTGCCCTATGTGTGGGAGCTATTTAATAACCCTTTCTCTTTCAGTTGTAGTCCTGTAAGACTCACAAACTTAACCTCCACTGACCACAAGAGCCAGGCAATGTAGAAGTGTCCCTTGGCAACTAGATAAGGGTATAAGCGCCCTTTCTGGAAGATACTAGGACCTGGAGGGAGGGAGAGAGAGTGCAAAAAGTGTATTTACTGGCCTCTGTTTTCTGAGAACCCCTATAAGTGTACCAAACAAGAAGCCTATCTCTCAAACCAAAGCTCCTGGATGAGCAAATAGGCCTCTCTCAGAAAGACTAGAGTGTGTTTTAGTCTGCTATCTGTGCAGTGCCCTGGGAGTGATAGTCTGCCAAATACTATCTGTCAAATTGTCATGGTCCTGTGGAACCCAGAAATACAAGATCTGTGGCCTCTAGAGCCAGAAAAACAAGGGGTATCCCCTAGGTAGCAGCCATAAAAATGGATCATGAGATGTAAAATCTGGGATAAAAGACATATAGAATCTCATTGCCAAGAGATACTGGTGTTCTGGAGTGCAGCAGAGGGAAAATACGAAGATGGCACTTACTGTCTGAAGTGAGGTGGTAATGGAGGGTGCATCCATCAAAAAAAAAAAAAAAAAAAAAAAGTAAAGTAAAAAGAAAAGAGAAAATATAAAAAGAAGAAGAAGAAGAAAGATGGTTCCTACTGGCTTTAGCAAGACAGAGAAAGCAGTGAGATGAAGCCCGCTAGTCTCTGTTCCCAGAAAGTGTTCTAGCAGGCCCTTGCCCTTCAAACCAATACTGTAAAATTGATAAAAAAAATCTCTTTCACATAAAATCTGGGCATTTTAAAATTATTTGAGGGTAGGGCTAATCTCAGACATTATTTTCAAGATGTGGTATTTTAGTAATTGCCTAAGAAAAGGGGAGCAATTTCAGAAGACTCCACCTTCCATTCCTAACACAACAGTTCTTCTATATATCACAGAAACAATATGAAAGTTTTGTCAGTTTCTAAGTATACTCAATTATTTTCTCAGTGATTGGGTAAATAGCTATAGGATACTTCTGTGCACTCATAGGATTCCTGTGAGGCAGACTTGAGCTAGAATTTTTATATCACTTTGACTAAGTAAGTTTCTGTCTATGTGATAAAACAGAATTTGGGGTCTTCAGGTATCAGTAACAACTCAGAGTCTCTATCCAATGACCTACAACCCTTTTAGAAATTCTCTTTTCTTTAGTATTCCATTATTTGGTAAATGAGTTCAGGTTCGTTTGGGGAAGGATTTGGAAAATATTTGTTATATATACTTTCAATGGTATTGCAGGATCCTTTTAAAAAATAACCCAAACTCGCCTTCATTTAAATGAATTCTGGGCTGATAAATGTCTCTAATCTGAACACTGGGGAAGGATTCACAATCTTAAATGATACAGCTGACATCAGTTCTTGCCCATCTGCTTTTCATATATTATGGTTATGTTGATCAAGCTATGCTGTCATCTCTCCATCCATCTCAATCCTAGGAACACTGTAGTCTGTCATCTGGGAACACCCCTATCTCTATGGGTTAAGATAACCTGGTTGTTACTTTATCCCTATTGTGCAAGGGAGAAAATGTCTATATTTTCTCTGATTGTTAAGTGGTGCCATCTGACCTTTGCTCTTCCATAATGCTATCATTCCCATTATCATTAGGGATCCCAGTTTCATGACGGAATCTCCCACTATCAACCCTGGCTTACAAAGCGTTACAAGCCTCTAAAAAAAGATTAAAATGACTCATGGATTGTATTTGATGCTGATGCCTTCTCTCCTCATTAGTGCTTTTATTATTGCTTTAGGGAAGGAAGTGTCCTATGGGCCATCCTAAGCAAATTTTGTCACCCGATCGACACCATGGCCTCAAGTTATAAATACTTTATGACGCGCCTCCTTGAACCTTCAAAAATACACACACACACACACACACACACACACACACACATATATATATATCATATACAAATGTACAATGGTATGTGTGTGTGTGTGTATATATATAGATACACACGCATATATGTACATAATGATTTTTGGGTAATTATCTCATGCTTGGTGTGTTACAGTTACTGTCACTTAACATTCTTAATGAGCAACAAAACTGTCCATATTTTGAGTTTTATTACTTCATTTTATATATATATTACATATTTGGGAGATAGTTAAGAAAAGTTTCTTCTTTTAATTTTGGAATTTTTTTTTGGAAATTTTGAGATATTCTCAACAGAAAAAAAGGACATAATTTACTTAATATTGAATATGTTTTATTTTTTCTGATATTTATTCTACTAATTATCAGTGAATAAAAGTCAGTTTTTAACCTAACTGTATTCTTTAGTTTTTGATTTGTCATTTTATAAATTGGACTAGTGAATTTATCATAGTTGCTTATATTAAAATTAATAAACATATTCTTTATCTTGGGCATATATTAGTAGAAGAAATTATATTTCTATTATTTTAATATTTATCTTATTAGTGTACAAATTTGGTGTATGCAGAAAGAATAACTTAAAAATTCTGTGTCATAAACTGCAATGAATAAAAGACTGGAGAAAACAAGACACCAATCTTAAATTAATAATATAAATTATTTAATTTTATAGTACTTTAATAAAATGACATTCAATAAACTCTCATCTTACAATAATTGGTCCAATTGTAAAACCCTCTAGTATTAACAGACTTTTTTCATAGTGTGTCTGATGAGTTTTTTTAATTACAAATTTGTGCTTATTTTTGTCTGAAAATAATTTTGTCTGTAGCATTAAAGTTTTATTTATTTATTATTTCTTTCAATGAATGTCCCTAGAGTACTATTAAGTTTTAGGGTGCCATTTTGTGCTGCGACTGAATAAGATATTTGAATTCTCTTTTAATCTAAGATTTAATGCTTTTAAATAAATTACTAAAATGTGTGTAGTTTGTTGTTCACCACAGAATCAGATGGTTTGTGTTTTTATTTAACTTTAGCATCCACATTTTAATTTGTTTTCCTTTACACTTTTTTTATCCAATCTAATCTATCTGAAGTTTAGCATTGTGTAGAAAATATTATGATGAAAAAGTGAAGTACAAAGTGTAACCCATGAGGAGTTGTGCTACACTCCAAACAAACAAACAACTTGAGTTTTCTAATTTATAAAACCTGAAATTCTGGGAACATGTGTGGGAATTGATACTAATGATGTGGGATAATGGTGGAAGAAACATAAAATTGGACTAAGCCTAATTCACTGATATAGATTCACTAAACAGATTTTGCATTTAATATTGCAGCCTGGAGAGTTAAAACAGGCTCGGATAGTTTGTTTGGGCCTTAGTGAAGACTGAACACTTGACCATGGGCCACCACGTTACCTGAGTTTCCTATTACAAACTGGGTGTTATGTGACCTACCAAACCATAAAATTGGGCATACACATCAGCATTCCATCATCAAATGGAAGTGGTATATATATTATCAGGCCCAAGGAAGTCCTGAAGACACAAGTAAGTTACAAAGGAAAGTTATATGGTCCCCACTCTTGCTACACTGCCTTCTTTTTCCTAGCCTTCACCTTTGGTTTTATGGAAAGTTCTCTATGATTAGTTGACAAGAATTACTCAGGCCTGATTTACAGATGATTCTGCACAATATTCACACAAAAGTGGAAAGCTTCAGCACTACAGACTCTCTCTGCAACATCACTGAAGGATAGCAGTAAGGGGAAATTCTCCCAATAAATAGGACTTCGAGCAATGCACCTGGTTTCCCACTTTGCTTAGAAGGAAAAATGGCCAGACTTGTAATTATATGCTTACTTATGGGCTTTGGCCAGTGGCTCATCTGGATTGTGAGGGACTTAGAAGGAATATGATTGACAAAACAATTTGGAGAACAGTTATATGGGTAGATCTCTCTGAATGTGCAAAAAGTATGCAGAATTTGTGTCTTGTGTGAATGTTCAGCAAAGGGTGACCTCAAAAAATGATTTTAAAAATCAGATGGATAAAATGACCCATTCTGTGAATACCAGTCAATATCTTTCTCAGTCACTCCCTGTCATTGACCAATGCTCTCATAAACAAAGTAGTCATAGTTGCAGGGATGGAGGCTGCATGGGCTCAGAAACATGAGCTTCCCCTTACCAAGGCAAACCTGGCTATGGCTACCACTGAGTGCCCAGTCTGCAAGTAGCAGAGATCAACACTGAGCTCTTAACATAGGAGCATTTCCTGGAGTGATCATATAGCTAGCTACTTGGTGGCAGATTGATTATGTCGAACAACTTCTATCATGAAAGGTGCAGTATTTTGTCCTTACTAGAATTAAGAAAACTTTCTCTGGATATGGGTTTGCTTTTCTTGTATACAACACTTCTGCCAAATTTTTTTTTGACTTACAGAATATTTTATCCACTATCATGATATTCCACATAGCATTGCTTATAATCAAGGAACTCACCTTCACAGCAAAAAAGGTGAGAGCAGGCTTTTTCTCATGCAATTCCCTGGTCTAAGCATCCTTCTAACTACATGAAGCATTGCTTGATTAGACGTAGAAGTCTTTTAGACTCATAACACCATCTATATTATTGCAAATGACAAGATTTTATTCTTTCTTATGATTAATAATATTCTATTGTTTATATATGCCACATTGTCTTTATCCATTCATCTGCTGATGAACACTTAGGTTGTTTTTATATTTTGGCTCTTGTGAATAATGCTTCAACAAACATGGCAGTGCATATATCTCTTTGATATTGTGTTTTAAATTCCTTTGAGTATATAACCAAAGTGGAATTGTTGGGTTATATCGTAGTATTATTTTAATTTTTAAATTATTTTTATTTTTAAATTACAAATAGCATTCAATATTATTTTATATTAGTTTCAGGTAGTGGTTAGACACTTATATAATTTATAAAGTGATCCCCCCGATTAGTCTAGTACCCACCTGGCATTATACATTGCCATTAAAATACTGACTATATCTCCTATGCTGTACTTTATATCCCCACTATTTCGTAACTACCAATTTGTAGTTCTTCATTCCTCCAGCGTTTTCACCCAGCCTCCCAAACCCCCTCCTTTTTGGCTACCGATCAGATTGCTCTCTGTATCTATGAGTCTCTTTCTGTTTTGTTTGTTCATTTGTTTTGTTCTTCAGATTCCACATGTAAGGGAAATCATATGACATTTGTCTTTCTCTGTCTGACTTACTCCACTTAGTATAATGTCCTCTAGTTCCATCCATGTTGTCATAAATGGTAAGATTTCATTCTTTTTAATGGCAGAGTAATATTCCATTGTATACACATAGTATCTCTTCTTCATTATTTATTGATGGGTACTTAGATTGTTTCCATATCTTGGCTACTGTAAATAACACTGCAGTGAACATAAGGGTGCATATATCTTTTCAAATTAGTGTTTTGGCTTTCTTCAGATAAATACCCAGAAGTAAAATTCCTGGTTCACAATTTTTTTTCTATTTTTCCTAAAAATAGAGAAAATATTTTGCATTTTTAATTTTTTCAGTAATCTCAAAATTGTTTTCCATAGTGGCTGTACCAATTTGCAGTTCCGTAAACAGTGCATGAGGGTTCCCTTATCTCTACATCCTCATCAACAGTTGTTGCTTGTTGATTTATTGAAGAAAACCATTCTGACAGATGTGATATGATATCTCATTGTGGTTTTAATTTGCATTTCTCTGACAATTAGTGATATTGAGCATCTTTTCATATGTCTGTTGGCCATCTATATATTCTTTTTGGATAAATGTCAACTAATTTTGGATTTTTTTTTTGGTGTTGAGTTGTATAAGTTCTTTATAAATTTTGCATATTATTAACCCTTTATCAGATGTATCATTGGAAAATACCTTCACTCATTCAGTAGATTGTCTTTTCATTTTGTTGATGGTTTTCTTTGCTTTGCAAAAGTTTTAAGTTTTATCATAGTTCCAATTGTTTATTATTTCCTTGAGTTTCGTGTTTCAAGGAGATATAGAAAAAAAAAAAAAACATTACTAAAGAGCAATGTCAGAAGGTTTACTGCCTTCTTTTTTCTTCTAAAAGTTTTATGGTTTTCGGCCTTACATTTGTCTTTAACCTATTTTGAGTTTATTCTTGAATTTGGTGTAAAAATATGGCCCAGTTTCATTTTTTTCACATGTATCTCTCCAGTTTTTGCAACATAATTCATTGAATAGACTGCCTTTACCAAAGTGTATATTCTTGCCTCCTTTGTCATAGATTATGTTACCATATAGGCAGGGATTTATTTCTGGGCTCTCTATTCTGTTCCGTTGATCTATGGGTTTTCATGTCTGTACCATGCTGTTTTGATTGCTATAACCTTGTAATATAGTTTGATATCAGGTAGTGTGATACCTCCAACTTTGTTCTTTTTTCCCAAGATTGCCATGGGTATTCAGGACCTTTTATGATCCTATATAAATTTTTAGATTATTCTTTCCAGTTTTGTGAAAAATACTATTGGTATTATGGTAGGAATTTTGTTGAATATATAGGTTGCTTTGGGTAGTATGGACATTTTAACGATGTGAATTCTTTCTATCCATGAGCACAGTATAATCTTCCATTTATTTGTATCTTCAATTTCTTTCTTTAATGTCTTACAATTATTTTTAGTACAGGCCTTTTACCTCCTTGATTAAATTTATTTTTAGGTATTTTATTTTTCGATGCAATTATAAATGAGGTTGATTTTTAATTTCTTTTTATGATAGTTTGCTATTGGTGCATAAAAAGAAACTTATTTATAAATATTAATTTTGTATACTGCTACTTTATTCAATTTTTTATCAGCTCTAATAGTTTGGTTTGGTGGAATCATTAAGGTTCATATACAGTATCATGTCATCTGTAAAAAATAATAGTTTCACTTTGTCCTTTTCAATTTAGATGTCTCATTTCTTTTTCTTGCCTGATTGCTGTGGGTAGGACTTCTGATACTATGTTGAATAAAAACTGTGAAAATGGACTTCCTTGTCTTGTTCCTGATTTTGAGGAAACACTTTTATCTTTTTCCATCGAGTATGATGTTAACTGTAGGTATGTCATACATTGCCGCGGTCCGGCCACGACAGGATCCAGGGGGCCCCGAAGGTGGGCAAGGCGTCGGCGCGGGAGACAGTCGACTACACAGCTCAGAGGCGGTGTGACACTGTTCCGTTTTATTGTGATTTGAGTACAACTTTTATACTTTTTATTTGGCATTTGATTATACTTTGTTGTTAAGGTAGCAGGGAGTTAAATTTCTGTGGTTAGGCGGAGCAGAAAATCTTATAGAGTATATTATTATTAATGTTCATGATTAACTAGTACATTTTTTTTCTCAATCATTAGAACAGAACTACCTGATGGAACAATCTAAACTTTTAATTCTTATATCTATTACGTAAGATACAGTTTGATTTAAGTAAAGGTGATAGATAGATGTATTCATAACAGCAAGTATTGGCTTGTGGGCAGACATTGTTCTTCTTTCTGCCTGAAGAAATCTTTTAAATGCTATTTGATTTATGCTATATCTAAAGTTCAAGCTGAACATTTCTCATAGCTGTTCAAAAGTTTCCTTGGTGCAGTAATGAGGAAAATATTTATAAAAATCAGTTTTACAAAGCTGCTTTCATAAGCTAAGTTTCTGTTCCTTTGTTTTTAAGCACCAAGGAGATCCTGACCTAGCCAGCCTTTCTATGAAACTTAAACTACTAAGGCACATGAATTCTATCTTTATTCACTACATGTATACTATCTTTATTATAAGCTTCTGAATAAGGCAAAGGAAGATCAGGTAATCTTTTCATACTATTAGCCCCCCTAGGTGGATACCAGAGTTTTCTATTTATAAACTAGGCCACAAAAGGAGGCCCTTCTATAGTAGGCACAGGCTTATGAGTAAATTTCTTATCCTTTACTAATTTTTCTACTAACTGCATGGGAACAGGAGTATAAACTGGTTCTAGTACTTCAGCTTGTTATAATTTATTCATAATATCTTTAAGAGGCGCGTCAAAAGGAATTTCCCTTAATAATTGTTCAAATAAAGGGTTTATGCATTCTGGACACGTCAGGGTGACCAGAGCTGACTCCATACGTGGGGAATTTACTATGTTTTCTTCAGAGCCAATTTTGAGGAAATCCATTTGTATAGCGTTTACACTTACAAGAATTTGTGCTACCCAAATTCCCCCTATTAATAGGATCATTTCTAAGAAACCAATTATCCCTAAACACATGCCACGTCCTCGTTCTTGACGATGCATTCCTTGAAGCCTCTGTCCCCATCTCCGGACCTTGTCACGCAGTAGGGTAGAAAGAGGACGCGGCAATACATGGCCTTTATTATATTGAGATATGTTCACTCAATTCCCATTTCACTGAGAATGTTTAAAGTCACAAATAGATGCAAGATTTTGTTAAATGCCTTTTCTGCATTTATTAATATGATCATAATTTTTATCCTTCATTTGGTTTATGTGGTGTATCATGGTAATTGATTTGTGGATATTGTACCAACATTGAATCCTAGGACTAAATCCCATTTGATCATGGTGTATGGTCTTTTTAATGTATTGCTAAATTCAGTTTGCTAATATTTTGTTGAGGATTTTTAAATCTATGTTCATCAGAGATATTGGCCTATATATTTGTAATGTCTTTGTCTGGTTTTGGAATCTGAGTAATACTGCCTCATAAAATAAGTTTAGATGCCTTTCCTCTTTTTGAATTTTCTGGAATACTTTGAGAAAAATAGGTATTAATTCTTTTGTGAATGTTTGGTAAAGTTAACCCATGAAGCCATCCATTCCAGGACTTTTGTTTGTTGGAAGTTTTTTATTACTGATCAGTTTTATTTGTATTAAACAATTGGTTCAGATTTTGTGATTCTTTTTGATTCAGTCTTGAAAGATCATATGATTCTAGAAATTTATCCATTTTTCTCCAGAATGTCAAATTTGTTGGCATATACTTGTTCATGCTATTTTTTAAATAATCCTTTGTATTTTTATGATGTCACTTCTGAATTTACTTATTTGGGTTCTCTTTTATTCCTTGATGATTCTGGTTAAAGGTTTATCAATTTTGTTCATCTTTTTGAAGAACAAGCTCTTCTTTTTATTGATCTTTGTACTGACTTTTTTGGACTTTATTTCATTTATTTCCACTCTGATCTTTATAATTTCATTCCTTTTACTTACTTTGGGCTTTGTTTACTTTTTTGTTTGCTTGTTTGTTTGTTTGTTTAGTTACTTGAAGTGTATGGTTAGCTTGTTTCTTTGAAGTTTTTCTTGTTTCTTGAAGTACGCCTGTATCTCTATGAATTTCCCTGTTAAGACTGCTTTCACTGTCTCTCCTAAATTTGGGGTCATTGTGTTTTTATTTTCATTTGTCTGAAGGAATCTTTTGATTTTTTCTTGATCTCATTGTGAACCCGTTTATTGGTTAGTAGCATATTATTTATCCTCCATGTTTTTCTTTTTTTTTCAAGTTTTTTTCTTGTAATTAATTTTCAGTTTCATACCATTGGGATCAGAGAAAGCAATTGATATGACTTTAATCTTCTTAAATTTATTGATACTTGTTTTGTAGCATAACATGTGGTCTGTGTGAAAAAATAAGTTTTATGTACACTTGAAAAGAATGTATATTCTGCTGCTTTTTGGTGAAATGTTTTAAAAATATCAATTAAATCTCTCTGGTCTCATGTATCATTCAAGGCTGCTATTTCCTTGTTAATTTTATTTTATTTTTTTGGCCTAGAAGATCTGTCCCTTTGTGTCAATTGGGTGTTGCAATCACATACTATGACTCTATTAGTATCAATCTCTCTCATTATGCCATTCAGTATTTGCTTTATATATTTAGATGCTCTTATGTTCAGTGTATAAATCTTTATTTGTGTTATACCCTCTGTTGAATTGATCTCTTTATCATTACGTTATGTCATTTTTTGTCTATAATTGTAGTCTTTGTTTTAAAGTTTATTTTGTCTTTTATAGGTATTGGCACACAGCTTTATATTTGTTTGTTTTTACTTACATAAAATATCTTTTTTCATCCCTTTACTTTCCATCTGTGTGTGTCTTTCAATCTGAAGTGGGTCTCTTGTAGACAGCATATGTATGGGTCTGATTTTATTATCCATTCAGCTACGCTATGTCTTTTGACTGGAGCATTTAACCTATTTACATTTAAAGTGACTATTGATAGATACATAGTTATTACCACTTTATTAATTATATATTTTTTTCTTAAAGAAGTTCCTTTACCACTTTTTGTAAAACTGATGTTATAGTAATAAAATCCTTTAGCTATCCATTGTGTTGGAAGCTCTTTATCTTTTCAATTTTAAACGATATTCTTCTGGGTAGAATTATCTTGTTGTAGGTCCTTGTTTTGCATAATTTTTAATATTTTGTGCCAATTCTTTGTGGCCTGCAATGTTTCTGTTAGGAAATCGGCTGACAGACTTATGACAGCTCCCTTGTAAATAATTAGCTGCCTTTCTCTTGCTGCTTTTAGAATTCTCTTTTTGTCCTTAACCGTAGATATTTTAATTATGATGTGTTGGTGTGGACCTCTTTGGGTTCACATATTTTGGACTCTCTGTTCTCACTGGGCTTGTATGTCTATTTCCTTCACCAGGTTAGGAAAATTTTACATCATTATTTCTACAAATAGATTCTTAGTTTCCTGCTTTCTCTCTTCTCCTTCTGGTACCCCTATGATGTGAATGTTCTTGTGCTCAATGTTGTACCAGAGGTCCTTTAACTATCTTCATTGCTTTTTATCTTTTTTTTTCTTTTCACTGTATTGATGGGGTGTTTTTTTTTTTTTTGCTATTTTGTCTTCTAAATTACTGATTCAATTATCTATTTCATCTAATCTGTTAATTTATTTCAGTTATGTATTCCTCATTTCTGACTGGTTTATTTTAATGACATTGATGTCCTTTTCATACTTACTATCTCTGTTGATGTTCTAAATTTCATGAGAATTTTTATAATAACTTTTTATTTTTTTTATGGTGATATTGGTTAATGAAATCCAGGAAGTTTCAGGTGTATAATTTAACAGTTAGGCGTGTGTGTGTGTGTGTGTGTGTGTGTGTGTGTGTGTGTGTGTGTGTATTGCATTATGTGTTCATTTCCCATAGTTAGATTTCTATTTGTTGCCACATATTGGACCCCTTTTACCCCATCACCTCCCCACTTCATACCTTCCCCCTCCCCTCGGGTAACCACTAGTCTATTGTCCATGTCCATAAGTCTCCGTTTATCTCTTCTGTTTGTTTGTTGCTTTTAGGTTTATATCCCCTGTAAAAGTGCTATGTGGTTTTCAACTTTTTGTCTAGCTTATATCGCTTAACATGATTATCTTGAGGTCTATCCATAGTGTCACGAATGGCAATATTTAATTTCTTCTTATGGCTGAGTAATATTCCACTGTATGTATATACCATGGCTTCTTTACCTAATCATCAATCGTAGGACACTTCACTTGCTTCCATGCCCTGGCCAACATGAATAATGCTGCTATGAACATTGGTGTTCAAATATCTTTTCGGGTATGAGTTTTCATGTCTTTGGAGTAAATATCCAGTAGTGGGATTGCTGGATCATATGGTAGATTAATTCTTAGTTTTTTGAGGAACTTCCATACTGTTTTCCATAGTGGCTATACTAATTTGCAGTCCCACCCACAGTATATGAGAGTTTCTTTATTTCTGCATCCTCTCCAACATTTGTTATTACTAGTCCTGTTGATAACAGCTATTCTAACGCATGTGAGATTATGATATCTCATTATGGTTTTGATTAGCATTTCTCTTAAAGCTAGGGAAGATGAGCATCTTTCATATGTTTGTTGGACATTTGTATGTCTTCTTGCAAAAAGTATCTGTTCAGGACCTCTACACATTTTTTGAGTGCATCGTTTGTTATTTTTGTTGTTATTGAGTTGTATGAGATTTTGTGTATTTTGAATATTAGGCCCTTATCAGAGTTGTTGCTTGCAAATATATTTCCCATTCAGATAGTTGTCTCTTTACCTTGCTGACGGTTACTTTTGTTGAGCAGAAGCTTTTTAGTTTGATGTAGTCCCATTCATTTATTTTTCCTTTTACTTCCTTTGCCTTTGAGATCAAATTCATAAAATCCTCTTTTAGTCCAAGGACCATGAGTTAAGTCCCTATGTTTTCTTCTATGCACTTTATTGTTTCCATTCTTATATTCAGGTCCTTAATTCATTTTAGAGTAATTTTGGTGTGTAGTGATAGACAACAGTCTAGTTTCATTCTTTTGCAGATGGCTTTTCAGTTTTCTGAGCACCATTTATTGAAGAGGCAATTCTTTCTCCACAGTGTTTTTGGCTCTTTTGTCAAAATTATTTCCCAAATAAAGAGAGGTTTATTTCTGGACTCTTGATTCTGTTCCACTGGTCTGTGTGTTTGTTTTTCTGCCGAGCATGTCATATTGATTATTGTCACTTTGTGGTATATTTTGAAGTTGGGCAGAGTGATGCCTCCAGCCTCGTTCTTTTTTCTCAGGATGGCTTTGGCAATTCAGGGTCTTTTGTTCTTCCATACAAATCTGAAGATTTTTTATTCTACTTCTTTAAAAAATGCCGAAGGGATTTTGATGGGGATTGCATTAAATCTGTATAATGCTTTAGGTAATAAGGTCATTTTAAGTATGTTGATTCTTCCAACCCAAGAACACGGAATACCTTTCCATTTCTTTGTATCATATTTGATTTCTTTTAATAGGGTCTTATAGTTTTCATTATATAGGTCTTTCACATGTTTCGTTAGATTTATTCCTAGGTATTTTATCCTTTTTGTTGCAGTTGTAAAAGGAATTATTTTTTTTTCTACTTCTTTTTCTGACACTTCATTACTAGAGTATAGGAACACTATGAATTTTTGAATGTTGATTTTGTATACATAAACTTTACTGTATTTGCTTATCGTTTCTAGTAGTGTTCTTGTGGAGGCTTTAGGGTTTTCTATGTAGAGAAACATGTCATCCACAAATAATGACAATTTGACTTCTTCGTTTCCTATTTGGATGCCTTTCATATCTTTCTGTTGCCTGATTGCACTCGCTAGGACCTCCAATGTTATACTGAATAACAGTGGCAATAGTGGACAGCCTTGCCTTGTTCCTGATCTTAGAGGGAAGGTTTTTAGTTTTTCACCATTAAGTATTATGTTGGCTGAGGGTTTGTCATATACGTACTTTATTATGTTAAGGTACTTTCATTCTATACCAATTTTGTTAGGTGTTTTGATCATAAATAGATGCCGTACCTTGTCGAAGGCTTTTTCTGCATCTATCAATGTGATCATATGATTCTGATTGTTTAATTTGTTTATGCGATGTATCACATTGATCCATCTATGTATGTTAAACCATCCCTGTGCCCCTGGGATGAAGCCGACTTGATCGTGTTTTATAATCTTTTTAATAAGTTGCTGTATTCTTTTCACTAGTATCTTATTTAGGATTTTTGCATCTGTGTTTATGAGAGGTATTTGTATGTAGTTTTCCTTTTTACTGTTATCTTGCCCAGGTTTTGTAATCAAGGTAATATGGACCTCATAAAATGAGGTAGGAAGTATTGCCTCCTCTTTGATGTTTTGGAATATTTTGAGAATAAGTATTAAATCTTTGAATGTTTGGTGGAATTCACTGGTCACGTCATCTGGTCCTGGACTTTTACTTTTCGGTAGGTTTTTGATGATTGTTTCAATTTCCATACTGTTGATTGGTCTACTTAGCTTTTCCAGTTCTTGATTCAGTTGGGGAAGGTTGTATTTTTCTAGGTACTGGTCCATTTCTTCTAGGTTATTAAATTTGATTTTATATACTTTTTCTAAGTATTCTTGTATGATCTTTTGTATTTCTGTGGTATATGTCATAATTTCTCCTATTTCATCCCTGATTTATTTTATTTATGGCATTTTCTTTTTTTTTCTTTAGTGAGTTAGCCAGGGGTTTGTCATTTCTATTTAACTTCTTAAAGAACCAGCACTTCGTTGCTATTATATATTTTATTTTTCTATTGTTTGTTTTGTTTTGTTTTGTTTTTATATTCAATTTCATTTAATTCTACTCTAATTTTGATTATTTCTTTCTATCTGCTTATTTTAGGCTTTATTTGTTCTCCTTTTCTAGTTTTCTAAGATGAAGCATTAGGTTGTTTATTTGGGCACATTTTTGTTTTTTGAGATAGGACCGTGATGATATGAATTTTTCTCTTATTACTGCTTTTGCCATGTCACAAAAGTTTTGATGTTCTCTACTATTATTATCATTTGTTGCTATGTATCACTTGATCTCTCTTTTTATTTCTTCTGTGACTCATTCATCTTTCAGTAGCACGTTGTTTAATCTCCATGTATTTATGGTTCTTCCACTTTTTTTTTTTTTTTACAGTAGATATCCTGCTTCAAAGCATTATGATCAGAGAATATGATTGGTATAATCTCAGTCCTCTTACATTTGTTGAGGCTACTTCTGTACTCCAGAATGTGGTCAATCCTTGAAAATGTTCCATGTGCACCAGAGAAGAATGTATAAGTAGCTGTTCTGAGAGAGAAGGCTCCATAAATGGCAATTATGTCCAATTATTGTAATGTGCCATTTAAGGATGTTATTTCCTTATTGATTTTCTGTTTGGATGATCTGTCTATATATGACAGTGGGGTATTTAGGTCCCCTACTATGATAGCGTTTTGGTCTGTTTCTCCCTTTAGTTCTTTTAGTAATTGCTTTATATATTTAGGGGATCTCCAATTGGGAGCATAGATATTAATAAGCATTATATCTTCTTGGTGTATCATTCTCTTTATCATTAAGTGTACCTCAGTATTTTTCTTAACCATTTTTATTTTGAAGTCTATTTTGTCCAGTATTGGTACTGCTACTCCTGCTTTTCTCTGAATGCCATGTGCTGGAAACATCATTTTCATGCTTTCGCTTTGAGTCTATGTTTGTGTTTGGAACTGAGATGTGTCTCCCAGAGGTAGCATATGGTTGAGTTTTGTTTTTTCATCCAATCTATAACTCTGTGCCTTTTTATTGGTGAGTTCAGTCCATTTACATTTATGGTGATTATTCAAATATGAGGTTTTCTTATAGCCATTTATTCTTTTGCTTTCAGGTAGCTCGCTGTTTCCATTGCTTCCTTGTCCTTATGGTTCCTTTTTTTCTGGAGGTGGGGTTGTGGGTGTTCTTTCTGGTCCTTCTTGTTTTCTGTTATATACTTCAGTTCTAAATCTTTTTCATTGGTTACCATTATGTAAAGGATAGTTATATATCTATATATCTATATATAGATATCTATATCTAAATCTAGATCTAGATAGTTGTCCATTTTCTTCTGTGTGTGTTTTATCTCCATTCCCTTTTGCAAATTTAGGTCTTTGAATCCTCCTATTTTTTGTCATTGTTGTCTCAATTTGTCCCTATGTACACTGAATGTTCATTACAATTTTGCTATAGCAAATCTCTTTTGGATCCTCTTGGCAGGGGCCTTCATGCAGGGAAAGTTCAGCCGCTGCCTGTGACTAGCTAGAAAGCAATCCATAGTTATCAGTGCCTCTATTGGACCTAAAGGCGCATGGGAAAGGCCATATTATAAATTAAGGCTGGCTGTCACTAGTACCTGACCTGGTGTAGCTCAGCAAAAGGCCCAGGGCACAACAAGGACTGCTACCACCTGCCACCTGTCATAAATCTGAGCCACTGAATGAAACTTTGGCAGTATGCAAGTTGGGTGAGGCAGAGCCTCTGGGAGTCACCAGGGTGGAGTGAGTGCTGTTCACCTGGTTATGCCAATTCAGGTTTGATGCTAATGCTGAGCCTGGGACCACTCAGAAAAATACTTGGAGCACACCGAGGCCAGCTGCTGCCTCCCTGGGGCTCGGCGACCCCCAAGAGTTGTTTATGACAGACGGCAGCATGGGCGAGGACTGGTTGCTCAGTGCTGAAAGTTCCTCTGGTGGCACATAAACCAAGGTTGGCCGATTGCTTCTGAGAAAGCCTCCTTCAGTGAATGGGTTGGGCTGGCTTTTCATCACTGAAAGTGCCTCCAGTGGTGCACAAGTAGGGTTGGGTGAGGTCTCAGGGAGTCATTAAGGTGAAACAAACACAGTTCACCAGGCCAATGCAGATTCAGGTTTGACTGTGTTGGGAGAGGGCTCAACACAGAAAAAAAAATGGTGCTGTAGGCTGAATTAGAGGAGTGTCTGACACAGGAACAATGGTGGTCATCCCTCCAGTTCTCACCCAGAAACCACAGTCAGTTTCTTCTAGTATGTTTCTCATGCCTCCTGAGTTGCCATTTTTTTCTGCCAGAGCCCAGTATGAGTGCCTAAGAGTGAGAGAATCTGTGCACAGGCCCTTGAAGAGGACACCTTGGTTTCTAGCAGACTTCTGTCTCATGTAGACAGATGGAATCCCCACTATTTTTCAAAGTCAGATCTTGTGGGGGCTCCTCTTCTTGGCCCTGATGCTCTGGGCTTGGGAGCCCAGAGTAAGGATGGGACCCCTCGCTTCTCCTGAGGGCCTCCGCAGTTGGGATATCTTTCCCAATTCTCAACTGCCACAGGTGGTTGTGGGGTCGGGCCATTCTACATCTCTGTCCCTACTCTTAGTCTCTAATAGGGCTTCTTATTCATATCCTTATAGGACTTCTGTTCAGCTAGTCTTCAGATAATTATTCCAGTTGATTGTTCTATATTTTTATTTTAATTTTAATGTGGTCATGAGAGGTGGAGAGCACAGCATTTTCCTGCTCCACCATCCTGACTAGACTTCCTCTATTTTTAAAATTTTGAGGAAACTTCACTATATTTTCTTCACCATAGCTGAATCAATTTACATTCCCATCAACAGTATACAAAGTGTCCCTTTCTCCCCATCGTAACTAACACTGGTTATCTCTTGTCATCTTGATGATAGTCATTCTAATACATACAAGGTGATATATTGTTTTTTAGATTTGCATTTTCCTGGTGATTAGTAATGTTGAGCACTTTTTCATTTACCTGTTGGCTTTTTGGCTGTTTTTTGGGGGAAGGGAAATATCTATTTAGTTTCTCTGTCCATTTTTCAATCAGACAATTTTCTTTATTATTGAGTTGTATTTTTTTTATATTTTGAATATTAACCTCTATATGTTATAGGTTCTTCAAATGTATTATTGCATTCTGTAGGTTACATTTTCATTTTGTTAATTTTTTTCTTTTGCTGTATAGATGCTTTTTAGTTTGATGTAGTCTTACTTTTTAATTTTTTCTTTTGTTGTGTCTGCTTCTGGTGTCATATACAAAAGAAATAAAAAACATTTTACAGTTCAACATCAAGGAGTTTCTTCCACATATTTTTTTCTAGAAATTTTGTGGTATGATTTTTGTTTAAGTTTTCAATCTACTTCAAGTTAACTTCCATGAGTGGTGTAAAATAGGAGTCCAATTTTTTATTCCGTATGTGATCATCCAATTTTCTTAATACAATTTGTTGAAGAAATTATCCTTTCCCCATTGGATGTCTTTGTTACCCTTGCCAAATATTAGTTGACTCTGTATACAGGGGGTTAATTCTGGGCTCTCTATTCTGTTCCATTGGTCTATACATATATTCTTATGTCAGTATCATACAATTTAAACTTTTATAACTTTGTAGTACAGTTTGAAATCAAAAAAGCGTGATATAACCTGCTTTGTTTTTCAGGATTGCTTTGGCTATTTGGGGTTTTTCGTGGTTCTATATAAATTTTTAGGATTGTATTTTCTATTTCTGTGATAAATGACATTAGAATATTTTTAGGAATTTTGTACAATATGTAGATGGTTTTGGGTATTATGGACATTTCAACAATATTAATGATTTCCATCTGTGAATACAGGATGTTTTTCCATTTGTTTGCATCTTCTTCATTTTTTTTAAATGTCTTTTAGTTTTTATTATACAGATTTTTAAATGTCTTAGTCAAATTTATTTCTAGGTATTATATTGTTTTTGATGTTGCTGTGAATAGAACGGTATTTTTTATTTCTTTCAAATGTTTTATTATTGAGATATACAAATGCAGCTAATTTCTGTCTATTGATTTCATCCTGCAACTTTACTGAATTTTTTAGTTCTATTTTTTTGTTTTTGGTCGAGACATTGGGATTTTCTAAATACGAAGTTATATTATCTACAAATAATGACAAATTTCATTCTTTCTTTATTATTTGAATGCCTTTTATTTTGTACTCTTACCTAATTGTTCTAGCCAGAATTTCAAGTGCTATATTGAATAGGAGTAGTGAGAGTGGGCATTCTTGTATTTTTCCTGATTTTAAAGCAAAGCTTCCAGTTTTTCACCATTAAGTTAGTTGTGAGTTTGTCATATATGGCCTTAATTATATTGAGGTATTTATCTTCTATGACCAATTTGTTGAGTTTTTTAAATCAAATATTTTTTTTTTGGTCAAATAATTCTTGCATTTTTTGAGATCATGTAAGTTTTATTTTTCATTCTATTACTGTGCTGTACCAAATTTATTGAATTGCATATGTTGAACCATTCTTGTGTCATCAGAATAAATCCCACTTGGTCATTCTGTATAATGTTTTAATGTGTTCTTCAATTCATTGTTTCTAATATTTTGGTGGCAATTTTGCATGTATGTTTGCCAGGAATATTTGCTATAGTTTTCTCTTTTTGTAGTGTTCTTATCAAAGGTTTGGTATCAAGGTAATGCTTACCTCATATAATAAATTTTCTGGTGTTCCCTCCTCTTTAATTTTTTTAGAAAAGATTAAATAGAATTGGTGTGAATGGTTTTGTTTTTTTTTTTAATTTTGTAGAATTTGCCAGTGAAATTGTCTGGTCTTGAGTTTTCTGTGTCAAGAGGTTTTTGATTACTGATCCAATCTCTTTACTTGTTATTGGTCTAATCAGATTGCTTATATTCTTTTTCTAATTTAGTCTCGGTAGTTTGCGTATTTCTAGGACTTTATCCATTTATTCTAGGTTATCTAATTTGTTGACATATAATTATTCATAGTAGTCTCTTATGATCCCATGGATTTCTGTAGTATCAGTCACAATGTCTCTTTTTTTATATCTAATTTTATATATTTGAGTCTTCTATTTTTTTCTTAGTCTAGTAAAAATATTGTCAATTTTCTTTATCTTTTCAAAAATTCAGCTTTTAGTTTTGTTGATTTTTGCGGGGGTATCTGGTCTCTTATTTATGTCTGTTCTTTATTTCTGTTCTTTATTCATTTATTATTCCCATCCTTTTGTTCAATTTGGGGTTATTTTGTTCTTACTTTTCTAGTTTCTTGGAGTGTGTTGTTAAAATGTTTATTTGATATCATTCTAATTTCTTAACATATGCATTTATTGCTATAAACTTTCCTCTTAGAACTGTTTTTGCATCATTCCATAGATTTGTTGTATTTCTACTTAAATTTGTTTAGATTTTTTTTCAATTCCCCTTTTGATTTCTTCTTTGACTCATTGGTTGTTCAGAAGTGTGTTGTTTAGTTTCCATATATTTGTACATTTTCCAGCTTTCTTCCTGTTGTTAACTTCTAGTTTTACACCTTTGTGATAAGAAAAGATACTAGGTATGATTCCAATTTTTTAAAATTTCCTAGGAATTGTTTTGTGTCCTATCACATGATCTATCCTTGAGAATAGTACATGTGCAGTTGTGAAGAATGTGCACTCTGCTCTTACAGAGAATAGTCCAAATTTGTCTGCTAAATACATTTGGTATAAAGTATGGTTTAATTATTACATTTATTTGTTGACTTTCCGTCTGGATGATTTATCCATTGGTCAAATTGTGGTATTGAAGTCTCCTACTATTATTGTATTGTTTTCTATTTCTTCCTTCATATCAATTAATATGCGCTTAATATATATTAAGTGCTCCGATCTTGGGTGTGTTTATGTTTATGATTTTTATATCTTCTTAATAGAGTGATCACTTTACATTATATAATGACCTTCTTTGTCTCTTGTTACCATTTTTGGCTTAAAGTTTATTTTGTCTAATATATATATGGCTATTTCCACATGTTTTTGGTTTTCATTTACATAACACATTTTTTTTTTCATCTCTTTGTGTTGAGCCTATGTGAGTCTTTAAAGCTAAAGTGAGTCTCTTGTAGGTAGCATGCAGTTGGTTCTTGTGTTTTGTTTTTTTCTTTTTCTTTTTTTATCTAGCCAACCAGTCTGTGACTTTTGATTTGTGAATCATTTAAAGTAATTATTGGTATGTAATGACTTCCCACTACTATCATATTGATTGGTTTTTGTTTGTTTTGTATTTCCACTGTTTCTTTTTTCCTCCATTTCTGCCTACCTTTGTAAATTGGTAGTCTTCATGGTGGTATTTCTTGTTTTATGTTTTATGAACTACTCAAGATTTTTGCTTTGTCATTACCACATGATTTAAATAATATATCTCATAGATAAAACAGTCCATTTTAGGTTGATAACAAATTATCTTAATTTTACAAAAAAAGTCTCCACTCTTTTAATGTTCCCCTTTTTATACTTTTAGTATCACAATTTAAATCTTTTTATGCTGGGAATTTACTATCAAATTATAGTAGCTATATTTATTTTAATATTCTCATTCTTTAACCTTTATGTTATAGTTGAATGGTTAGCATACCATCTTAATATAGTTACAATTTTCTTTTTTAGTAATATATATATATATATTTATTTATTTATTTATTTTTAAATTATAGTTTACATACAATATTATATTTGTTTCTGGCATACAACACAGTGATTAGATATCTATATAACTCATGAAGTCATCACTCCAATAAATCTAATATTCTTCTGACACCATCCATAGTTATTACAATATTATTGACTATATTCTTTATGCTATACTTTCTACTTCCATGACTATTCTGTAATTACCAATTTGTACTTCTTAATATCTTTCCCTTTTTTCATAGACCCCAAAACCCCCTCCCATCTGGTAACCCTCAAAAGTTCTCTGTATCTATGAGTTTGTTTCTGGGTTTTGTTGTTGTTATTATTTATTTTGTTCTTTAGATTCCATATGTACATGAAATCATATGACATTTGTCTTTCTTTATCTGACTTACTCCAGTCAGCACAATATCCTCTATGTTCATCATGAAATATCATTTTCTTTCCCTTTACTTTCCATCTGTGTGTGTCTATTAATCTGAAGTGAGTCTCTTGTAGGCAGCCTGTGTTTTCTCATCCATTTAGCCAACCTATGTCTTTTGATTGGAGCATTCAATTATTTTTCATTTGAAGTACTTGTTGATAGATATGCAGTTATTGCCATTTTATTCATATTTTTGATATATATTTTTCTTCTTCTTAAAGAACTCTCTTCAACATTTCCTGTAATATTGTCTTGGTGGTGATGAACTCCTTTAGCTTTTTCTTGTCTGAGAAGCTCTTTATCTTTTGATTCTAAGTGATAATTTTGCTGAGTAAAGAAATCTTGATTGTAGGCCTTTGCTTTTCATTATTAGAATATTTTGTGCTAAGCCCTTCTGATTTGCAAAGTTTCTGTTGAGAAATCAGCCGGAAGCCTTATGGGAGCTCCATTGTAGGTAACTAATTGCTTTTCTCTTGATGTTTTTAAGATTCTCTCTTTGAATTTAACTTTTGCCATTTTAACTATTATGTGACCTGGTGTGGACCTCTTTGGGTTTATCTTGTTTGGGACTCTCTGAGCTTTCTGGGGTTGTATGTCTATTTCCTTCACTAGGCTAGGCAAGTTTTGTATCATGATTTCTTCAAATCGGTTTTCAATTCCTTGCTCTTTCTCTTCTCCTTCTTGTATCCCTATGATGCAAATATTGTTATGTTTGATGTTGATGTTGTCCCAGAGGCTTCTTAAGCTATTTTCATTGTTTTCGTATTCTTTTTCTTGTTACTGTTCTGATTGGATGTCTCTTGATACTTCATCCTCTAAATCGCTGATTTGATCCTCTGCTTTATTCATTCTGTTGATTCCCTCTAATGTACTCTCATTCCAGATGTTGTACTCTTCATTTCTTATTGGTTCCATTTTATGTTTTTCATTTTCATTTGTATGTTTTCGATCTTTTTGTTAAAGTTCTTACTGAATTCATCTACTCTTCCTCTAAGTTCCTTAAATATTTTTATAACCAGTGTTTTGAACTCTGCATCTAGTTGATTGCTTGTTTCCATTTTGTTGAGTTCTTTTTCTGGAACTTTGTTCTGTTCTTTCATGTGGGATATGTTTCTTTGTCTTCCCATTTTGGCTGCCTACCTGTGTTTGTTTCTATGTATTAGGTAAGGCTCCTAAGTCTCATGGTATTAGTAGAGTAGCTTTATGTAGTAGGTATCCTGTGGGGCTCAGTGCTCAAGGTGTGTCCCTTGTATAGGTTGTGTGTATCTTCCTGTTATAGTTGAGCCTTGGTTGCTGCTTGTACGCTGATGGGAGGGATTGACCCTAGGGGTGATTGATTGTGAGAATTGGCTGATGAGAGGCTGATCTTATGGAGCAGGATTCACTTTAGCAGGGCTCTGGTGCTTGTCCAGTTTGCCCTTCAGGTGTGTCCTTCTCAGATGCAGCCTTGTATGGTGCTCTGGCTCTGGCACTGCTCAAAGCAGGCCACTTGGTATGCCATCCCAAAGACCTCCTGGGAGGGATCTAGCTGCAGGCCAAGTTCAACAGCAGTCTGTGCACCTCTGGGGCCACCTGGTAAGAGAAACCGAGCAACCCACAAATGGCTGTCTCCCATGCTGCATTTATAGGTGCCTCACAAGGTCAAGTTAGGAACCAAGGCCAGCTGCTGCTAGTGCAGGGCTTAGAACTGCTTAGCAAGAGGAATGAGGTACACCGAAGCCAGATGCTACTTTTTGAGTTTTGTGATCCTTTAGGAGATTTTAGGAAAGTCCACAGCAAGAGCCAAGGCAGGTCATTTTTATAGAATAATTCACTGGAGGCAGCTTTTGTGGGCCTGCATGTTGGGAGAGGCACAGTCTTGAGGAGTCACCTGAGTGGAGTGACTTGTGTTATCTAATGTTGATTGAGACTCAAATATGTCCACATACTAAGAGTGGGGAGGGCTGAACAAGGGAACAATGGATTCTATCAGCACTTCTGTCTGGGAGAAAATCACACCTCCAACACTCGCTCTGAAGCTCGACAACTCAGTGTCTCTCTGTATGTTCCTGACACATCTCAAACAGCTGCCTTTCTGTTGGAATTCAGAGCAAGTGAATCCATTTGTAAGTTTCAGCGTGTGCCCTTTAAGAAAAATGTCTGCAACTCCTGCAGCTTTCTGTCTCGCTTAGCCACAACCTCTGCTAGTTTTCACAGCCAGAGGTTGTGGGGACTTCTCTTCCCAGCACTGAAACCCTGGGCTAGGGAGCCCATTGTGGGGTTGGGTGAGACCCCTGACTCCTCAGGGGCTCTGCAGTCAAGATAATCCTCCCGATTCTTGATCGCTGCATGTGGTCATGGGACCAGGTCATTTGGTGTCTTCGCTCTTCCTACCAATTTCAAGGTGACCTCTTATGTTTGTCCCTAGTTGTAGGGCTTCTGTTCAGCCACATGCTGGTTGCTCTGTAGTTTCATTATAATTTCAGTGCAGTTGCGAGAGGTGGTGTGCACAGCATTTACTTTCTAAGCCATCTTGACAAATTTCTAGAGTTATAATTTTTGAATTTGGATTATCTATTTTTTTACCTTTACCAATGTGTTGTGTACTTTCATATGTTTTCCTGTTGCTGTTTAGTGCCTTTTTATTTCAGCTTGACAAAACTGAGCATTTTTTGCCAGTCAGGTCTAATAGTGGTGAACTCCCTCAATTTTTGTTTTTGGAAAAGCCTTTATTTTTCTCCTTCATATCTTGACAGATGAAGTATTCTTGGCTGTCAATTGGTATCTTTCAACACTTTGAATATGTCATTTCTTTATAGGTTACTTAATATTTTTTCCCCTGGCTGCCTTTAGAATTTTTATTTTATTATTAATTTTTGATAGTTTTATTATAATGTGTCTTGGAGAAGGTCTTTTTGCATTGAGATAGTAGGGTGATATATTAGCTTTGTGTACTTGTGTGTCTAAGTCCTTCCCCAGTTTGGCAAGTTTTTAAATATTATTCTAATAAACTCTCTGCCTTCTACCTCTCTTCTTCAGGAATCCTAATTATTTGAATTTTTGTTGTTGTTGTTTGAATCTCATAGATTGTTGAAACTTTCTTCACTCATTTTTTTTTTGTCTATTTTTTTGTAGCTGTGTTATTTTAGATTTCCTAATTTTTAAATTTCTCATTCTATCTTCCATCTGGTCTACTCTATCACAGGTGCTCTCTATTGTATTCTCTATCTCATTCATTAAATATTTAACTTTCAAAATTTCTGTTTGTTTTTTTTTCATGTTCTCTTTTGTAAATTGCTCATTTTGTTCAGATATCTTTTTGCTAATGCAGTGAGCTGTCTTTCTGAGTTTCCTTGTAGTTTGTTGAGTTTTTTCAGTACAGCTCTTTTAAATTCTTCATTAGCTAGATTGCAGTATTCCATGTTTTTGGGCTTAGTTTTCAGAGAATTATTGATTTATTTTGGTGATGGCATAATTTCTTGATTTTTAAAGTTTCTTGTATTTTTGCTTTGCTGCTTTCACATTTGAAATATTATTACTGGTTATCTTCAGATAGGGTACTTTTCCTTGGTGTTGCTTATCGGTGGTTTCTTAGGCTTATTACAGGTAGTCTTGCTCCACTCTCCTTGCTCTCTTTCTGTCAGATTTCTTAACCTTTGCATACTCTTGTTCTTAGAACACAAAAAAACTGGCTGTGAAAAACTTCCTTTGAGTTTTCCAGAATTTGGTGCTGTAGCTCCAGTTTATGTCTTCCCCCTTGCCCACAGACTCTGATTTGATTTTCCGAGAGCACTCTGATTCTCCATCTGCTCTCACTGATACACTTTAAAACACACAAAATAATCCAGACAGAGTTAGAGAGGTGTGGGCTTAGTACTTGGAGTGTTGAGGGTATTCATTGACCTAATAGGGAGATCCTCAGGTGAGGTACGCCCAGAGGATTATGAACAGACTTCCTGCTAAGTCATGAAACGGACTCAGGAAGAGCATGTCTTTAATGTCCTTTGATATTCTGATCTGCTTTATTTCTTTTCTTTTCTCTTTCCTACAACCCAATCACAGAGGTCTTACCTCAGAAATCAGGATGGTGATGAAAAGAAATGGGTTTCTTCAGCTATGACCTGCGCCATTTTTTTTTAGCCTTCTCCGTGAAAGAGGTCACTGCTTTTATCTGCTTTGTTAGAAAGGTTTCTGCTGCCACTGCCAGAGAACTTCACCCAGAGTTAGTGTAACCACAGTCGGGGTCAAAGTTCTGATGGAATTCCTCCTTATTCTCTGCATCCAAACTTATCTCTATCCCACTTCAATGACATACTGGAATCTCTCTTCAGACATACTCTATGAACTCTATCTCACCTATGGGTATCTGTTTAGGTTAGCACTTTCCAGTTTGTTTTTCCTCCACATAAGTGGGGTGGGGCAGGTTCTCTGACTCTTTTGGATCCACATATCTTACATGATCTTGTTTATTTATTTTCAGATATCAAAGGTGTGCAAGAATCCTCTTGGATCCCTTGGTATTGGATGTCAAGACACTTTTATTCAGATACATAGTCTAATTTAGTTGTTTTAAAAAAATGGGAGAGAAAAAAAGGGACAATTTACACTGCCATGATGCTGATGCCCTGTATGGTGGTTCATGGTGAGAGTTAAAGTAAATGGGGCCATGGGCTGATCACCTACACGTGGCCTATCTATATAATTTACTGGCTTCCTCACAGTATGGTTACTAGGTTTGAAGAACAAGAATACAGAGATACTCATAATCTGTAATTTTTTTTCTTATCTAACCTCAAATCATGCAGCATTATTTCCATTGAATTTTTTTGTTTATTATAAATTAATCATTAAGATCAGACAATATTCAAAGAAGTAGGGAATTAGAACACACATTTGGATAGGATAACTATCACAGAATTTATATATATGTGTATATATATATGTGTATACATATATACACATATATATATGTATGTATATGTATGTGTGTGTGTGTGTGTGTGTGTGTGTGTGTGTGAATCTGCCACTTATGGAAGATAATTTTTTAAGGTATTTGATTTTAGTTTTCGGTAGCTTTTCCTTTTGGAACCAGAGGATTTTCTATTTTGCTTTTTTTCCCACAAATCTATTTTATTTTGAGTGTTTTGTTGTTGTTGTTGTTGTTATTTTTCTATTTTATCCAGTATTTAATTTTTTTTTTTAAGGTGGACAGGACTGCAAATGAACTTGAATTGTCTATGTTGGCAGAAGTTCTTGAAATTTGTTGATTTTATCTGTTCAAGTAAGATGCTTCTGGTTGGGGTGTACCAGTACACATTTTAATCAACAAATTAAAATTGGTCTAGTCTTGATTTTCCTCATTCATATATTAATATCTTAGTAATTACCCTTTTTTAATCAAAATAATTTATACCATTCTTAATATTTCCTTACTATTTTTACTTACATATCTAATACATTTTTGACATATTTATGTGTTTTTGAGAATTTTCATTTCCAACATGCTGATCAAAAAAGTGGAAAATAAAATTCTTTTAAAATAATTGTCTTTCCTGGACAATATATCTTTAGATTCATGTCTAGAGGTATCTTTTGCTTAGGATACATATTTTGTCATTAACCAATCAAGACAATATTTTCTTTGTAACAAATCTGCATAATATTTATCAACTTTCTTTGATTAAATATACTCTAAATCATATGCTTAAAAATCTAGGACAGATGTTCTGAAGAAATAAGGCAAATATTGATTAATATAATATGTTATGTAAATTGACAATGATTTTTCAGGAATTTAATTCAGGAGGAAACTCCCCAAAACAGATTCCTTGGGAAGCCTAATGTTTCTATTTTATTTTGATGTCTGATTGTACTCTTTTCTTGTTATGCTCTCATAAACCTTTTCCTAAACTCTCTTTCCATCTCTCCCAATAGATATTTATATTTTGCAATGTGAACTATTGTCCAACAAATTATTGTATACAATTAGATGTGGATGTTGATAGTTATATAGTTATATGCATATTTTAAAATAAAATGCTTTGCTACAATGTGAAATAATTTTGTTTTTAATGGTACAATTTTTCTCTTTTAAGTTTTAAAATTAATGTTACTTTTGCTAAACTGTTTACCTTGGTGAAATTAATAGAAGTTTGGAAGATGGACTTGCAATACTGTAGTTGAAATATTTATAACAATTGCTAAAAATTTAATTGCGTCTATGGCCATGCCACCCTGAACAAGCCCAATCCCATCTGATCTTGAAAGATAAGCAGGGTCCGACCTGGTTAGTACTTGAATGGGAGACCACCTAGGAGGACCAGGTGCTGTAGGCGTAAAAAAATAAAAAAAAAATAAGGGATTGCAAGATGACAAGTTCCTTGCAATCTGTGAGGTCAACCAAGGGTTGCCTAGTCTAAAATAATAATAATAATAATTGCACGTCTATGCATTAAAAATGAGAAAGTTTTTATTCCTATCTTTTCCCAAGTAGGACATGTTGTGCTCACTCTGGTGTTTAGTACATGGTCTTGTTTGTTGGTTTGTATTAATAGTCTAGTCGATAATTTTTCATTCTTGAAAATAATTATAAGATGAATGTCCCTTGACAATTAATGATTTTTTTCAATTTGTAAGTTTTATAAGTAAACTCTCTTCAGTATGTCTTAAGATATGCTGCCTTACACCCGGAAGATTTCTCTGTTTTTATAATAGGAATAGTTACTTGAGGGTTGTTAGCCTTTCACTTCTCATGAATCTAATGTTTATAATCTTTTAGTTTTTTATATTACAAACTAAATATAGATTGGATTTTATTCTACACAAATACATTATTTAGTTGAAAATACCTTAGAAAATTTTAAAGAGTTAACTTTTCAAATAAATATGCTTTCTAGTTTTTGAAAACAAATAAAGAAAATCTTTAATTATGATAGCTCAGGGTTTAAATGCATATCTACCATTAATATTAATGGAAACTTACAATTTCCTCACATATCATGGTAAATAGACTCCCCTATGGACAGTATAAGTGTTTGTACATATCCCAAACCATCTATATATAAAGCTTAATTATATTGAATAGTAGTAAAATATTGCAATAAAAAATTCAAAGCAATTTTTCTATTGTTGATTGTTGCAAACAATTTGAAAATTGATTAATACTAATAAATATCTTAGTTAATAATGGAAAACATTAAGCATAAATATATCCTCAGGAATATTTCTGGTTTGGGAGATGATCTTAACATGTGCCACAGGAAAAATATAACCATCTTTGATAACCTTGATAATCTAAATCAGAGCTGGCCACGGTCTTTGTCTATTTCAAGAGTTATATATTGGATTCGACTGTGCCCATATGATATTTCCTAGCTATTGATTGCAAGGAAAGTAACCAAAGTCTTCACTCTTTTAATTTAGTATCCTTCCTTTTATTTATACTGTGGGGAGAATTCTTGGAGAGAACTTCCAGATTGCAATAAGGAAATTGCATTTTCTGGGTGTAGATAAAATAGAATTGCTGAAGTACTCACATGGACTGTAGTAGTTGCAATAGTCCTTGAATATGATAAGCAAGATTGCAAAGAGGGATGTATGGCTTTTGGAAGTGATCTTCGTTAAAGGAAACTAGATTACTTACTGGAAAAAGCAATGGTCTTAAAAGGACACAAAGTTTACTTAAAAAATGCGGTCCAATTCAGTCTAGGAATGAAGTAGTTTAGAAAACTGATTGTCAGAGAGCAAAAGTGTAGTATATGATTCAAAAGACAAAGTAAACTATTTTTCTTTGTCTCCAGGAGGGCATACCTGTATGTCCCCAGGTTTCTCCTTTAAAAAATAATTGGTGGCAGTATTAACTTGACCTGCTTATATTTTCACTCTCATAACTGAACATTAAGTTATTCAAAATTACAGTTTTTTTTCTATAATCAGAAATCTATAATATGATGTATTCCAATTATCTTATTTTTATAAAATTGTTATGGAAAAGTTAAAAATTGGTCCCCCTGGGGCTATCTGTCCTCAGATAGTTGTCCTTCAAAGAGAAAACAAAGAGGGTCAGGTTGAGGTTAAAAATAAAATGCACTTTTATGGGCTCTTCCATTTCTATTTATTAAAAAAATATATTAAACATAACCACTTTCTTCTTTCAGTCTTCTTATTTACTTAGTTGATCATTTACAAATAATTTACTGGAATATTTATATGGAAATAATTAAATAGTATTGGCAACTGAGAAAATCACTGTAAATAAGTATTATTTTAAGGAACTATTATGATAGATGTAAACACTTTACACTTGTAAAATACTATTTTGAAACATAATAATAGAGAATTTAAGAATACGTTCTTTAAAATAAGATATGTTTTGTTTCAAATCCCACGTCAATGGATTAATTATATATACATGCAAATGTTTGCTTCTTGTATTTGAATTATTTTTAATGAACTTTTTCTTTTTAACGAGATTTTTGGAGGATACTATCAGAATTTCAAAACTAAAGTTCTATTTTAGATGTTACTCTCTTAAAAAAAATTATGATTTGATTATAAACACATTTGTTCTTCCTATTAATAAAATATTCAGATTGAATTAAACAGTAAATATCAAAATGTTGACATAATTTTCCCTTTTTGTGATTTTCATGAAGATATATAGTATGTTCAGCAACACTGTTAAATATTTTATTCATAGCTTTGTCCAGGTCCAGTGTAATAATAGGAAAACGTTTTCTGACTTTAATATATTACTTATTTATAAATAACATGGTAGCATTTTAATAACCTTGTTACTTTACTTATTTATTGTCACTGCGGTTACATTTATCTATTCATCTATTTTTGCTCAATTTTCTCAATTTTTACTCCCGCTTACTAAGATATTAAATCTTCTTAATGTGTCTTTTCTTGTTTTGAACATTCTTATCAAGTCACTTGAGATTGTTTTTTTTAATTTATTTCAAACTTCAGTACACGGACATCTTTGCTTTATTTCTTAATTTATATTTTCTTCTATTATCAATGTATTTTAAAGAAAAAATGTATTTTCATGATACATCACCTTATCTGCTCAATACACTGATTAGGCTAACAGAATCCTCATATTGTGTGTATATAGGAATATGAATGTTGGCCTAACATGTCATATGTCCTTGCTCAGTTATTAATCCAAGAACTATATTTAGTGTCAAAAAATATAATGTTGGAAAATACTTTTAAGTGAGAGTAAAATTTTGCTTTGGTTTTAGAATCAGTTAGATAGAGTCTTCTATGGCAATATTTATGTTTGGTATTTTTAGTACTCTGGATTACCACGAAAGTAAGAGTGTGTGTTTGTGTGCTTGTATGTGTGTCCTTCTATGTATGTTGTGGAAAGGGTAGGAATTTAAATTAGAAAGTGGTATAACTAAAAGATGAATAAGGTAGGAAAAAGTGGAAGTTTGAAAAAATCTTTGTGCAAGACTGAGTTTTCAAGAGACAATCTAGAGTGCATATCAAAGCTTTTATTTATGCTTGTGATGTTTTTACTGTTTTTAAAATTCTCATCTTACTCTCTTCTGCCCTTACTACTTTTACATTCAATCTCCATTTTAATATACTTTTGTTTCTCTTCTTCCCTTGCTTTAAATTACTAGAACATTTAGAACTCTGAAGTTTACAGATGGAGCTGTGCATATCTTTTTGATGCAAGTGATAAACCGAAGTATTTTGGTTATTATAAGTATTAACTCTGGGATCTGTTAGGAAACTGCTAATTTTCTGAACTCCCAAAACCCATTAATTTCAGTTCAATCATGTTTGTGGATTTCAGTTATTTACGCATTCAAGAGTTTCTCAAGAGATTTACCTAAGAAAATTAATTTAATCGCTTAGGTTATTCCAACAGATTTTTTCTAACACCTACAAAGATAATTGTTTATCACCATAATCACTTACAGTGCTTCCCAAACTATATTATCAGTTTTGTAGGCTATCACTTGATGACAATAGTTTCATGATCAAATAAGATCAGAAATTTTGCATTACCAACTTAAAGACTTTTTTTTTTTT
>NW_024344370.1:16161544-16170931 GCF_902729225.1 Pteropus medius
TTACATTCTAGCATTTCAAAAATGTATTTTAGTTGTAAAAAATGAAATTCTTTGTTGTATTTTCTGTAGGCATTGAAGCACAGAAGAATAAGTTTCAGAGCTCTGTGTCTTACATAATAATAACTTAGATTTTCAGTGTTCCTCAAGATCCAGAAATCATGCTATGTATTCAGCTATAAACATAGCCAGAGAAGAAATTTGACATTGAGTCACAGTCTAAGAAGATAGTGCCATCTTCCTGAATCTATAAAAGATATTATTAAGCTTATGATATAGATAATAGTTATTTAGACTAGCAAACCAAATCGATATAGAATCAGATATTATCAATTTCCATCATTGGCACAAAGTAGGTCATAAAAATGTTTGTTGAATGAAAGCACAACTAAAACAATAAATATACTTGTGACAAATATTAGAATAAAATACCATTTTTGCACTACTAAAATAAACTATTATTGTTATTTGAATAATGATATTTGGGATAAATAATAGTATTTGGGGTAATTCAATTTACTTATAAAGTAGGTATAGACAACAATATTTAGCATTTTATTTTATTTTATTATCAGTTTCAAGTATACAGTACATTGGTTAAATATTTATATAGTTTATGAAATGATCACAATGATTATTCTATCACCCTTCTGTCTCTACAAATAGCCATTACATTACTGCTGACTGCATTCTTTATGCCATGCTCCCCCTCTCCATGACCATCTATCAATTAATAATTTGTTCTTTAACCTTTCACTCCATTCACCCAGCCTTCAACCTTCCTTCCCTCTGGTCATCACCAGATCGTCCTCTATATTTGATCACCTTCTATATTTGTTGGTTTGTTTTCAATTGGTTTGTTCTTTTTGTTCCTTAGATTCTGCATATAAGCGAAATCATATGGTATTTATCTTTCTCTGCCTGATTTATTTCGCTCAGCATAATAACTCTAGGTCCATTCACATCATTGGAAATTTTTTTTTTATTTTCATTTTTTTATGGTTGATTTCATTTTTTTATGGTTGAATAATATTCCATTGTATATATGAACCATATTCTTTATCTAATCATCTGTTGATGGGCATTTAGATTGTTTCCATATCTTGGCTATTGTGAATAGCATGCCATGAATATATAGATGCATAGATCTTTATGAATTATCGTTTTGGTTTTCTTTGGCTGAATATCCAGAAATGCAATGCCCAGGTCCAAAGGTAGATCCATTTTTCTTAATTTTTTGAGAAATTTCCAGACTGTTTTCCCTAGTGGCTGTACCAATTTGCAATCCCACCAACAGTGTCTGAAGGTTCCCCTTTCTCCAAATCCACGCCAACACTTGTTGTTTTTTGATTTATTTATGATGGCCATTCTGACAGGTGTGAAGTGATATCTCATTGGTGTTTTAATTTGCATTTCCCTGATGATTAGTGACCTTGCGCATCTTTTCATATGTCTATTGACCATCCGTATTTCCTCTTTGGAGAAATATCTATTCAGATCTTCTGCTCATTTTTTTTTTTTATTTGGAATTTTTGTCTTTTTGTTGTTAAGTTGTATGAATTCTTTATAAATTTTGGATATTAAGTCTTTATCACATGTATCATTAGAGAATGTCTTCTTACAATCGTTAGGTTGTCTTTTCATTTTGTGGATGATTTCTTTTGCTATGCAAAAAACTTTTTTAGTTTGGTGTAGCTCCATTTGTTTATTTATTTATGTATTTATGTATTTATGTATTTATGTATGTATTTATTTATTTATTTACTTCTTTTGCCTGAGAAAATATATCAGAAAGAAAAAAATATGACTAACAGCAATATCGGATAGTTTACTGCCTAGGTTTATTTCTAGGAGTATTATAGTTTCAGGTCTTAACACTTAAATCTTTAATTTATTTTTAGTTTATTTTGTACATGGTTTAAGAATGTGGTCTAGTTTCACTTTTTTGTTTGCATTTATCTCTCTAGTTTTCACAACATCATTTATTAAATAGACCATCTTTACCTCATTGTCTATTCTTGCCTCCTTTGTCATAGATTAATTGACCATGTAGAACTGAATTTATTTCTGGGCTCTTCATTCTGTTTCATTGATCCTTGTGTCTGTTTTTATGATAGTACCATGCTGTTTTGATTACTATAGCCTAGTAGTATAATTTGATATTTAATAGCATGGTACATTCTACTCTGTTCTTCTTTATTAAGATTGCTATGGCTATTTTGGGTCTTTTGTGGCTCCACATAAATTTTAGAATTATTTGTTCTGGTTCTGTGAAAATGTCATTGGTATTTTGATACAGACCACATTAAAACTATAGATTGCTTTAGGTAGTATGGACATTTTAACAATGTCAATTTGTCCTACTCATGAGAACTATATATACTTCCATTTATTCATACTTTCTTCAATGTCTTAAAAGTTTCTGAACACAGGGCTGTTACCTCATTGGTTAATTTTATTCTTAGGTAGGAGGACCCTCGCAAGGTGACATAGAATGTAGTGGCTTTGCACACTTCCTCTAGCGACCACGCCAAGATTATAACAAAATTACAGAGCAACAAACATGCAGAGTCACCTGAGGTCTGGCTGAACATAAGCCCTATGACTAGGGACAAAAGTACAGGTTGCCTCAAAATGTTATAAGAGGCAGAGAAGCGAAATGACTAGCTCCCACAACCTTTCATAGCGATGGGGAATAGGGAAGGCTATCTTGGCTGCAGAGCTCCTCCCCCACCTAAAAAGCGAAGGATTCTGGCTGCACACTGGGCTCCCCAGCCCAGGGTTCCAGTGACAGAAAGAGAAGTCCCTACAACCTCTGGCTGTGAAAGCCAGCTGAGATTGCAGGTGAGTGTAATGTATGGCTGCAGGAATTAAAGATGGTTCCTCATAAAGGGCCAATGTCCAGTCTTACTTGCTAATCAACTTGCTCTATCTGAGCTCCAGCCCTGGGGAAGCTGCCCAAGGAGCACTAGGAACATACAGGAATCTGTTAAGTCATTGAGCTTAAGTGCAAGGGCTGGAGGGACAGCTTTCTCTCAGATAGAGGTGCAGGCAAAGCCATTTTTCCTTTGTTGAGCACTCTCCCTCCCAGCCTGCAGACTCAGGCACCAGGTGAAGCAGAGTCGCCGTCAGCCATAACACAGGTCACTCTGCCCAGGGAATTCCTTGAGACTCTGCCTCTCCCAACTTGTAGGCCCACCCAAGCTGTTTCCAGTGATTTACTTTATACTAATGGGCTGTCTTGGTTACTGCAGCAATCTTTTATAAAATCTCTCAAAGGGTCACAAAACCCAAAGAAGCAGCATTTGTCCTCAGTGTGCCCTGTACGTCTTGCTGAGCAACCCCAAGCCCTACACCAGTGGCAGCAGACCTCAGTTTCTGATTTGGCCTCTCAAAGCATCAATAAACCCAGCACAGCTGGCAGGCATACGTGGATTTCTTGGAGACTCTTACCAGGTGTCCTTGTATATGCACAGGTCGTGACTGAATTTGACCTGCAGCTGAAACCATCCCACCTCCAGACTGGACCCCATAGCACACCTACTACATAAAGCTACTCTACTAGGACCAGGAGACTTAGGAGCCCTACCTAATACATAGAAACAGACACAGGGAGGAAGCCAAAATGGGAGACAAAGAAATATGTTTCACATGAAAGAACAGAAAAAGCTCCAGAAAGAGAACTCAACAAAATGGAGACAAGCAATATACCAGATGCAGAGTTCAAAACGCTGGTTATAAGTATGCTTAAGGAACTCAAGGGAAGAGTAGATAAACTCTGTGAGAACTTTAAGAAATAGAAAACATAAAAATGGATGTGAAAAACATAATAAGGAGCCACTCAGAAATGAAGAATGCAATGTCTGAGATAAAGAGAACATCAGAGGGATAAAGAGTAGATTAGATGAAGCCAAGGGTCACATTAGTGATTTAGAAGATGAGGTAGCAGAAAGTATCCAATTAAAACAGCAATAAGAAAAAAATCCCCCCCAAAATGAGGATAGTTTAAGGGGTCTCTGGGACAACATCAAGCATACCAACATTCACATCATAGGGATACCAGAAGGAGAAGAGAGAGAGCAAGGAATTGAAAACCGATTTGAAAAAAAATGATGGAAAACTTTCCTAACTTGGTCAAAGAAACAAACATACAACCCCAGGAAGCTCAGAGAGTCCTAAACAAGATAAACCCAAAGAGGCCCACACCAAGACATAACTTAGTTAAAGTGTCAAAGGTTACCTACAAGAGATCTCCCATAAGACTGTCAACCGATTTCTCAACAGAAACTTTGCAGGCCAGAAGAGCTTGGCACAAAACATTCAAAGTGGTAAAAACCCAGGACCTACAAACAAAATTACTCTACCTAGCAAAGCTATAATTTACAATAGAAGGATAGATAAAGAACTTCCCGGACAAGAAAAAGCTAAGAGTTCATTACCACCAAGCCAGTATTATAGAAAATGTTGAAAGGACTTCTTTACAAAGAAGAATAAAATGTATCAAAAATATAAATAAATAATGGCAATAACTACATATCTATCAGCAAAAACTTCAAAGTAAAAAAAAGAAAATACTCCAATCAAAAGATAGGGTGGTTGAATGGTTAAGAAAAGAAGACCCTTATATAAGCTGCCAACAAGAGACTCACTTCAAATTAAAAGACACACAGACTAAAAGTAATGAAATGGAAAAAGATATTTCATGATGGTCCTATAGTAGAGTAAGTCACATAGAGGAAGATAAATGCTATATAATTGTACATATAAGTGGAATCTAAAGGATAAAACAAACAAATGAACAAACAAACAGAAACAAAATCATAGATACAGAGATCATTTTGAGGGCTATCAGATGGGAGGAGTATTTGAGGGATCGGTGAAAAAGGGGAAAGGGATTAAGAAGTACAAAATGATGTTACAAAATAGTCACGGAAAAAGTATAGCATAAGGAATATAGCAAATAATATAATAACTATGTAGTGTCAGAGGGGCACTGGATTTATTAAAATGATCACTTTGTGAGTTACATAGATGTCTAACCACTATGTTGTACACCTGAAACAAATGCAATATTGTATGTCAACTATAACTGAAAAAAATTTAAAAAATTTATTCCTGGATATTTTATTTTTGTTGATGAAATTATAAATTTTTTTTTAAATTTTTTCTTTCTGATAGTTTATTATTGGTATATATAAAAATGCAACTAATTTCTAAATATTAATTTTGTATTATTTATTAAATTAATTTATCAGTTCTAATAGTTATTTTGATGAAATCTTTAGAGTTCTTTCTGTCTAATATTATTTCATCTGTGAATAATGACAGTTTTACTTCTTTTCCAATTTGGATGGCTTTTATTATTTTTTCTCATCTGATTGCTGTGGCTAGGACTTTCAGTACTATGTTGAATATAAATGGTAAAAGTGGACATTTTTGTCTTGTTCCTGATAAGGAAAACACTTTCAATTTTCTCTGTTGAATATGATGTTAGCTGGGCATTGTCACATATGGCTTTTATTATGTTGAGGTATATTTTTTCTATTTTCACTTTGCTGAGAGTTTTTATCATAAATGTGTGCTAGATTTGGTGGATCGCTTTTTCTGCAACAACTGATATCGTCATACAATTTTTACCATTAATTTTCTCTATGGGGTATATCACATTAATTGATTTGTTGATATTAAACCAACCTTGCATCTCAGGAATAAATCCCACTTGATCGTGGTGTATGATCTTTTTAATATACTGCTAAATTTGGTTTGCTAATATGTTGTTGAAAATTTTTCCATATATGCTCATCACGGACATGGCATATAATTTTCTGTTATTGTTATGTCTTTGTTTTTGGAATCAAGTTAATGCTGGCCTTGTAAAATGAACTTGGGTGTTTTCTTTCCTCTTGAATTTTTTTGAATAGTTTGCAAAGAATAAGTATTAAATTGTTTTTGAATGTTTGGTAGAATTGACATGTGAAGCAATCTATTACAAAAATTTTTATGTTGAGAGTTTAAAAAAACATTTACATAACTTATGAATCAAGTTATAAATCAAGTACCCATCTGATACCATACAGTTATTAAAATACTACTGATTATATTCCCTATGCTATACTCTATATCCCCAAGACTATTTCATAACTAATTTTTACCTCTTAATCATCTCCTTTCTTCATTCATCCATCCAAAACCTTCTCAATCCTGCAATCATCAAAATGCTCTCTTTATTTATGAGTTTGTTTTTGTTTTGTTTTGTGTGTGTGTTCAGCCACATTTAAGTAAAATAATGTCACTTGTCTTTATCTGTCTGACTTACTTTACTCAGCACAATGCCCTCTGGTTCCATCCATGTTATTGCAGATGGCAAGATTACATTTTTTTTTTATGGCTGTGTAATATTCTATTGTATATATGTACTACCTCTTCTTTATCCATTCACCCACTGGTGGACATCCAGATTGCCTCTATATCTTGGCTGTTGTAAATAATGCTGCAAAGAATATATGGATGTACATGTCCCTTCCAAATAGTGTTTTGGGTTTCTTTGAATAAATACCCAGAAGTGGAATTATGGGGTCTTTTTTGTCTGTTGTTATAGCTTTTGTTTAAAAGTCTATTTGTCTGCTATAAGTATTGCTACCCCAGGTTTTTTTTCCATTGTCATGAAATATGTTTTTATATCTCTTTATTTTCAGTCTGTGTGTGTCTTTTGCTCTGAATTGAGTCTCTTATAGGCAGATTATGGAAGGGTTATGTTTTTTTATCTGTTCAGCCACCCTATGTCTTTGATTAGAGCATACATTCATTTGTATATTAAAGTAATTGCTGCTATAAACAGTTATTTTTATTTTATTATCCAGATTTTTATCTTATTTTTGTTGTTGTTCTTAAAGAAGTTCCTTTAAAATTTCTTGTAATACTGGTTTGGTGGTGATAAATTACTTTAGCTTTTTCTTGGCTGGGAAGCTCTTTATCAGTAATTCAATTCTAAATGATAGCTTTGCTGGGTAAAGTAATCTTGATTGTGGATCCTTTCTTTCCCTCTTTTGGCTGCCTCTCTGTGTTTGTTTCTACGTATTAGGTAGCACTCTTAAGTCTTCCAGTCTTAGTAGAGTGGCTTTATGTAATAGGTGTCTTGTGGGGCCCAATGACACAGTCTCACTGGTCCCCTTATTTTTTGCACATTATTGAGAGTGATTGACTTTCAGGGTGATTGGTTGTGACAACTGGCCATGACTACAGTGGGGGAGCTATTGTGCAGGAGCTGATTCTATGGAGCAGGATTCTCTTTAGCAAAGCTTTGGTGCCTGCTCAGTTTTCTCTTTGGGTGTGTCTTTTGTGGGGTGGTTGAGCTGTGCTCTGATGTAGTATAAAGCTGGCCATCAGGTGTGCTCGTTCTAGGGTCTCCTGGGATCGGCTACGTTGCAGGCCAAAATCAGCTTCTGTCTATGCCCTTTTTGGGGCCTTTTGGTATGAGCTACAAGGTGATATGCAGATGGTTGCCACTTGTGCTAGGTTTGAAGGTGCCGGGAGAGGCTAAGTTGCCACCTGAGGCCGGCTGCCCCTAGTGCCGGGATTGGGGCTCTTCATCAAGAGGTACCGGGCATGCTGAAGCCAGATGCTGTTTGGGTTTTGCGAACCTTTAAGATATTTTTAGGAAAGTCTGCAGCATGAGCCAGAAAAGATTGTTTATATGGAAAGCCACTGTAAGAAGCTTGAGTGGGCCTGCAAGTTGGATAAGGCAGACTCTCAGGGTATCACCAGGGTGTGACAAATTGTGTTAGCTAGCTTGATAAAGACACAAAATATCAGCTGCCTGCATCTGCAGGTTGCATCATGGAGAGGGCTCAACAAAGGAACAATGGTTTCTGCCAGTATTTCTGTCTAGAGGAAAGCTGCCCCTCCAGCTTTTTCCCTAAAACCAGACCATTTGTTTTTCTCTCTATGTTCCTGGCACATTTTGATTTGCTACTGCAGTGATGGAGTTCAGACAGAGTGAGTTATGAGTGAGTAAAATCATGCATGGGCCCTTTAAGAGGAACACCTGGGACTGCAGCCACACTTGTCTCACTCAGCCACAATTTTTGCTGTTTTTCACACTCAGAAGTATGAGGAATTTTCTCCCTGGCCCTGAAATCCTACGCTAGAGAGCCCAGCGTGGGGCTGGGACCCTTCACTCTTTAGGGAGGACATCTGCAGCCAGGATATTCCTGATTTTTAACTGCCACATGTAGATGTGGAACCAGGCTGTTTTGCATCTCCGCTCCTTCCAGTCTCAATGTGACTTCTTCCGTAGATCCTTAGTTATAAGACTCCTGTTTAGTTAGACTTCAGGAGATTCTCAATGATGGTCGTTATGTAGTTTAGTTGGAATTTTGATGTGGTCGTGAGAGAAGCAAGCAAAGTGTTTACTTACTGTACCATCTTGACTGGAAACCTTGTTGGGATTTTTTGATTACTGATTCTATTTTGTTTGTTGTCATTTATATGTTTGGATTTTCTGTTTTTTTTGTTTTTTATTTTTTTCTTTTTTTTCTTTATTCGGTCTTGGAGGATTCTAAGGTTCTGGGATTTTATCTATTTCTTTCAGATTGTCCAACTCATTGGCATATAATCGTTCATAGTATTTTCTTATAATCCTTTGTATTTATTTCTTTGGTGTCAGTTGTCACTTTTCTTTTTTAAAATTTATTTATTTGGGTTCTCTCTCTTTTTTTCTTGATGATTCTCATTAAGTATTTATTAACTTTATTTATCTTTTCAAAAAATGAGTTCTTGGTTACATTGACCTTTTGTATTGTTTTTTTAGACTCTTGTTCATTTCCACTTTTATCTTTATTATTACCTTCTTTCTACTCACTTTGGGATTTTTTTTTTCCTAGTTCCTATAGGTGTAAGGTTAGATTGTTTATTTGAGATTTTTTTTTTTTTTTTTAATTCAGGCTGTTACTTCTCGTTATCTTAGGCTTCACTTTGCTGTCCCACTCAGTTACAAGTTTGTTTTTATTTTCATTTGGCTCAAAGTATCTTTTAAATTCTTCCTTAATTTCATGGTTAACATATTCATTGTTTCATAGCATGCTATTTAGCCTCTGTGTGTTTGTGTGTTTTTTCGGATTTTTTTGTTGTTGTTCTTGTAATTGGTTTCTGGTTTTATACCCTTGTGGTCAAATAAAACACTTGATGTGATGTTAATCTTCTTAAACTTATTGAGACTTGCTTTGTGACCTAATACATGGTCTATTCTGGAAAATGTTTCAGATACACTTGAAAAGAATATATATTCTGCTGCTTTTGATTGAAATTCTCTAGTAATATCAATTAAATCCATCTGGTCTAATGTGCCATTTAAGGCCATTTTTTTGTTGTTGATTTTCTGTTTAGAAAATC
>NW_024344370.1:16172386-16178758 GCF_902729225.1 Pteropus medius
CAGTTTCAGGTTTTAATTATCCTTTAACCTTTTCATTTCAGCAGGCTGTCACATTATGATGTGAATGTTGTTATGACTAATGCTGTTCCAGAAGTCTCTTCACCTATCCTTAGGTTTTTTTTTTTTTCCTTTTCACTGTTTCGATAGGCTGTTTTTTAGCTACCTTGTTTTCCAAATCACTGTTTTATCCTCTGCTTTATCTAATCTGCTGTTGATTCCTTCTAATGTATTCTTCATTAAATTTATTACATTCTTCATTTCTGACTTGTTCTTTGTTATGATTTCTATGTCATGTTTTATGCTTATTATCTCTTTGTTAAAGTTTTCACTAAGTTTCTTGTGCATCCTTATAATCAGTGTTTTGAACTCTGTATCTGTTAGGTTGCTTATCTCCATTTTGTTTAGTTCTTTTTTTGGCATTTTCTTATGTAGTAGGTGACCTGTGGGGCCCGGAGGTACAGTCTTCTGATCATTAGCTATGGGTGCTTTGAGTGTCTCTTGTATAGATTGTGTGTGCTCTTCTTTTGTAGCTGAGCCTTTATTGCTCTTGGTACATCAGTGGGTGAGATTGGCCCTCAGGCTGACTGTGAGGATTGACCACAGCCACAATGAAGGAGCTGCTGTGAGGTGGTTGCCCCCATTGAATAATATTTGACCCACTGGGCTGCTGCATGCCAACACCACCCTTTGTCTGTTCTGCTTGTGGAGCTAATCCAGTAGTGCTTTGTTGTGGTCTGAATTCAGCCACTGAGTACGTTGGTTCTGGTGCCTCTTGGGATGGCTCTTGTATGGGCTAATGTTAGTATCTGCTTGTATCTGGACCTGGGCTATCTGATAGGAACTACAAAACAATCTGCAATTGTTAGCTGCTTATGCTGGGCCTGGAGGCATGTGGGAGAGTCCATGTTGAGAATAAAGGTTAGCTGCCACCAGTACAGGGCTTGGGGCCATTCAGCTAAAGTCACAGGGTACCCTCAGGCCTGCTGCCCCCTGCCAACTGCCCAGAAAGTCCCAGCCACTGAGAGAACCTCAGGTGGTATGTGAATAGCATGAGGTGGGGTTTCCAGGAGTCACAGGGTTGGGCTAGTGTTATTCACCAGATTAATACAGATTCAAATTTGGCGACAATGCTGAGCCTGAGGCCACTCAGTAAGAGGCACACAGCACATGGAGGCCAGCACCACCTTCCTGGAGCCTGCAGATGTTTGGGAGTTTTTAAGAAAGACTGTAGCACAGGACAAGTCTGTTCACCTGCTGCTTAAAGAGCCTCCAGTAGCGCAGGAGATGAGGCTGGCTGTTCACAACTGAGAAGGCTTTCAGCAGTGCTCGGGCAAGACTGGTTGCTTGCTGCCAAGAGAGAGCCTTAGGCATAAATGTGAGCCCAGGCTGGTTGCCGGCTGCTTGCCACTGAAAGAGGCTCCAGCAGTGTGTAGGCCCAGGCTGGCTGCCCATCACTGAAAGATCATCAATGCTTATTTAGCACTTACTATGTACTAAACACTGTAAATAGAAAATTACGTTATAAACAGTCCGCGTCCTCCAGTAATTTGCAATCTAATGCAGAATCTTCATGTTCTGCTTCTGAAGAAGATGTGCTTGAAAGTTAGAAAACGATGAAAAGAAGTAAATGACTAATACGAGTTGAATGATCAGAGAGAAAGTCCTTAGGATTGCAGAATAAAACACCCTTTAGGATATTCGGCTAAGAGTTTCAAGGAGGAATGTGGGAAGTGGGTATACTCAGAGTATAGACAGTATTAGAATTGAAAGAAATCTGAATGATTATCTAGTGTAAGACCCTCATTTTACCCTGGGGGAAATAAAAAACTGAGAAAAGAACAATGACTTGCTCAAGGGCACACACAAAAAGTAAATCATAAAGCTAGAATTTATGCACAGGTCTTCTGGTTTCTAAGCTAATATACTGTCTAATTGACCTCATTGTGTCTTTAATCTGTGTCCAGTGCTACTGCCACCATTTTTTCCAGCATAGAGAATTAGCGTAGAAATCTAAGACTGTGATCTAGACCAATTATTTTTACTAAATTACCTCCCCTTACTTGAGATACCTCATCTGAAAAATGAAAGGTGAAACTCTCAAGTCAATTTAATCTATGACATTTGATAATACAGTGATTTTGTAACCATTTCTCTTTCACTGTGGTAAATTGAAACCTCACCTTTACTTTGTTCATTTATAGTGAGATTTTGCTGACAATTTAGAAGCATTGATTTTTATATAGTGGCATATTTTATTGTGCTTCTGTGGTGTTAATTCAAACATAGCCCATCCATGAACATGGGAGGCAAAGAGCTCCAAGGAGGACAATGAACAAAGTGTTCCCTGGGCTGTGCTTGCCCCCAAAGACACTTCCTGTTGCTCCCATGGGAACTATCTACACTCTTGGCCATTTCTATGGACATTATCTCCCTGCTCTGCTTGAGGACACGTCTGGTTCAGCCCTCCCCAGCACTAGCTAGGCATCACGTCCAGCTCTCACCGGCGGGGGAATATCTTTGTTCCCTGGGATGAGGCAATGTCCCTTCCCTCTATTCACATATAAAGCAATACCTGCTGTTGGCCAGCTGCCTTTTTTCTGCAGCTCCAATCAACCAAGTGCTGAAGCTTTGTGATATTGTGAGTAATAAACAGCATGCTTTATTCTGCTGGCCATTCTGGTAGTTTTTTCAGAATATCCAAGGCTCAAGTGCAGGTTCCTGGCCTGAAGCTCCAACATTACAGCTTCTTCAAATTTAGGATACACTTTGTCCTCTTATAATTAAACCATAATTAAATAAGCAACATGTTAGCATGAAAAATAATTTCTAACATTTTACAATGAAGTAAATATTGTAGTGACTATGAGCTATTCTCATTCAATATACTGAGAAATGACTGCTCCTCCACAAAGTCATTAATATCTATGCCAGTTTTAGGTGGCTGATTAATCTCAAAGGAGATATTAGTTAACATTCTCAGTGTATTTTTATGTATCGCCAAATTTATTTTTGATGAATGAAGAGAAATTTAACTTTGTGATTATGAAAAAGGCAAGAGAAGTAAACATGGTTATAGTACATTAATGCTTGCAGGATAAAAATACAGCAGAGTTGCTGGATACATAAATACTAACAAGAAGTAGATAAAACTTATTGACACAAGGCATTAAGGGGAAAATTTAACTATTATTTTTTGAAATTTAATTTTAGCCACTTGTTATTAGAATAATATTGTACTTCCCCTTAGTGCTTAATAAGAACAATCTATTTTTATAATCCTCTATTATTTTATAATATATAATAATTGAGAAACCATTTATCACTAACTTTTTTATTTTTAATCTTAGAGAGATTCTTATATATTGGTAGAGCTAGGCTTCTCTTATAATAACCATGTGACCTTGAGAAAATTGCTCAATCTTTTTAAATTGTGTTTTCTCATCTATTAAATGAAGCAATTTTGCCTAAATCAGAATATGGTTATGAGTATCAAATGAGATAAATTATGTAAACTATCTAGCTTTCTGCCTGACAAGTAGAAATACACAAGTAGCGTTCTACTCCTCCCTCCTTGTGGATATCACCCTGATTTGCACCCATTCAACAGAGCCAAATTCTATGAAACAGAAAGAGAATGAGCAGACAAGTCATCAGGAAGTTGTATATTCTAGGATGGCCTAGTCTTATGTCTGGCAGCTAGTTGGCTATTGTCTGAGGCATCAGGAGTGACTTGGCCACATACTTCTTATAATTTATCAGCTTATCTCTGGATCGTTCTAATGATTGCTAGATAGGGTAGCAAGAGAGCAAGTGCATATTCCAAGGTCTTTGGAGGCATACACTCAAAAGTAACCCAGTTACTTTTGTGGCATTATTTTTGCCAAAGCAAATTACATGGCCAACTCAGATTCAAGGAGTGAGTAAAAAGATTTCAGTTCTTGATTGGAAGAGCTGAAGAGTCAAATTCTATAGGATGCTAAAACAAAAAAGATGTAGAAAACTGCAGACATTTTTTTCTGCAATCAATCAAACATAAGTTAAAGAAAATGTCTGTTGAAAAAGAGATGTAAACAATAGAAGAATATGTATAAATGACATCCTCAGAGGAAGATAGAAAGAATACTAACAGAACTTAATCCTAGAAATTAAAACAGTTCTCAAACATTCATTTACCATTCATTTATCATGTATTTACTGAGTGTCTTCTATATCTCAAGACTTTTACAACTTCATCAGACCTATAGTTACAAATAACACGCACTATCCTCAAGTACCTCAGAATCTAATGATAAAAACTAAAATATACAATTGCTTTGTCAATAAAGAGCAAATAAAAGCTAATATATACCGAGGAGAGAAAAAGGACAGAAAAGTAATTATTATTATTATCTATTATGTGCTAAGCTTTTATATTGACTCGCTTAATTCTCACATTACTTCTACAAAGCATTAATACTTCTCTATTGAGGAGTGCCATAGTTCAAACCTAAGTCTGTTGGATTCCAAGTCCCATATAGTTTCATGCACTCTAATGGAATGGGGTCAGACACAGAAGAAATTCATGACCCGAGTATTGAAAGAAGAATGATAAAATAAGTTTTAAAGAACAGTCAAATAGTAAAAAAAAAAAAAAAAAAGTATAAAAAACCCTAATGAAAAAAACTTTAAAACAGTCAAAGTTATTTGTTGAAAATGAAGGGATGAAAACTGTGAATTGGAAATTAAATGATCTGGGAAATAGCTCACTCAGCATGAGTAGAGAGAGGATAATGAACATAATAACTGTATAGAAATATGCTGTAAAGAATGATAGAATACTTACCTAACTCTCAAGTGGACTCACATAACATGGCTTTGTGACTTTCTTTAATGATGTTCAACATCCAAGAAATCAAAACAAGGATTATAAATGGTGATGAATGTACCATTTTTGAGTTTGGATTGTTGAATATGACAAGGGTTGTATATGGTTCCAGCAAAAGCATCGAGGTCTTTATTGGCAATAGAAATTTGTGTTGACTAGTCTTCTAAAGTATATATTTATTGTTTTGTATCATTCTTCATCAGAGGAATATATATTGCTGCTTTGACTCTCATTAAGGGAGATGTATATAAGTCCTTGCCTCATTGATGTTAGGCTTTGACATATAACTTACTTTGACCAATGAAATGGCAGTTGAAACCTCTGGGCATATGTTTTTAAGAACCAGCATATGGTTCTACCACTGCTCTTTTTCCTACACCATAAAAACTTTATGTTACAGATAAGGATTTCTCCTTCATCTTTCATTCATGAATGAAGACATATTGATAAGAAATGAAGCAAACCCCAAATCAAACAGTAATGTGGCAGAGAAATAAACATTTATTTCTGTGAGCCACTTACTACATAATTTGCCAGTGAAAGCAGAATAAAACTGTTAGTAAATCAAGAGAAAGCAGAATGAGATACATAGACTTTTAAGCATAGAGGGATTTAAGGGGATAGAAGTAACAGGGAAAGCAAATCGCCCCTATAAAGATGGATGAGTGAGAGAAGCCGAAAGTAAGGAGGTTGTAGTTAGAAAAGAAATAAGATGAAAAAATTCTTAAAAATATACTTGTGACCACACCAGCGGGTTAAAAAAAAAAAAAGTATTTGAGGATTAGTTTAATGAGAATTAAGATACAGATATGTGAATTTGGTATTTTTTTAAGAGTCACCAATGTAGAAGCTGAAGTCATTTGGATGACAGCAGTAAATTGAAAAAAAGTGAAAATCTCTAATCCAGGTGGTACATATTTCAAGAAAAATGTTTATCTTGGAGTTAAGTAAAAAGTGTTATGAGTCTGGAGTAGAGTAGAAAGTGTAAATCAATACCATGGCTATAACAAAAAGAGTTTTGCAATTCTTTTTTCAGATTTCTGAGCACAGGTAGTCTACAAGTAGTGCCAGAGAAGAAGGACTGAGCCAATTATGTTCCTTATGATGCTTCATGGTAAGTAGAAAAAGGTATAGTTGATTTGGGGTAAGATGTGTCATTTTGTAAGGAATTTTGTTAAGATAAGAATATTGATGATCTTATGGAAAAATAAGTTTATATATATTATGATAAAGTTTCCACAGGGTCTAAAGAGTTAATAAAAGCATAGACAAAGATTAAATAGACAAGAGATAAGACTAACCTGAGTAATTACGATGATGTTGGAGGTGGTAGTTGGGGAAAGTTATTTACTAACATAATTAAGATTATGTGTCAGGGTCAATGAATGGATAACAAGTTCCTGATTAGAGTTAGGAAGATTATTGCACCCTTCCAATTAAAATGTTAATGTAGAATTTCCTCTACAAATCTGAAACCTGAAATATCATTGTGAGAATTATATTATTGA
>NW_024344370.1:16179923-16212474 GCF_902729225.1 Pteropus medius
ATAAACTTTGGTCAACACCAACTAGTTCCCCACTTAGAAGGGCCTACTTTAATATCAGTAAGCCTAGGCTCTTAAACTAAATTGTATCATCCCAGACTTCTCTATCTTTAGATAATTATTAAGACTGTCAATGTGGTATTCTCTCCTATTGTGGTAAATTTAATAAAATTATTTTGCTTGATCATCAGGCTTTCTGGTATTCTTTAGGGAGACTTAACAGCTGATAGGAAACTAGTTATGAGATTATCACATTAATATGGATAAAAGATAAAAATTAATTTATGTGAAAGTGGCAGTAGAGAAGGTTCTGTAAAATGTTTAGATTCTTAAAAAAAAAATGTTTAAGCAATAGCTAAGAGGACTTGCAGACAGATTGGATGAGAAATCAAAAGGCAGGATAGGATCCAAAGATAATTTCAAAGTTTTTGACCTAAATGGAAGAAAATTATATTTCTATTTATTATAGTGGGGTAGTATTTAAAGCCATAGAACTGGGTGAGATCTCCAGGAGAATGAGTGTAGATAGAACAGAGAGCAGTTTAAGAATAAATTTGGAGATGCACCTTTACTTTTGTCAGAAAAAATGAGGGGAAAATGAAGGGATAGAGAAGAGGAAAACCAGGAGAATTTGACAGTCTTGCAAGCTAAATATGGGTTAGCTAAATATGGGTTCTCCAATGTAAATGTTGTTTCTTTCTGATTCTTCTAATTGCCATATTAATGGAATCTGACTTTCTCAGGAATGCTAAATCAGTTGCTACATAGCCACTTACTTTCTAGCTTCTAACATAACTCCTCTCTTGTTCTTTTGTTTTTATGGTTCTGTGCTTTAAAAAATATATTTTGTAGTCATTTTATGACTTTTTTCCCTTCCTTTACTTTCTATATTTATATGGTAACACAGTTTAAGAAAGTCTATATTATTAGTATGGCTCCAAACACCCTCTCCTAATCTGCTGTTACTACTCACTTTTGGCTTCATGATCTTTTGCCTATGATATAATATTTGACAGTTTTTCTTTATGCCTTCCATTTACTTTGTTCTTAATAAATTTTCTTCACAGCACCTGTTACAGTGATCTTTCTAAAAAAGGAATTTATTCACATCATTTTCTAAATAAAACGTTTCAGTGTTCATTTACAGCATTTAGAATAAAATCAAAACTTCGATTTATATGAAAGTCCATTCAAAATCTGAACATTGTTTTCTAAGCTTTAGACATTCTTCAGACCACATATTTTTCAGCATATCTAATTGCATTTAATTCCTGGAAATAGTTATGTTGTCTGTCAATTCAGACTCTTCACACATGCTTATTCTTCTGCCCAAGTAATAGTCTTTCCATTTTTTCATCATTGCCTTTCATTTCTTGTCTAAATGCTACTTACTTGTTCTACCTAACTCCTACTTATCATTTCTGATTAAGCTCAGATATAACTTCCTTTGAAGAGTCATCTTTAATTCTTGACCTTCTGATACCCCAGAAACTATAAATATGCTTCTATTATAGTACTCATAACATGCCATTTTAATGAACTAAATAGATATAGATTTCCTCTTTCTTCATCAGACTATAAATCCCTTCAAGTTAGAGGTTGTATTATAATTATCTTCACATCAACAAGCACTTAACATAGACCCTAGAACATGGTGTTCAATAAATTAATGATGATTGTTATAGGAAGTCAATGTGTCTAAATATCATAGCCCCTAGAGTTGTGGGACCTAGAGCAAAAACCAAACCTAATCAAACAAAACAACAACAACATTGGATCTTTCACTTCTCCTCAACATATTTATGTAGGTGATATTTGGTTGAAAAAAAAATTCCAAAACAGTAAAATGAAACTTGTAGTGTGTGCTGAAATACAGCCATGGTTTGACAGTGAGAAATTAGAATAAATGGTATGAATATCTACTGATGGAGCTAACCTACTCTTAGATACATGTGTCATTTTACAGTTCAATTACCAGTATTAAATTGTAGTAAATGTTGTGAGAGCCTTTAGGATAGCTGCCAGAATACATTGCCCTTCAATAAACTCTGAAACTCGTTATTTTTTTCATTGAATCTATCACCTATGCTTTTCTAATGTGTTAGAAAACAAGAACTTGACACAGATCAGGAGGTTCTATCATATCTAATAAAAACAGGCTTTAGGTCATGCATTTTCAAGTAAAAAAAAAGATTTGCATATGAATAGACTTATCAGTAATGTGACTAAGAGAAAAGGCAACATAGATTGTGTGATTATTTCAGTGTGTTCCTCTTTCTGTGGTACAATATCCCAGGTGGCTCCCTTCCTTGGCATGCCTCCTTAATCTTTACGGAAGACTCAAACCATTTTTCAAAACGCAGAAGACAATTTTGGTTGCAAGGTCAAGAAGCAGAATTTTGCTAACAAGTCACGATGGTACTCAATAATGAGATCAAATTGCCAAGTAAATTCTTCATAAATGTTTTAGGTCTGATATAAAGAAACAAAGACTTTCAAACTTCATTATATATTCCCCTGACACTTCTTTCTCAGAATGATCATGCTTATGACCAGGTTTATACTGCTTAATGTCTTCCATTAAATGAAGTGGCATCTGTATATGATCTTGAATTAAATACAAGTGGTTCACGAGTATAGTGAAAACTTTATAGATGATAGTAGTAAGTATGTATTAGGTTAATTCTACTGTAGTAACCTTAGCAACAGGTCAGTTTTCTTCATGATAACTGACAATAGTTTTAATTTGTGGGTGCTAGGCTCAGTAAATATAAGTTAAAGTTTCCCTGAGAAGTCTTAAACAGGGAAAATTTATCAAGTAGGAAATTGATTGGTTTATTTGTAAAGCATAGACCTTAATAGTAGTCCACGTATATTAAACTCATACTTTGTACTAGGTTCCCTTTAAACTATTTGCATATTTTATTTCAATTATTTTTTAAAAAGCACTATTTTATACATATTTGTTAAAATGAAATTAAGCATAATCTCTGTTATTAATCTAAAAACTGTTCACCTGCCATTTTTAGGTTAATTTGTAAAAATTTTAACAGCTTTGTTAAGATTCAATATACATGCCATATAGCCATTCACTCATTTAAAGTGTAAAATTAAATGTTTTTTAGCACATTCATAGAACTGTACAATTATCACCAAAATTAATTTGAAAACAGTTTCATCACTCCAAAAAAACCTCATATCCATCAGCAATTACTCTCCACCTTCTCTCTCACTTATTATAGTTTATTTAAATCTTTTATTACCCCGTGTGTGTGTATACATGTATATACATATATACCTATATATATATTTTTTTTTATTTAATTTTATTATTAGTTTCAAGTATACAGTACATTGGTTAGAGATTTATATAGTTTATGAAACAATCTCAGTAATTACTCTATCTTCCCTCTGGCTCTAAGCATAGCCATTACATACTGCTGACTGCATTCCCTACACCTTACTCTCCATCCCCATGACTATCTATCAACTACAAATTTGTACTTCTTTAACCCTTCACCCTTTTCTCCCAGCCTTCCAAGCCCCCTCAACTCTGGCGGACACCAGATTGTCCTCTATATTCGTGAGTTTATTTTTAATTAATTTGTTCTTTTTGTTCCTTAGATTCTATATATAAGTGAAATCATATGGTATTTATCTCTCTCTGTCTGACTTATTTATTTCAGCATAATAAACTCTAGGTTCATCTATGTCATTTCAAATGGCAGGATTTCATTTTTTAAGCTGAGTAATGTTCCATTGTATATATGAACCATAACTTCTTTATCCAATTGTCTTGGTTATTGTGAATAGTGCTGCCATGAACATAGGGGTGCATAGATCTTTATGAATTAATGTTTTGGTTTTCTTTGGGTAAATACCTAGAAGTGCAATTGTTGAGTCAAAAGGTACATCTGTTTTCAATTTTTTGAGGAACCTCTAGACTGTTTTCCATAGAGGCTGTACCAATTTGAAATCCTACCAACAGTGTCTGAGGGTTCCCTTTTCTCCACATCCTTGTCAACATTTGTTGTTCTTTGATCTATTGATGATAGCCATTCTGATAGCTGTGAGATGATATCTTATTGTGGTTTTAATTTTCATTTCTCTGGTGATTAGTGATATTGAGTATCTTTTCATATGTCTGTTGGTCATCTGTATTTCCTCTTTGGAGAAATATCTATTCAGGGCTTCTGTTCATTTTTTAATAGGATTGTTTGATTTTTGATATTGAGTTGTATGAATTCTTTATATGTTTTTGGATATTAACTCCTTCTCAGATGTATCATAAGCAAATATTTTTTCCCAAACAGTCAGTTGTCTTTTTGTTTTGTTGATGGTTTCCTTTGCTGTAAAAAAACTTTTTAGTTTGATGTAGTCTCATTTGTTTATTGTTTCTTTTCTTTATCTTGCCTGAGGAGACATGTCCATAAAGAAATTACTAATAGCAGTATCAAAGAGATTACTGCCTAAGTTTTCTTCTAGAAGTTTTATGGCTTTGGGTCTTATATTTAAATTTTTAATCCATTTTGAGTCTATTCTTGTATACAGTGTAAGAAAGTGGTCCAGGTTCATTTTTTGCATGTATCTGTCCAGTTTTCCCAACACCATTTATTGAAGAGACTGTCTTTACTCCATTGTATTACCTTACCTCATTTGTTATGTATTAAATGAGCATATATATGTGGATTTATTTCTGGGTTCTCTATTCTGTTCCATTGGTCAATTTATATGTTTTTATACCAATACCATGCTGTTTTGATTACTGTAGACTTGTAGTATAGCTTGATACCAGGTACTATGATACTTCCAACTTTGTTCTTCCTTTTCAAGATTTCTTTGGCAATTCTGGGTCTTTTATGGTTCCATATAAATTTAAAATTATTTGTTTTAGCTCTCTGAAAAATGTCATTGGTATTTTGATATGGATTGCATTGAATGTACAGATTGCTTTGGGTAGTATGGCTATTTTAATGATGTTGATTCTTTCTACCATGAGTATGGTATATGCTTCCATTTATTTGTAACTTCTTCAATTTCTTTTCTCAATAACTTATAATTTTCTGAAAACAGGTCTTTTACATTTTTGATTAATTTTATTCCCAGGTATTTTATGGTTTTTGACGCAATTGTAAATGGAATTGTTTTCTTAATTTCTCTTTCCAAAAATTCATAGTTGATGTATAAAAATGCCACCGACTTCTGAATATTTATTTTGTAACCTGCTTCTTTACTGATTTTATTGATCAGTTCTAACAGTTTTTTGGTGGACTCTTTAGGGTTCTCTATATATAGTATCATGTCATCTGCAAATAATGACAGTTTTACTTCTTCCTTTCCAATTCAGATATCCTTTATTTCTCTTTCTTGTCTAATTGCTGAAGCTAAAACTTCCAATACAATGTTGAACAGGAGTGGTTAAACTGAGCTTCCTTGTCTTGTTTCTGATCTTAAAGAAAATGCTCCTTTAGCCATTCTTTATTGAGTATGATGTTAGCTGTAGGTTTGTAATATATGGCCTTTATTATGTTAAGGTATGTTCTCTCTATTCCCACATTGCTGAAAGTTTTTATCACAAATTGATTTTGAATTTTTTCAAATACTTTTTCTACATCTATTGATATGATTTTATAATCTTTATATTCCAATTTGTTAATGTGGTGTATCACATTAATTGATTTGTAGATATTGTATAAACCTTGCATCCCAAGAATAAATCCAACTTGATCATGGCTTATGATATTTTTAATGTATTGCTGAATTCGTTTTGCTAATATCTTGTTGAGGATTTTTGCTTCAATGTTCATAAGAGATATCAGACTGTAGCTTCCTTTCTTTGTAATGTCTTAGTCTGGTTTTGAAATTAGGATAAGGAAGGCCTCGTAAAATGAATTCAGGAGCCTTCCCTCCTCTTGGATTTTTGGAATAGTTTGAAGAAATAGGTGTTAATTCTTCTTTGAATATTTGGTAAAATTCGCCTAGGAAGCCATCGGGTCCAGGACTTTTGCTTTTTGGGAATTTCTGATCACTGATTTGATTTCATAGGTTATAATCAGTTGGTTCAGATTTTCTGTTTCCTCTTGATTCACTCTTGGGAGATTTTATGTTTCTAGGAATATATCCATTTCCTCCAGATTGTCCAATTTGTTGGTGTATAATTGCTTGTAGTATTTTTTTTTTTATGATCCTTTGTATTTCTGTGGAGTACTTAGTTACTGTTCTTTTAGTTTTGATTTTATTTATTTGAATCTTCTCTTGTTTTTCCTTAATGAGTCTGGTTAAGGGTCTATCAATTTGTTTATCCTTTCAGAGAAACAGCTCTTTGTTTCATGAATATTTTGTATTGTTTTTCTAGACTCTATTTCATTTATTTCCGCTCTGATTTTTATTATTTTCTTCCTTGTACTAACTTTGGGCTTATTTCCTGTTCTTTTTCTAGTTCTTTTAGGTGTGAGTTTAGATTGTTTATTTGAGCTTTTTCTTGTTTCTTGAGGTAGGCCTGTATTGATATGAATTTCTCTCTTAAGACTACTTTCACTGTGTCCCACAGATTTTGAGTCTTTGTGTTTTCATTTTTATTTGTCTCTAGATATCTTTCGATTTCTTTCTTGATCTCATTTTTTTTTACCCATTCATTGTTTAGTAGCATGTTATTTAACCTCCATTTATTTGTGTATTTTTCAGTTTTATTTCTTGTAGTTGATTTCCAGTTTCATATCATTGTGATCAGAGAAGACAGTTAATATGATTTCAATCTTCTTAAATGTATTGATACTTGTTTTATGTCCTAACATGTGGTCTATTCTGGAAAGTGTTCCATGTATACTTGAGAAGAATGTATATTTTGCTGCTTTGGGGTGAAATTCTCTTAAATGTCTATTAAATCCATCTGATCTAGTGTGTCTTTTAGGCTCACTGATTCTTTGTTGATTTTCTATCTGGAAGATCTGTTCATTGGTATCAATGGGTGTTAAAGTCTTCTAGTATGAGAGTATTACTGTTGATCTCTCCTTTTATGTCAGTCAATAATTGCTTTATGTATGTAGGTGTTCCTAGGTTGGGTGTGTATATGTTTACTAAGATTATGTCCTCTTGATTTATTGATCATTTTATCATCATGTAATGCCCTTCTTCATCTCTTATAGCCTTTGCTTTAAAGTCTTTTTTGTCTGATATAAGTATTGTTACCCCAGCTTTATTATTATTATTATTATTATTATTATTATTATTAATTTATGTGTGTCAAATATCTTTTTTCCATTCCTTTACTTTCAGTGTGTGAGTGTCAGTTGATATGAAATGGGTCTCTTATAGACAGCATATGCAAGGGTTTTGTTTTCTTATTCTTTCAGCTACACTGTGTCTTTTGATTGGAACATTTAATGCATTTACATTTAAAGTGATTATCGATAGGTACACCTACAAAAGAATGAATCTAAATTGTTGTCTATCACCACAGGCCAAAATTAACTCTAAATGGATTAAGGAACTGAATAAATTGCTTAGAAGAAAACTCAAGGACCTTGGACTTAAAGAGGATTTTATAAATTTGACCTTAAAGGAAAGGGAAGTAAAGCTAAAATAAATGAATGGGACTACATCAAACTAAAAAGCTTCTGCTCAGCAAAAGAAACAGTCAACAAAGTAGAGAGACACTCACCCGAATGGGAAAATATATTTGCAAGCAACACCTCTGATAAGGGCCTAATATCCAAAAGATACAAAGAACTCATATGACTCAATAACCACAAAAGAACAAATGATCCAATAACAAAATGGGCAGAAGACCTGAACAGACTCTTCTCCCAAGAAGACATACAAATGGCCAAAAAAACATATGAAAAGATGCTCAACATTGCTAGATATTAGGGAAATGCAAATCAAAGCCACAATGAGATGCCATCTTACACCTGTTAGTATTACTATAATCAACAGGACAAATAATAACAAGTGTTGGAGAGGATGCGGAGAAAAAGGATCCCACATACACTGCTGGTGGGACTGTAAATTGTTACAACCACTATGGAAAACAGTATGGAGGTTCCTCAAAAAACTAAGAATTGATCTACCATATGATCCAGCAATCCCTCTACTGGTATTTACCCCAAAGACTTGAAAACCTGTATCCAAAAAGATATTTGCACACCGATGTTCATAGCAGCATTATTCACAGTGGCCAATACATGGAAGCAACCGAAGTGTTCTATGATAGATGATTGGCTAAAGAAGCTGTGGTACCTATATACAATGGAATGTTACTTAGCCATAAGAAGAGATAACATACTGCCATTTGCGACAACATGGACGGACCTCCAGATAATCATACTAAGCGACATAAGTCATACAAAAAAAAAAAACCCTGAAAATCACATGATATCAGTCATATGCAGGATATAAACCTAAAAGCTACAAACAAACAGCACAAACAAACAGAGACTCATGGAAATGGACTATAGTCTAGTGATTACCAGAGTATAGGGGGTGTGAGAGGAGTGGGGAGGTAGACGCAGTAAAGAGTGCCAAATATAAGAGTGTAGGGAGAGAGTGAAATTGGTAAAGGGGATCAAATATATGGTAGCTGAAGTTAACTGGACTTTGGGTGGTAAACACACAATAGAATATACAGATGTCAGATTATAATGTACACCTGAAAATTATATAATTGTATTAACCAATGTTACCCCAATGAAGTTAATTTAAAAAAAAACAGAGCTTTCTTTTTTTCTCTAAAACAATGTTTAGTTATTAATAAACAACTATTTAAGTGATAGGGAAAAAAGCCAAAAACATACAGTGGAGAAAGGAAAGCCTCTTCAATAAATGGTGCCAGGAAAACTGGAAAGCCACTTGCAAAACAAGAAACTAGACTGTTGTCTGTTACCACACACCAAAATTAACTCAAAGTGGATTAACGACCTGAATATAAGACCTGAAACAATAAATTGTATTGAAGAAAACATAGGAACTAAACTTATGGACCTTGAACTTAAAGAAGATTTTATGACTTTGACCTCAAAAGTAAGGAATGTCAAAACAAAAATAAATGAATGGGACTCCATCAAACTAAAAAGCTTCTGCACAGCAGAAGAAAGTGTCAACAAGGTAAAGAGACAACTATCCAAATGGGAAAATATATTAGCGAGCAGTGCCTTCGTTAAGGGCCTAATATCCAAAACATACAAAGAACTCATATGACTCATTAACAACAAAATGGAAATAATCCAATCAAAATATGGGCAGAGGACCTGAACAGACACTTCTCCCAAGAAGACATACAAATGGCCAACAAACATGAAAAGATGCTCAACATCGCTAGCTTTGGTGAAAATGCTAATCAAAACCACAATGAGATACCCTCTCACACCTGTTATAATAGCTATTGTCAACAGGATAAGTAATAACAAGTGTTGGAGAGGATTCAGAGATAAAGGATTCCTCATACACTGCAGGTGGGACTGCAAATTGGTACAGCCAAAATTGCAAACAGTATGGAGGTTCCTCAAAAAACTAAGAATTGATCTACCATATGATCCAACAATCTCTCTATTGGGTATTTGCCCCCAAAACTTGAAAACATATATCCAAAAAGATATTTGCAGCATTTTTCATTGTAACCAGGACATGGAAACAACTGAAGTGTTCTACAATAGATGATTGGCTAAAGAAGCTGTGGTACTTATGTACAATGGAATATTATTCAGCCATAAGAAGTGATGAAATACTGCCATTTGCGACAACATGGATGGACCTTGAAATAATCATGCAAAGCAAAATAAGCCAGACAGAAAAAGTTGAAAATCACATGATATCACTTATATGTGGAATATAAACCTAAAAGAAATAAATGAACAGGACAAAGAAGCAGAGACTCATGGACATGGATAATAGACTAGTGGTTACAAGAGTGTGGGCTGGAGTAGGGAGGAGGGAGGTAGACGGGGTAAAAGGGGTCAAATATGAGATGACAGAAAGAAAAATAACTATGGGCAATGAACATACATTGCAATATATATAACAAATATAACAAATAGCTCATGCTCCTAGAGTGGCCAGAAGGCCAATAAGTCTTCACATTTTCTGCTTTCTCTTTGATAAGGGCTTCCCCAGACTGTCATCGCAAGGCAAGTTTCTAAAGATACCATCACTTGATGAATCCTTTTCCCATACCAAGTGACAAAAATGTGGTCCATAAATTAAACAGTTTATTTATCTTTTCTAAGGCATAACAGGACAAATCTTATCATGTCACATGTCTCATTTATCTTAGGCACAAATCAGAAGCACAGGCCTTCCATACTGATTCTAAATTATTTCCATACTGCTCTTTCTGTATAAAATCTATACTGCAACATAAATGAATGAACAGCAGATACATAAAATTTGTTAAGTCTTCTAAGTCAGTTGTTTTCTTTTTCCTATGAGAGAAGCAGTATATCACTTAAATAATGTATTTATAATTGTGTTCTTTTGTGTTAGAGACTTATTTTAAGAATTAAGATGAAATTTGAAAGATCAAAATTGGCCCAAACTCTCACCCTTCTGGGACTTTCTATTATGTCCTCTGGAACACTTTTTGATCAACACCTTTCTTATTAATCCACAATCTTCATTTTAAATGTTTTCCTTCCTTTTCTGATCTAGTGGAAACCTGTTACTCGAAGGAACTCTCTTCTTTCTCCACAGACTTCTCAAGAGAAGGCTGTTTTTTTTCTTTTTCTCCATTTTACTTGGACCCTGGATGTAGGGTCAGTTTATTCTTGGTTGCATAATTCATGTATATACCCGAGCAGCTGATTTTTGCTATAGAAGAATCACACTATCCTGCTGACTAGTTTCACTTTACATTTACAAAGAAAAATATCCAATGGGTTTGTTATTAAAATTCACTCTGCAAGATGATGATCTCATAATTTTTATTGTCTACTGAAAGTTTCAGTTTATGATTTCACTTAATTATTATTGAGAAAGTTGAAGCAATTGAATGAGCATTACTATATCTCATAATTGTATCTGCAAATGTACTGTATCTCTTTATAATAACTAAATCTTTCTTCTTGTTGCAATAAAACATATAGTCCTGTTACTATCTAAGGATACTCCACTTTCTATACTTTGCATCGATTATGCATACTGGTTTTCTTAGAAAAAAATGTATAGCTCTTGTAATTCTTTAATTATTAATAGCTCATATTGCCTTCACATTTTACTTATAAGGACTATGTGATTATGTTTGGCTCACTCAGATAATCTAGGATAATCTCCCTAATTGAAGATCTTTAACTTAATAACATTTTCAAAATCCATTTGCCATTTGAGGTATTATATGCACAGGTTTTGGGATTAGAATGTGAAACATCTTTGAGGAGATATTTGTTGTTTTACCCCAGTCTTTAATAGCTTTTTTTTAGATTTAATAGGTAAAGAAAGATAGAGGGAGTATATATTTAATTCTCAAAGGAGATTTACATACATGATTTTTGGGAAGCACCCCTTCTTCTAAATCTAGAGAGATGAGATAATAGATATGGATATAGGTATATTTGGAAGAGAAGAGCTGTTGCTAAATAATTCTGATCTTCACAAAATTTTGGTATTTGAGTATATTTGTGTATGTATGGTGAGTAATTAATTAAAAAGTTCTTTTTAGTGAAGAACTAGTTGTGTAAGGGGATAGAAAATGATTTGAGAAAGCCAACAAGTCAATGAAAAAAACATGGTAAGTATTCTAAATTAAAACATGAATTTTAGTGATCCAAACCTGCTCAGATATAAGGTTTTGTCTAGCAAAATTATGTATCACTGAGTAAAAATAGATGATGATATTTCCACAGGAATGGAGTCTGATAGGGAGATTTAGTGTCTATGGAATAAGAAAATGGAGGAAGGTTGTTGAGAGAGTGTAGGACAGGAATAGAAGTAATATTTAAGTATCTGACCATGTAACAAATAAGAATAGAGTGGGGTCATATTCTTAAGGTATTAAGTATTTAACATTATTAACAAATATAAATCATACAGTTATGGAATGTCAGCCAAACGTATAGACACAAGATTGATATATGGATGTATAAATAACTAGGTATTTGCAATGCATATTTACAGAATAATTATGCATTTTTAAAATTACACTAAAATATTTAACTAATTCAAATATAATTAATTTCTTTTGATTTATTTTCCACCTGGCCATCATAGTAATTGACCTATATACCTGTAGATAGCCTTAATGAATAAAATATTTATGAGCCACAGTAAGTTGTTTGCATTTGAAAAAATTAAACTGGAAACTCTATGTGAATATAAAAGATAAGATTACTCAATTAAGAATAATGATTTAACTTTGTACAATAATGTGGCTATCTACCTGAATGAATAAAACTTTTGTACTATTAAATACCTTAAATAAAGATATGAAAATGAAATTAGTCTTTTGAGTAAATATTGGCCTAAAATAGAACTTAAATTTCTATAATAAGAAAATTATTTTTGCATAATGGATGATTGAAGTCATCAGCTTGCACATAATAAATATATAAAATGTAAAGATTGGTTGATAAATAAAAACTTTACAATATATTTAGGCTATGTTGACATAATATCAAATGAAGTACTTAATTTGGTTAATCTATTATTGTAGAAAAGTTTTGTCAAATATATCGGTTGGCATTGTAGAGTCAAACAGAAACTAGATGGTCATAATAAATATTTTACTTTTGTATTGATATTGTGAAGATATTTCCTAGAGTAACAATTAGAATTATTTTTTACTTTAAACAACTATTGCTCATTTTAATGAATAACTCAATTATTCATTTATTTATTTAACAGAAACTTGGTGTCAGACAGACCCACATTCTAGTCTCAGTTTTGCCAGTTATTGGAGACGTGACACTTAGAAAACTAAATCTTTCTGAATCTGTTTCTCCTCAAGATATCTGTAGCAAAAAGAAGAAAAATATCTCCCTTACAGAATTAAAGGAAAATGTTGATGAATCTCAAATGCAGAGAATGCAGAGTACAATTACAGTTCTACTACCTAGCACTGTATAAATATGGCAGGTTTCCTCAGCAATCTGAGACTCAATGTTTTTAACCATAAAATGAAGGTAGTAATGGCCCCATTATAGCATTGTCACAAGACTATCATCTATACAAATTCTGTGATGTGCACGGATATCAGGACATGTTGTCATGATTATGAATAATTATACATTACAAAATAAGTAACTAATCTTTTAAATATATTTTAAAAATTGGTTGGATTTCTTACTATTTTCTCATTTCTATTAATCCACTGGAAATTGTAAATTAGCAAAACAACACTAACTCGGCTTTGACTTTCGAGGGACTTGAAATTACTATCTCAGATACAATACTACAAGAGATATTGGATGTATGCTGTGTATATAAAACTTTTTTTCAGAAATTTATACACCATTAAATACTAGAATGTAAATATAAATATTATATTTAGTAAATATTGACTTACAGAAAATATGAGGTCTAAGATTTGGAATTTTAAGTTTTCAATATAAAAATAAAATAAATATTAAACTTGATGGAAAGTTTTACTTTTTAAAATAAATTAAAAATACATGATACAAAGAAAAAACACTAACAAATTCAATATTTTCTTGCTAACAAACCGTGAGCTGTACTTTGATACATCTTTTACCTACATGCTTCTCAGATGGAACCATGTCTTAACTGTGATGCCCTCCTGACACAGATGACTATTAAATGATTTGCATATGTATTATTAGCATGGGAATAGGATGGGGAAAATCTTCATTAAATAATAAAATAAATTTTGGCCCTCAAGAGTTCACAATAGGTAAAGGTATATGCTTTGCAAAGTTTCATTCTACAGAAAATGAACCATTTGAAAAGGAAATTGATCATCCTAAATTTATCGGCTGGGCCACTAGATAACTTTGACAACTTTTGATCAAAACTAATTAAAACTAAAACCAACGATTCATACATTAGAGAACAATTTCCCCAAGATGGTACAACTTAGTAATTGTATTACTGATCCTTCTGAGTACTAAAAGAAAAGATATTTGATCTGTCATTTATTATCTTCCTTACTACAAAATTCATGAGCTGTCAACCCATTCACTGGAAGAATAAAATTAGCACAGAAAGAAGGGCTTCATTTCAGATGCAAAGGAAGCATATCATGTTTGAAAGATAACTTCCTTCCTTTAATGTATAAATGAAGGAATATAATTCCTCCCAAAATAGATTCAATCTAAAAGAAATAAAAGAAAAATAAGGATATTATCAGGAAAAAATATATAATATTGACAGCGTATCTGGGTTATTTGTAACCTCATTATCTGCATACTTTATGAAAACTTTATGGATTAAATAGACAAAAATTTTAGTGTCTAATCATAAGAGCTATTTTAGAGACTTCCCTGTTAGAAGCAGGGTGATTTATAGTGCATATTTGTGATCCATTGTGTTGGGTGTTATCAATAGGACAAAAAATACAAGATTGTTTCAATAATTGGTGTTCTTATGGAGTAACAAAATTTTAGTGGATTTGTAATATAAAAATGCTTTATATAAGCCTTGTATGTAAGGGGTATTTTTTAAAACCTAAACATTCAAATTTGAGGGACCAAAATCAAAGATTCAGCTCACAAGAGTTAATAAATGAATGCGATATAACTCACTGAATTATAATAACATGTACTACAACTAAAATACAAGCAGGTTAAGTGACTTTTCTTTGACTACAGGCTCAATTGGGAATAAATAGATAGTAATTTGTAGTTGTTCATTATTTGGTTTTATGTATTTATATGTGAAAATGGCCTTTACAAGGAAGCGTGTGGCAGTTATCAAGGAGATGAAAAGATAATTCTGCCCCTCTTAAAAATTCTAGTAAAAATTGTAATCACATTAAAATTGGAATTATTTTCTCATGTAATGTACAGAAGACTAAATCAAGATTAAGCTATATTCTACGTGAAACTTACTGGATTTTATTAACCAATGTCTCCAGAATAATAATAATAAAAAATAAGGTTAACCTATAATCTGACTATATATATTCATATATGTGTCTATAATATCATATGAAAATCAAATCACAGAAATCTTTATGGATTACAATGAATGTTAAACATTTCCAGTCATAGTAATTGCTACACATAAGTAACTCAAATTTTAAACTGAGAAAAATGCAAATCACAATGAGTAGCAAAAAGAGTAAAGATTAAGGAAATGTTTTACTCCATGACATAGAGTCAAAGATCATTTTGTCAATCTAGTGATTTCCAGATCGAATCACATTGGGATCATTAACGGTACAGGCAGTTGTGTAAATGTGTCCTGTAGGGCTTCAGCATGATCAATTTTTTTTTTTACAAGAGTCCTCCCTAAGTATCACACATTGGTCTCTAAGGAGATTTCATATTAAAAAAAATCAAGTAACAGTGGTACCTCATTATTAAATAAAACTCCTTGCAGGTACATATTATTATTAAAATGCCTTATAAAGATTCTTGCTTCTGAGATAGAATATAGAGAGCTAAAAAGGATATAGTTCCATCCCATACAATATAAAATAGAATAACTTTAAGTTCAAGATTAAAAAATAAAACACATTGGAGAGCTTGGGTTGCAGAGTAGACAACTGGCTTTATGTTTTTAAAAAAAAGATAATACCTGCTGGGAAACAGATGAACATGTGTTCACCTTGAGAAGATAAAATTAGAACACTTGTAAGAAGACTTTACAGAATGATGAATGATAGTCTCTCAAAAGATACCTCTACAAGCTATCCCCCAGGAGCCATAAATTTGACCTTATTTGAAAAATGGGTCTTTGCAACTGTAATCAAATTAAAAATCATGAAATGATATCAACCTGGATTTTCAGGGTAGACCCAAAAATTAATGGCAAGCATCATTATAAGAGACATCCAGAGAGACAAAGAGAAAAGTAAGAGAAAGCCATCTGAAGATAAAAGTAGAGATTGCAGTTATGCAGCCACAAGTCAAGAAATGCCTGGATTCATTAGAAGCTGGAAGAGGCAATGAAGGATTCGCCCCTAGAAACTTTGAAAGGGATATACCCTGCTAACACCTTGATTTCAGACTAAAGACTTCCAGAATTGGTTGTTCTAAGACACCTGATTTCTTGTAACTTATTACAGTAGACCTAGAAAATAGGCTTGTTATTATTATTATTATTGTTGTTGTTATTATTATTATTATTATTAGTTTCAGATATATAAAACATTGGTTAGACATTTATATAGTTTATGAAATGATTACCCAATTACTCTATCACCCATTTGGCTCTACACATAGCCATTACAATACTATTGACTAGGTTCCCTATGCCTTACTTCTCATCCTCATGATCATCTCTCAACTACAAATTTGTACTTCTTTAACCCTTCACACTGTTCTCCAGCCTCCCAACACCCCTTCCCTCTGACAGTCACCAGAATGTCCTCTGTATTTGTGAGTCTGTTTTTGTTTAGTTTGTTCTTTTTGTTCCTTAGATTCTACATATAAGTGAAATCATATAGTATTTATCCTTCTCTGACTTATTTCACTAAGCATGATAATCTCTAAGTCCATTCATGTCATAGCAAATGGTAGGATTTCATTTTTTGTGGCTGAGTAATATTCTATTGTACATACAAACCATACATTCTTTTTCCAATAATCTGTTGATGGGCATTTAGGTTCCATATCTTAGCTATTGTGAATAGCACTGCAGTGAACATAGAGGTGCATAGATCTTTATGAATTAGTGTTATGGCATTCTTTGGATAAATATGCAGAAGTACAATTGCTGAGTAAAAAAAATAGATCCATTTTACATTTTTTGTATTATAATTTTTTATATTAGGGTGACACTGGTTAACAAAAAATCCAGTGAGTTTCAAGTGTAAAATTCAACAGTAAGTCACATATACTTTTCATTGTATGTTCACCACCCATAGTTAGATTTCTTTCTGTTACCACATATACCACCCCCTTTACCACATTTATCTCCACCCTCCACCCCACACTCTAGTAACCACTAGTCTTTTGTCCATGTCCATGAGTCTCTCTTTGTTTGTCCTGTTTGTTTGTTGCTTTTAGGTTTATATCTCACATATAAGTGATATCACATGGTTTTCAACTTTTTCTCTCTGGCTTATTTTGCTTAGCATGATTATCTCCAGGTCCATCCATGTTGTCACAAATGACAGTATTTCATCACTTCTTATGGCTGAGTAATATACCATTGTGTATGTATACCACAGCTTCTTTATTCAATCATTTGTTGTAGGACTCTTTGCTTGCTTCCAGGTCCTGGTCACCATGAATAATGATGCTATATACATCGGTGTGCAAACATCTTTTCGGATATGGGTTTTCAAGTCTTTGGGGTAAATACCCAGTAGAAGGATTGCTGGATCATATGGTAGATAAATTCTTAGTTGTTTGAGGAACCTCCGTACCCTTTTCCACGGTGAATGTACCAATTTGCAGACCCAGAAGCAGTGTAAAAGAGATCCCTTTTCTCCTCATCCCCTCCAACACTTGTTATTACTTGTCTTGTTGACAGTAGCTATTATAACAGGTACAATATGGTATCTCACTGTGGTTTTGATTTGCATTTTCCTAATTGCTAGAGATGTTGAGTATCTTTTCATATATTTGTTGGCCATTTGTATGTCCTCTATGAAGAAGAGTCTGTTCAAGTTCTCTGCTCATTTTTTGATTGGATCATTTTTGTTGTTGTTGCTATTGAGTTATATGAGTTTTTTGTATATTTTGGATATTAGGTAATTATCGGAGGTGTTCCTTGCAAATATATTTTCACATTCGAATAGTTGTCTCTTTATCTTGTTGACGGTTTCTTTTGCTGTGCAGAAGTTTTTTAGTTCGATGTAGTCTCATTCATTTATTTTAGCTCTTACTTCCCTTGTTTTTGAGGTCAAATTCATAAAATCTCCTTTAGGTACAAGGTCCATGAGTTTAGTTCCTATGTTTTCTTCTATGCAATTTATTGTTTGAGGTCTTATATTGAGGTCCTTAATCCATTGAGTTAATTTTGATGTGTGGTGATAGACAATAGTCTAATTTCATTCTTTTGCAGGTGCCTTTCCAGTTTTCCAAGCACCATTTACTGAAGAGCTTTCCTTTCCCCACTGCACGTTTTTGAATTTTGTATTGAAAATTATTTGCCAATATAAACATGAGTTTACTTCTGGACTCTCGATTCTGTTTCACTATTCTGTGGGTCTCTTTTTCTGCCAATACCATGCTGTTTTGATTATTGTCACTTTGTAGTATAATTTGGAGTTGAGCAGATGATGCCTCCAGTCTCATTCTTTTTTCTTAGGATGGCTTTGGCAATTCAGGGTCTTTTGTGCTTCCATAGAAAACTGATTTTTTGTTGTATTTCTTTAAAAACTTCCAATGGGATTTTGATGGGGATTACATTGAATCTGTATAAAGCATTATGTAATAAGGTCATTTTAACTATGCTGATTCTTCCAATACAAGAACACGAAATATCTTTCCATTTCTTTGTGTATTCTTTGATTTCCTTTAATAGGGTCTTGTAGTTTTTATTATATAGGTCCTTCACATGTTTCGTTAGATTTATTCTTAGGTAATTTATTCTTTTTTGTTGCAATTGAAAAAGTAATTATGTTTTCCACTTCTTTTTCTGACACTTCATTATTAGAGTATAGGAATGCTAAGAATTTTTGAACTTTGATTTTGTATCCAGAAACTATACTGTATTTGCTTATTGTTTCCAGTATTGTTCTTGTGGACTCTTTAGGATTTTCTATATAGAGAATCATGTCATCTGCAAATAATGACAGTTTGACTTCTTTGTTTCCTATTTGGATGCCTTTTAAATCTTTCTCTTGTCTGATAGTACTTGCTAGGACCTCCAATGTTGTATTGAATTACAGTGGTAATAGTAGACAGCCTTGCCTTGTTCCTGATCTTAGAGGGAAGGTTTTTAGTTTTTTGCCATTAAGTATAATATTGGCTGAGGGTTTGTCTTATATGGCCTTCATTATGTTAAAGTACTTTCCTTCTATAGTGATTTTGTTAAGTGTTTTGGTCATAAATGGATGCTGTATCTTGTCAAAGGCTTTCCCTGCATCTATTGATATGTCATATGATTCTTATCTTTTAATTTGTTTATGTGGTGTATCACATTAATCGATCTGCATTTGTTAAATCATTCCTGTGCCCTTGGTATGAAGCCCACTTGATCATGGTGTATAATCTTTTTAATATGTTGCTGTATTCAATTTGCTCATATCTTATTTAGGATTTTTGCACCTGTGTTCATGTTGATCTGTAGTTTTCTTTTTTTGTGTCTGCTATCTTTATCAGGTTTTGGTCAAGGAAATATTGGCCTAATAAAATGCATTAGGAAGTTTTGTCTGCTTTTCAATTTTTTGGAAGAATTTGAGGAGAATTGGTATTAAATCTTTGAATGTCTGGTAGAATTCACTGGTGAATCCATCTGGTCCTGGATTTTTACTTTTTAGTAGGTTTTTGATGATTGTTTCAATTTCCATACTGCTGATTGGTTTATTTAGATATTTCAGTTCTTCTTGACTCAGTCTAGGAAGGTTGTATCATTCTAAGTACTGGTTTATTTTTTCTAGGTTATTAAACTTGGTGTTATATATTTTATCATAGTATTTTTGTATGATTGTGTTTCTGCGGTGTGTTATAATTTCTCCTCTTTCATCTCTGATTTTATTTGTGTCTTTTCCCTTTTTTAAAAAAAAAAAATTAAGTTAGCCAAGGGTTTGTCAATTTTATTAACCTTCTCAAAGAACCAACTCTTTGTTTCCTTTATTTTTCTATTATTTTTGTTTGTTTGTTTTCAATTTCATTTAATTTTGCTCTAATTTTAATTATTTCTTTCCTTCTGCTGATTTTAAGCTTCATTTATTCTTCATTTTCTTTTTCTTTTTTAAGATGAAGGGTTAAGTTGTTTATTTGGGCTCGTTCTTATTTTCTGAGACAGGCCTGTAATGATATGAACTTTCCTCTTATTACCACTTTTCTTGTGTCCCAAAAAATTTTAATATGTTGGGCTATCATTATCATTCCTTTCTATGTGTCTCTTGGACTCTCTTTTAATTTCTTCTCTGATTCTTTGTAATCTAAGTTCCTTTTCCCCTTTTTGAAAATGCCCATTATTTATGTTTCCTTTCCTGATGGTGTCAGCTAGTTCTTGTATTTCTCTTTCATTATTTTTTTATTCTTCAGTTTTTCTCTTCTTCTTTCTGATTTATTTCTAATTTTCTTTCTTCGATGTCACTGATCCCTTCCTTCATTAGGTCGAGTCTATTTCCCAAGTTTGCTATTCACTTTTCATCTATTTCAGTGTATCCTTCATCTCCAGAAGTTCTATTAGTTTTTTTTTGAAGATTTCAATCTCCTTGCTAAAAAACTCATTCTGCTCATCTAGTTTTTTTGTTTGTTTGTTTTTGTTTTTGTTTCCATTTCCTGAAATTGTTGATATGAATTGTTTGGTTCTCATCGATTTTGTTCAGAGGTACCATCCTGAATTCTCTGTCATTTAAGTCACACATTTCTATGTCTACAAGCTTATTTTCTGGAGATTTTTCTTTTTGTTTTTGAGCTACCTTGTTACTTTCATTGTTCATGGTGTTTAATGGACTTTTTCTCCATCTGGGCATTAATGGAAGTATATTCTGCTTTTTTCAGCATTTGTTCAGATTCCCCTGGGGTTGCACAGTGCTGGGTCCTAGAGGATATGAGGAAAGGGGCCCTTGTTTTGGGTGATGGGGTCTGTGGCTCAGCCTCACTTTTGCACTCATGGCTGGTATTAATCAACTGCTGTTTCTTTGCTGTCTTCCCTTCTCTGTTGCCCCACTACTCTGCTTTCTACCTTGATCCCTGGGCACTGCCGTTGCATGAAGCTCACAGCTATCTCAGGCAGGGCTGTTCAGGGAACCAATCACACCTTCTCTCCCCGCTCCTCCTGCAGGGAGCTCTGGTTAGGAGAGGCAGCTTCTTTGTTTCTTCTGGTCTATCACCAGACTCCTGCAGTTCTCACTTGTGGTAGCTCTTATTCACGGATTCCATGCTCAGACATGCTGCTGTCCATGTTGGTTGTTTTTTGTTGAGTTTTGCATGTTCACCTTATTGTTGTTTCAAGAGGAGAGATCTGGGGACATCTCTCACTCTGCCATGTTTCTGACGGCCCCATTTTTTTTTCTATTGTAATAATTATAGAGTAGTATCTCATCAGAGTTTTGTACTTCCCTTATGGTTAATGATGTTTAACAACTGCTCATGTGCTTCAAATTGGGGATTTATTGAGTTAATTTTCAAATATAAAAGGAAAGTTATGGATGGTATACAACAATGAGGGCTTCTGTGTGGCCAGCATTAGTAATAGTCAGTTAACAGGATTTAAATGAGTGAAACTCTAGAAACTTGATGAGGGATCAGAGAGGACAGGGTGAAAGGCACCATGCTATTACTATTGACTATCACTTTTTAAATATAATTATATATTTTCTTGTCTTTTCTCAGTCTTTATTTAAAATAGTTATGTGTGTATTTTTGTATAACTTTCAGTTACTTGTCAAGAAATGAAACCATGAATTTATGATTGTTCTTTTATATTTTCCTTCTTTCCTCTGAAGTGATTACTTCTATTATTGTTAAATCTTATATGCTGGATAATGGAAATAATATAATAATCTAATAACATTTTACTATCATTAGTAAAATTTGTTGTTATTCTTTAAATCTCTGACTTCTGGGGTAAAAATTAGGGACTCTTCAAAGAGAAATTGAGAACAATTTGAAAATGAAGAGTTAATCATAGAATCAGTGCAACTATTAGTTGGAAAAATTGTCAGATATTTCTCTTATACAACATGTAATCCTCTCTTGGTTAAAATATATTTTTGACAATATAGGAAAATAAATTAGTACTAGAATTCAGGTGCAAATAATAAATCAAATGTTTTCCAGGGTTTTATAATTATATAGAATTTTAATAACCAAGATTTTACATAAGTGCTATTCTTTGCATATACAGATAATGAAGGCACATTAGCAGGGAAGTTTGTTTCTAATAGTAGAATTGGATTTTCACTAATTTATCCATTATTCTTATTGCTAGTTTTATAGTTCTACCTAATTATCAGTTTCCTACTGTGACACAGCTTACTAAAGCTTAGAGTATTTATATAGCTAGGGAATAATGTAAACCTAACTGGATCACGCAGAAATTAAACTAAGTCAAAGTGTTATAAAAGCCTGTTCTAATTAGTTATGTACTATGTGCTTGGAAAAGTTTTAAGTAAAATAAGACAATTAATTTAACCTTTGTATAAAACTATATTGCTATTAGTCATTATACCTATTTTACAAATAATAATAAAAAAAAAAAAAGGTACAAAGAAAAGGATAATAACTACCCTAACTTGGCCCATCTGGTAAATGGTACAGTTAGGTTTTAAATCCAGATAAGTTCATATTAGTTTGAGCTATTAAACCACTATACTATTTTACCTTCTGTGTAATCTATCATGTATTGACTGTCTGTTCAACAATATTGTCATGTTGTAAAAGCAAGTGTTTGCAAGGTTTTCTGCTTTGTTTCACTCCACTAACTAACACTTATTTCCAATTCGTTTTTTTAGAATAATTCATAAAATCTATGTAAAGTGTTAAGCAGTCAATAAATGTTAGCTATTGTTATATTTTATTAATAAATGTATAGACTTAATAAGAAACCTTGAATAAGCAAGAAGAAAAAACATGAGGACACAAAAAATAAAGCAGAAAAAGATGTGCAAGCATTGTTGTTTCAGATTTTGTAGTAATAATATACCTCAAAATTTTTCTATTTTTCCCTCTAATTGAAAGTAAATAAGTACTTTGAGAAACACTGTACTAACACTTTAGGGAAATAATTTACAAATGGTATTTCAATTCACATTTTACTCCTGATTATCTACGCTTGGAGTTTCCTCATTGCAAGGGTGAGAAAACTGCTGTGGTAAGTAGGAACACAGCTTGGATTCAGTTGGATAAGTTCTCATTTGTTTTCATTCTTTAAGCCAGTATTAATACTCATTTATATATGGAATCAAGAGATGCCCAGATGTCAGTTTTACATTTTGTCCTGTGGTTTGGACATGGAAATTGTCACTGAGGACTGTACAGAAGATTATACTATGTTCAAACACTGGTTACAGAGATAAAACAATAGAGATTATAGGAAAGATTCCTGTATATTTGTTTTTCCTAGCAGTACTTAATTCTCTGTTCAGTTTAAGAGCTGCGCAATGACCTTCCAAGTACTGGAGTGTGTATGTGCAAATTATTGTGTGGCCAAGACTGGTAAAGTAGTCAGATGAGTATGTGCAGGAAAACCACGATACTAAGATCTTCCTGCTCTATGAGGTTACTTCCAGATGGTTTTTCTGAGGCCTAAATTTGCCTGATGAAATTTCGAGAAGAAAAATATGTGAAATAAGAGCTTTGCTTGCAAAAAAGAATCTCAGGAGTGACATCAGAAACATGGAAGATTGAGAGACATCTCCGGATCTCTCTCCTTGAAACAATAAGCTGAACATCTAAAACTCAACAAAAATCATCCAAAATTCACACCAGCATGTCTGAGCGTGGGATGTACCCATAAGAACTACCATAAGTCAGAAGACCGGGTGTCCAGCAGTGGACTGGGAGAAAAAAAGAAGCTGCCCTCAGAGTCACCAGAGCTCCCTATAGGAGTAGAGGGAAGGGAGAATGTGTGACAAGTTCCCTGAAGAGCCCTGCTTCGGAGAGTCATGAACTCCAAACGGTGGGCAGCAGGGCCCAGTAATCAGGGCAGAAATTAGACAAGCGAGGACAGCAGAGAAAAAAAACAGTTGATTTTTACCAGCCGTGGTTGCAAAACAAAGGCTGAGCTGCAGCCCCCACCACCAGCCCAGAGGGCCCCTCCCCTCATACTCTCTGAGATAAAACACTGTGAAGCCCCAGAAAATCTGATTAAACACTACTGAAACTGTCATTAATGCTGACAGGAACTGAGACTGAAAGGAGTGTGCATGATTAAACGTCTTTAAGAAAAAAAAAGACATTATTATTATTATGTTTTTTTTTCTTTAAATTAAATTTATTGGGGTAACATTGGTTAATACAATTATATAATGTTTAGGTGTACATTATAATTCGACATCTGTATATTATATTATATGTTTGCCACCCAAAGTCCAGTTTTCTTCAGCTACCATATATTTGATACCCTTTACCCATTTCACCCTTCCTTTTATCCCTCATATTTGACGATCTTTACCGTGTCTACCTCCCTACTCCTCCCCCACAACCTACCCACTGGTAACCACTAGTCTATACTCCACGTCCATGAGTCTGTTTATTTGTCCTGTTCATTTGTTGCTTTTGGGTTTATATCCCACATATAAGTGATATCATATGATTTCAATTTTTTTCTTTCTGGCTTATTTTGCTTAGCATGATTATCTCAAGGTCCATCCATGTTATCGCAAAATGGCAGTATTTCATCTCTTCTTATGGATGAGTAATATTCCATTGTGCGTGTGTGTGTGTGTGTGTGTGTGTGTGTATATATATATATATATATATTCTTTATCCAATATATATATATATATATTACAGCTTCTTTATCCAATCATCTATAGTAGGACACATCAGTTGCTTCCATGTCCTGGCCAGTCTAAATAAAGCTACTATGAACAGTGGTGTGCAAATATCTTTTTAGATATGGGTTTTCAAGTCTTTGGGATAAATACCTAGTAAAGAGATTGCTGGATCATATGGTAGATCAATTCTTAGTTTTTTGAGAAACATCCAAATTGTTTTCCATATTAACTTTACCAGTTTGCAATCCCACTAGCAGTGTATGAGGGTTTATTTTTCTCTACATCATCTCCAACATTTGTTATTACTTGTCTTGTTCATTATAGCTATTCTAACAGGTGTGAGATGGTATCTCATTGTGGTTTTGATTTCCATTTTGCTAATAGCTAGTGATGTTGAGCATCTTTACATATATTTGTTGGCCATTCGTGTGTCCTCTATGGAGAAGTGTCTGTTCAGGTCCTTTGCCCATTTTTTGATTGGATCATTTTGTTGTTGTTGTTGTTGCCGTTATTGAGTCGTATGAGTTCTTTGTATCTTTTGGATATGAGGCTCTTATCAGAGGCGTTGCTTGAAAACATATTTTTTCCATATATATGATTGCCTCTTTACCTTGTTAATGATTTCCTGAGCAGAAGCTTTTAAGTTTGATGTAGTCCCATTCATTTATTTTAGCTTTTCCTTCCTTTGACTTTGAGGTCAAATTCATAAAATGCTCTTTAAGTCCAAGGTCCTTGAGTTTAGTTCCTATGTTTTCTTCTAAGCATTTTATTGTTTCAGGTCTTATATTCAGGTCTTTAATCCACTTTGAGTTAATTTTGGTCCGTGGTGATAGACAACAATTTAGATTCATTCTTTTGCAGGTAGCTTTCCAGTTTTCCCAGCACCATTTATTGAAGAGCTTTTCTTTCTCCACTGTATGTTTTTGGCTTTTTTTGTCAAAAATTGTTTGCCCATATAAATATGGATTTACTTCTGGACTCTCAATTCTGTTCCACTGCTCCTTGTGTTCATTATGCTGCCATTATTAAGACTTTATATAAAGCAGAGATCCAAGAGGCTTAGATGTCACCTACGGGAAACCAAAAGAGAAAAACTTACTTTGCAACAAGCTAGGTACCATTATACACTAAATCTTCTTTCTGAAAAAAATCAGAATACACTTAAATTAATGCCCAGGTGAGAAATAGTCCATTAAACACCATGAACAACCAAGGTAACAAGACATCTCAGAAAGAAAGAGAAAAATCTCCAGAAAATAAACTTATAGACATAAAAATATGTGACTTAAATGACAGAGAATCCAGGATGGTACTTCCAAAAAACCTCAATGAGAACCAAAACAATACATATCAACAATTCCATGAAAAACAAAACAAAACAAAACAAAACTAGATCAGCAGAGTGAGTTATTTTTTTTTAAAGCAAAGATATTGAAAATCTAAAAAAAAAAAATGAAATAAACTTCTAGAGATAAAGAACACACTGGAAGAGATGAAAAAATAAAATAGAAAGCTGGGGAAATAGAGTGGACCAAATGGAAGAAAGGATCAGTGATATTGAAGGCAGAAATCTAGAAATAAATCAGAAGGAAGAAAAGAGAAACCGAAGAAGAAAAACTAATGAAAGAGAAATACAAGAACTAGCTGATACCATCAGGAGAGGAAACATAAGATTAATGGGCATTATTGAAGGTGAAGAAAAAGAGCAGGAACTAGAAAGCATTTTCAGACAAATAGTGGATTAGAATTTTCCGAATCTAAGGAATGAGCTGGAGCTTGGAATTCAAGAAGTCAACAGAACACCCAATTATCTCAACATAAAGGCCTTCACCAAGGCATATTGTATTAAAATTGTTCCAATAAAAGGCAAAGATAGAATTCTCAGGGCAGCCAGCGAAAAGAAGATGATAACTTACAAAAGAAAATCCATTAGATTATTGTCGGACTTCTCAGCACAAAGTGAACAAGCTAGAAAAAAAATGGAATTAAATATTCAAACTATTAAATGAAAGATACTACCAGCCAAGAATAATGTATCCAACTTAACTCTCCTTTAGATGTGAAGGAGAAATAAAGACTTTTCCAGACATACAAAAATTGAGGGAATTCTCCACTATGAGGCATGCACTACAGAAAATTTTGAAAGGGTCAGCTCACCTAAAACAAAATAATAACAACAACAAAAAATACAAAATTAGGAGTAAGGTGTTTAGCAGCCTGATAGAAGAAGAGGAGTGGAACTCTTACTAAGAACAGGACATTATAAGCTTAAATAATAAGAAGAGATTTACTATAGCAAGATAGTAATGCATGTACAGCATACATAGGGCCAAACTGAGACAACAATGACTGAAAAGGAGAGGATCCAAGATCTAAATTCGGAAAGGGTAATGGAGATAAGGCATGGGCAGACGAAAACGGACGACTGTATATATATAACTATCTTTTACATATTCGTATTGGTAACCACAGGCCAAAGATTCAGAACTGAAGTATATAATAAAAAACACAAAAGACAAGAAGGAAAACCCACAAAAGACAACTAATATAAAGAAAACAGAAACACAAAGATAAGGAAGCAATGGAAACACCGAGCTACCAGAAAGCAAAAGATAAAATGGCTATAAGAAGACCTCATATTTCAATAATAACCCTAAATGTAAATGAACGGATCTCACCAATAAAAAGCACAGAGTTTCAGATTGGATCAGAAAACAAAACCCAACCATATGCTGCCTCCAGGAAGTACATCTCAGTTCCAAAGAAAAATATAGACTCTAAGTGAAAGGGTGGAAAATGATATTCCAAGCAAATGGAATTCAGAAAAAAGTGAGAGTAGTGGTACTAATATCGGACGACATAAACTTCAAAATGAAAAAGTAAAAAAAAAAAAAGGTACTGAGAGACACTTCATAATGATAAAGAGAATCATGCACCAAGAAGACATAACATATTAATATCTATGCTACAAAACAGGGAGCCCTGAAATATGTAAAGCAATTACTAACAGAACTAAAGAGAGAAATAGACCAAAACACTATTGTAGTAGGGGACCTAAATACCCCACTGTCAGATATAGACAGATCATCCAAACAGAAAATCAATAAGGGAATAACATCCTTAAGTGGCACATTAGACCAACTGGACATAATTGACATTTACAGTGCCTTCCATCACAAAATAGCTGCTTATATATGCTTTTCTGTTGCACATGGAATATTCTCAAGGATTGACCACATACTGGGAAGCAGAGAGAGCCTTCACAAATATATAAGAGGGTTGAAATCATAACAAAAATATTCTCTGAATATAATGTTTTGAAACAAGAGATCACCTGCAAAAGAAAGCAGGAAGAACCACAAATACACAGAGATTAAACAACATGCTACTGAAGAATTACTGGATCAGAAAAGAAATAAAGAGATCAAGAGATACATAGAAATAAATGAGAATGAAATTACAACATATTAAAACTTTTGGGACATGGCAAAAGTGATTGCAAGAGGAAAGTTCATATTATTAGAGGGCTACATCCAAAAACAAGAATGAACCCATATAAGGAACTTAACACTTTGTCTTAAAAAAAATGTGAAAAGAAAGAACAAATGAAGCCTAATTTAGCAGAAGGAAAGAAATAATCAAAATTATAGAAGAAATAAATAAAATTAAAAACAAACAAACAAATAAACAAAAAACAATAGAAAAAAATAAATGCAACAAAGAACTGGTTCTTTGAGAAAGTTAATAAAATTGACTTACCCCTGGTTAGACTTACTAAAGAAAAAAGAGAAAGGACAGAAATAAACAAAATTAGGGATGAAAGAGGAGAAATTAAGACAGACACAGCAGAAATACAAAGGATCACACAAGAATACTATGAAAAAGTATATAACGCCAAATTTAATAACATAAAAGAAATGGACCAGTACTTAGAAAAATACAACCTTCCTAGAATGAATCAAGAAGAACAGGAAAATCTAAATAGACCGATCAGCAGCATAGAAACTGAAAAAATCATGAAAAACCTACCAAAAAGTGAAAGTCCAGAATTAGATGGCATCACCAGTGAATTCTACCAAACATTCAAAGAAAATTAATACCTATTTCTCCTCACACTCTTCCAAAATATTGAATAGGAGGCAGTAATTCCCAACTAATTTTATGAGGCCAATATTACTCTGATACTAAAACCTGGTAAAGATAACACACAAAAAAAGAAAACTACAGACAAATATCTCTCATGAACAAAGATGCAAAAATCCTAAATAAGATACAAGTGAATCGAATACAGGAACATATTAAAAGCATTATACGCGTTATCAAATGGGCATAATTCCAGGGGCACTGATATGGTTCAACATTTGCAAATCAATTAATGTGATACACCAAAAAAACAAACTAAAAAACAAGAGTCATGTGATCATATCAATAGATGCAGAAAAAGCCTTCGACAAGATACAGCAGTCATTTATGATCAAAACAATTAACAAAATCGGAATAGAAGAAAAGTACCTTAATATAATAAAAGCCATATATGATAAACCCTCAACCAACATTAAGTATTTAATGGTGAAAAACTAAAAAAATTCCCTCTAAGAACAGGAAAGAGGCAGGGCTGTCCAATATCGCCACTGTTATTCGATATAATATTGGAGGTCCTAGCAAGTGCTATTAGACAAGAGAAAGATACAAAAGGCATCTAAAGAGGAAACAAAGAAGTCAAACTGTCACTATGTGTGGATGACATAATTCTCTATAGAGAAAACCCAAAGACTCCAAAAAAACACTACTAAAAACAATAAGCAAAAACAGTAGTATCTGGATACAAAATCAACATTCAAAAATTCATAGAGTTCCTATAGTCTAATAATGAAGTGTTAGAAAAAGAAGTGGAAAACATAATTTCTTTTGCAATTGTAACCAAAAAAATAAAATACCTAGGAATAAATCTAACGAAACATGTGAAGGACCTATATAATGAAAACTACAAGACCCTATTAAAAGAAATTGAAGAAGACACAAGGAAATGGAAATATATTCTGTGTTCTTGGATTGGAAGAATCAACATAGTTAAAATGACCTTTTTACCTAAAGCATTATACAGATTTAATGCAGTCTCCATCAAAATCTCATCAGCATTTTTTAAAGAAATACAGCAAAAAATCATCAGATTCATATAGTAGTACAAAAGACCATGAATTACTGAAGCCATCCTGAGAAAAAAGGTTTCAAATTATGATACAAAGCTGCAATAATCATAATGGAATGGTGTTGACAGTAAAACAGACACACGAACCAGTGGAACAGAATCGAGAGTCAAGAAGTAAACCCATATTTATATGTGCAAATAATTTTCAATAAGAAAGCCAAAAACATACAATGGAGAAAAGAAAGCCTCTTCAATAAATGGTGCTGGGAGAACTGGAAAGCCACCTGCAAAAGAATGAAACTAGACTGTTGTCTATCACCACACAACAAAAATAACTCAAAATGAATTAAGGATCTGAATATAAGTCCTGAAACAATAAATTGCATAGAAGAAAACATAGTAACTGCACTCAAGGACCTTGGACTTAAAGAGAAATTTATGAATTTGACCTCATAGGAAAGTAAAGTAAAAGCTAACATAAATGAATGGGACTACATCAAACTAAAAAGCTTCTGCACAGCAAAAGAAACCATCAACAATGAAAAGAGACAACCATCCAAATGGGAACATATATTTGCATTAAATGCCTCCGATAAGGGCCTAATATTCAAAATATACAAAAAGAAAAAGAAAAAAGAAAAAAAAAACTCGTACTACTCAATTACAACAAAAAAGCAAATGATCCAATCAAAAACTGGTCAGAGGACCGGAACAGACACTTCTCCCTAGATGACATACTAATGGTCAACAAATATATGAAAAGACACTTAACATTGCTAGTTATTAGGGAAATGTGAGTCAAAATCATAATGAGAAACCATCTCACACCTGTTAGAATACCTATAATCAACAGGAAAAGTAGTAACAAATCTTAGAGGGGATGCGGAGAAAAAGGAACCCTCATACCCTTCTGGTGGGATTGCAAATTGGTACAGTCACTATGGGCAACAGTATGGAAGTTCTTCAAAAAACTAAGAATTGATGTACCATATGATTCAGCAATCCCTCTATTGGATATTTACCCTAAAGTCTTGAAAACCCATATCCGAAAAGATATTTGCACACTGATGTTTATAGTAGCGTTATTCACATTGGCCTTGACATGGAAGCAACCAAAGTGTCCTATGGTAGATGATTGGATAAAGGAGCTGTGGCACATATATACGATGTAATAATTCTCAGCCATAAGAAGAGATGTAATACTGCCATTTGCGACAATCTGATTAGATCTCGAGATAATCATGCTAAGCAAAATAAGACAGACAGAAAAAGTTGAAAATCATGTGATATCACTTATATGTGGGATATAAACCGTAAAGCAACAAATGAAGAGGACAAACAGAGACTCAAGGACATGGACAATAGACCAATGATTACCAGAGGGGAGAGGGGAGGTAGACCGGGTAAAAGAGGTCAAATATGTGGTGACAGAAAGAAATTTATCTATGGGAGGTGAGGCTTGAAAAGCCCATGTATGTGTGTGTGTGTGTGTGTGTGTGTGTGTGTGATATCTGTATGTGTGTGTGTGTGTGTGTGTGTGTATATATATATATACTGTAAGAGTTTAAATCTTACACAATGAAACTTAGTTTTGTTAGCCAATATCACCATAAAAATAAATATATTAAATAATTACAAAAAAAAAAACAGAAAAGTGGAGATTGGTTTCAGGGAGCAAATGGTGAATGCTCACTAGAAAGTGATGAAACCTTGAAATGTGTACATATTCAACAGTGAATTCATGTGAGAGAGAGGGTATATGTATACATGAACCTTGCATCATTTTGGAAAAATAAAGTGAAATAAGTCATACTGAGGAAAACAAATGCTTTTTAACATCACACAATTTAAATTTCAAAAACTGAACTCAGAGATACAGAAAGTGAAATGGTAGTTTCCTGAAGCTTGGGTTTTGGGGGTGAAGGAAATGGGGAGATGTCAAAGATTACAAACTTCCAGTTATAAGATGAATAAGTTTGGGAATATACTATACAACTTGTGTGTTGGTGGAGGTGTTAATTACCCTTGCTGTGGTAAAGATTTTGCCATATATAAATGTAGCACATTATCACAATGTACACCTTAAACTTACACAGTGTTGTATGTCAAATATATCTATAGCTAATAATATAAACCTGGAAAATATAATTATAAGTCTTTGAAAAAGTGGAGATTAAAATATGCTTTGCTTGATTTGCCTCCACAAAAACAGTCTAAGAAAAGTTTTTCCTGCAGCGGTTTATTCTGAGAAGTAAATTGCAGAAATGAGGAGAGTCGGACCAGCTAGAGCAGGGGCCCCAACTCCTGGGCCATGGACCAGTACCAATTTGTGGCCTGTTAGGAACCAGACTGCACAGCACATGGTGAGTGACAGGTGAGTGAGTGAAGCTTAATCTGTATTTGCGGCCACTCCCGAGAGCTAGCATCACTGCCTCAGCTCCACCTCAGATCATCAGGCATTGTATTCTCATAGGAGAACTGGTCCCTGGTGTCAAAAAGGTTGGAGACTGCTGAGCTAGAAAATAAAAGAGGAGAGGCAACATTAATAAAAGGACCATTCAAGGACCATTAAGAAAAACTATCTCTTGAGAGAAACAGAGGCTCATGTCCAACAGAACCTTCTGTGGATTCATGTACAATTGTCCTCTGAAGGGATAGAGTATGAGAACATTTATTTACCGACTTCTGGTAGTCACACGATGTCCTATAAGTGTAACTCTCTTGTACTTCCA
>NW_024344370.1:16225559-16276162 GCF_902729225.1 Pteropus medius
CCCTAATAGATATTTAATCATGCTCACTACTCTAAGTCTCAGTCCTTGTAAGTGTTTATGACAATTTTGGTACTGTTTATTCAGATTCCCCTGGGCTCCACAGTGTTTGGTCTCCGAAGATATGGGGGGAGGAGACCTCTGGGTTGGGGTTTTTGGGCTGCACCTCAGCCTCAGTTTTTCAACTGCGGCTGGTAAAAATCAACTGTTGTTTCTCTGCCATCCTGCTGCTCTACTTTCTGCCCCAATGACTGGGCCCTCCTTCTGGCTGTGTGGAGCTCACAACTCTACCACACAGGACTGTTTAGGAAACTCGCTGCACCTTCTGCACTTCCCCTACTCCTATAGGGAGCTCTGGTGGCTGTGAGAGGCAGCTTCTTTATTTCTCCGAGTTCATTGTCCGACACCTGTGCAGATCCCACGCTCAGACATGCTGGTGTGCAGTTTGGGTGTTTTTGTTGAGTTTTAGATGTTCTTATTGTTATTTCAAAGGGAGAAATCTCAGGACATGTCTTACTCTGCCTTGTTTCTCCAAACTCCCAGCCATTGTTATTTGAAATAAGTTTTCAATTTGTTGTTTTCTCTCTTCTCCTTTTGGTATTCCTATGATGCAAATGATGGTATGCTTGATGTGGTCCCAGAGGCCCCTTCAACTATCCTCATTTTAGGGATATTTTTTTCTCTTGTTGCTGTTTTGATTGCGTGTTATCTGAAAATACATCTTCTAAACTGCTGATTCAACCTTCTGCTTTATCTGATCTACTGTTGATTCCTTCTAAGCTACTCTTCATTTCAGTTATTGTATTTCTCGTTTCTGACCATTTTTTCATGTTTTTTTTTAATTTCTACTTTTATGTTTTTTATCTCTTGTTGAAGTTCTCACTGAATTCATCTACTCTTTTCCCGAGTTCATTGAGCATCCTTATAACCATTGTTTTGAACTCTGCATCTGACAGACTACTTGTCTCCATTTGTTTTAGTTCTTTTTCTGAAGCTTTGTTCTGTTCTTTCATTTGGAATGTGTTTCTTTGTCTTCCTATTGTGGTTTTCTCTCTGTGTTTCTTTCCATGTCATTCTCCGTTTCAGCCACAATCTCTGCTGATTTTCACAGCCAGATGTTGCTCAGACTTTTCTTCCTAGCACTGGAATATGGGCTGGGAAGCCTGGTGTGGGCTGAGATATCTCACTTCTCTAGGGTGACCTCCACAATTAGATATTTCTTTTGTTTTTTAATAACCACATGTGGCTGTGGGCCCAGCCCATTTTATGTCTCTGCCCCCACTATCAATCTCTAGGTGGCCTCTTCTCTGTGTCCCCAGTTGTAGGACTTCTGTTCAGCTGGACTTCAGGTGACTCCCAATGATTATTTTTTTGTGGTTTAGTTATAATTTTGATGTGGTTGTGAGAGGAGACAAGCACAGCGTTTACCTACTCTGCCATCTTCACCGGAAGTGGGCTTTGTTTTAAAGGAGCATTATAAAAGTTACTTGATAGATGTGGATGAATGCATTTCAGGCAGAAGAAACAAAGCATGTAGAAATCTAGAAGTGAGGAAGAACATAAGATCATTAGTGTTCTCTTTGACAACTTAGGCAGCTTGTAGATTCTCATCATAGTTCAGTTTAGAAAAGATGAAAGATCATGATAGAGAAATGTCAATAGAGATTGATGTATTAGTTTTCTTGGTCAGCCATAACCACAGACTAGATGGCTTAAACAACAAAATTCATTTGCATACAGTTGTGGTGGTTGGGAATTCTGAGATCAAGATGTAGTTAGTTTTGGTTCTTTCTGAGAGTCATGTGAGAAGAATTTGTTCCAGACCTCCCTCCTTGGCTTGAACATGGTCATTTTCTCCCCTTGTCTTCACATAGTCTTCCCTCTTTGTCATGTCTAAATTTTCTTTTTTTTCATGACACTAGCTATGTGGCTTAAGAGACACTCTAATGATGTCATTTTAACTTAATTACCTCTTTAAAGACCTTATCTGCAAATATAATCACATTCTGAGGTACTAAAGAATTCAATTTCAAAATCTGAAATTGGGGGGACACAATTCAGCCAGTAATAGTTTATTCTGCTGCTGCTTTCCCTCCAAAATTTATGATTCTGTTACATGAAAAATGCAGTTACCCTACCCTATCTCAACAGACCCAAGAGTCTTAACTTTTCAGCATCAAAACAAAATCCAAAATATCATCTACATCAAATATGGGTATGACACGAGGTCTGATTTTGAGTGAGGAAAATTATTCTCTAGTTGTGAACTCTTGAAATCAGACAAGTTATCTGATTCCAAAATGAAATAATGGGCAGGAATAAGATCAGTATTTCTGTTCCTAAAGGAGAAGAGGGGGAGAAAGGGGTCATGGGTCCTAAGAAAGTCAAATCTAGCAAGACAAATTCCATTATTTTTTTTTTTACTGTGGTAAAACAAACAAACAAACATAATACAAGATCTAGTCTACGAACAAAATTTTAAGTGTATGATACTGATTATTAGATATAAGCACATATATTATATAAATCTTAAGGCTTGAGAATAATCTTTTTTGACTCCATTCTCTCTTGTATAGGTCCATAGAAATGGTAGCCTTACCCCTTGGCCCTGTTCTCTCAGTCCTAGGAGATGGTGGCCTGGGTGAATGATTATGAATAGGTGTCTCTGCCTTCTGAAATTGAGTAGGAGATAGTTCCACTCCAGAGTCTGTATTATTTGGGTCTTTGGTGGTAATAGCAGTGCTTCCGAACTTCACTCTTCTTGAAGGATAATGCATTGTTGTAACTAGATAGTGAAATCATAAGTTTAATTTAGACATGTTCGAGTTTCCAATAACTGGAAAATTTAGGTAGATGTGTGGTAGCTGGATGTATATAATAATCTGAAACTCAAGAAAGGAGTTGAAAATTTTCAACTGGTATATAGGTAGTATATGGACCCATGATGAGAAGCTATAGAGTTAAGCTTCTAGAATACTTCTACTTAAAAATTTTTAATATGAGTTTCGATATAAACTTTGTTGCCTGTAATTATCTTTGTAGTGCAAAATAATTTAAAGATATCTGTAAGTCAATTTTAAGAAGTTATATGATTCAATATTTTATTATACATGTAAATTATATGACAAGTAAAATAACTGGGTTCTTAGTTACCATTTCTAAATTTTCTATTTCATATAATTTTAGATGTTAATTACTTACATTTTGAGAAATTATGTAAATATTTAATTAACTAATGATGCTATTTCTGAACTCACATCAACCAGAAAACAAATATATGTTTATTTCAAAATCAAATGTTTTATTTATTTGTTTTTGTTTTTTTTCTTATAAGATTTCCGTTTGAAGACAGAATTTAGTGATATGTGAATATTTTTATTCCAGTTTGGGTAAATAACAGAAAATGAGTTCATTGCTAAATCAACAAACACTTCCAAACTATTTATTAATGTGTGCTGTTTTTTGGGGGTAATGTATACCCTGTGACCATACCAATGTAAAACATCTCTTATATAATACTAAAAGCCTGTAAAAAGATTTTTAAAAAATACATTGTTTATAGATTATAATGGTAACATACACGGTGGGAAAAAAATCAGATAATATAAGAGCATGTAAGGAAAAATGTTAAATCTTGCAATTTCATCTACCAGAATTATACACTTTAACAGTTTGAAGTGTATTCTCCTCTATCAGTAAGCTTCTATAAACATATTTCTTTTACTAAAATCAGGTGTTAATATGCATAATGTTTTGTACTTGGATTTACCTTTTAAATTTTTAAATTAAAATATAACAGCTACATAGAAAGTATACAAATTATAATTTTATAGCTTATTCTTTATCAAAGTTAAACGGTACCTTGATGTCTAACAATATAGCTTAGTTTTGCCTGTTCTATAAATTCATATAAATGGGAATATACAATCTGTGTTCTTTTTAGTTTGACATCCTATGCTGAAATGTATTTTTGGAGATTCATCTATGTTCTTGTGTTTAAATAGATACTCACTTCATTTTATCTGTATGTCATATTCCATTGTAAGAATATACCACGGATCGTTTATCTGTCTTACTATAGAACATTTGACCTCTTTCCTTGTGTTAGCTATTAAACATAGTGTTGCTCTGAATATTCTTGTACATAATTTTAGGTGCACCTATACATACATTTCTTTAAGTATACACCTAGGAGTGAAATTGCTGGGTCTTGGGTTGTGCATATGTTCACTGAAGTAGAAATTTCCAAAAAGTTTTCCAAAGTGTTTGTTTGTTTGTTTGTTTGTTTGTTTGTTTGTTTACCAATTTACACCTCTACCAGCAGTATATAAGAGTTCTGCTTGTTATATTACTTTTTTTCTATTGCCTTTTTGTTCTCAAATTTATTTAATTCTGCTCTAAATATTATTTCTTTCCTCCTGCTTACTTTGGGCTTCATTTGCTTTTGCTTTTTCTATTTCTTTAAGATGTAATGTTAGGTTGTTTATTTGGGATTTTTCTTATTTCTTGAGAGAGGCCTGTAATGATATGAACTTTCCTCTTATTATCACTTTTCCCGTGTCCCACTACGTTGTAGTCTTATTTTCATTTGTTTCTATTTATCTCTTAATCTCTCCTTTTATTTCTTCTTTGACCCAGTCATGTTTTAGTATCATGTTGTTTACTCTCTATATATTCATTTTTTTTTTCTGTTTTCTTTTTGCAATTGATCTTTAGTTTCAAAGCATTGTGGTCAGAGAATATGCTTAGTATAATTTCAAGCTTCTTAAATTTGTTGGGGCTAGTTTTGTGTCCCAACATATGGTCTACCCTTGAGAATGTTCCATGTGCCTCCGATGTTCACTGCGGCATTATTCGTGGTGGCCAAGACATGAAAACAACCAAAGTGCCCTTCAAAAAATGATTGGATAAAAACCATATATATATATATATATGTATATATATATATGTATATATATATATACATATATATATATATATATATATTCTATTGTGTGTATATATATACACGCAATAGAATACTACTCAGCCATAAGAAAAGATGAAATACTGACATTTGCAATAACACAGGTAAATCTTGAGATTATCATGCTAAGTAAAATAAGTCGGAGAGAAAAAGTTGAGAACCATATGATTTCACTCATATGTGGGATATAATACTGAAAGCAACAAATAAACAAGACAAACAAAATTTCATAGACACAGACAATAGTTTAGTGGTTACCAGAGGGAAAGGAGAAGGAGGGAAGTAAATAAAGGTAATGGAAGTCATATGTGTGATGACAGAAGGAGATTTGACTTTAGGTAGTGGAACACATAGTGAACATACTGATTAAATATTATCAAACTGTACACTTAAAACCTATATAATTTTATTAACCAATGTCACCTCGATAAATTTTATTTAAAAATTAAAAAAAATAATAAAATAAGCAAAAAAAGAGTACTGCTTATTCTACAACCTTGCCAATACTTGATATATGTTTTTTTTTTTTTTTTTTTGTATTAAACATTTTAATGAATATGTAGTAACATTTTATTGTGGTTTGAATTTTTATTTCTCTAATTACTAATGAAGTTGAACAAATTTGTATGTCTATTGGCCTTCTGGGTATTTTCTTTTGTGATGAGTTTGTTCAAGTCTGTTGCTCAATTTTATTGGGTTGGTTTTTAACTTGATATTATGCAACTTGATTTTTATTTATAATTAATTTTGGATATTTTATTTTTACTTTGTATTATTTTTTAGAAATTTATTTTTTTAAAAAATATTTAATATCACCACATATTTGACCCCTTTCACTCCATCTACCTATTGATTTTTAGATATCAATGTATAAGATCTAAAGTCTACTTTAAAATTAGTGAAGAGTGCTTCACTCATGTCCTTTATAATGTAGTGATATATAAACAAATATATTTTAAGAAAGATATTATTATTCAGATGACCAAATATTTGTTGAAGCTTGTTTTGTGTCTCAACAAATGTTGTATCTTTGAGAATGTTTCATGTGCACTGTATATATGCAGCCTGATGTACACTGCAGCATTATTCACAGTTGCCAAGAAATGAAAACAACCGAAGTTGTTTCAGTTAAATGATTGGAGAAAGAAGATGAGGCACATATGCACAATGGAATATTAACCATAAGAAAATATGAAATACTGCCATTTGTGACAACGTAGGTAGATCTCAAGATTATTGTGCTAAGCAAAATAAGTCATATATATATATACACACTTCTCATATATATTTCATCTTCGTACACTTCCTGGCTCACAGTTCCCAAAATCCTTGAAATTTTCTGAGCAATAAGAGCAATGGGAAATTACATTTATTCTCTTATCCTCAGTTCTGAGTTCTGTGAGCCACTCTAGGAAATTAATCAAACCAAAAAAGAGGATCATCAAAACCTTTGATTTATAGCCAGTTTGTCAGAAGTACAGGTAACAACCTGGAGTGTAACTGGCATCTTAAGTGGAAAATAGTCTTGTGGGACTGAGTTCTTAATCGGTAGAATCTGATGATATCCATGTAGACAGTGACAGAATTGAATAGAATTGTAGGACACACAGTTGGTGTCTGAGAATTGTTTGGTGGTATGCAGAAAACATTCCACACATGTCAGAAGTAGTACCAGAACCTTTAGTGAGTTATTATTTGCAATTATACATAAAGAACAAAGCATCTCTACATAGGTTCCCTAGGCTCCAATGGTTCGGAAGACAACTGGTCAGTCTTTAGCTATTTCTTTTTCCTCCTGAGTACATAGCTAGACTAAATTTCCCTCCTTTATGTGGCTTACTGACTGAGTCTTAGCTGGAAGAACATAGACAAAATATAAGCCACTTCAAGCATGCACTACAAATTTTCTACAATCACTCTATTCCCGATCTGCTAACCAGATTATAATGTTCTGGGTGATCTTAAGAGCTAAGCATTGAAGATGGTAGTCTCTGGACCTCTAAATGTCTTTGTGGAACAGAATTCTCACCTTCCCTACCTTTATCCCCCTTCTTCTTACTACTCAAGCCATTTGACCTTGAGCAAATAACCTCTTTAAAATTTAATTTCCTCATTTGCAAAATGGAGAAAATAATGATATGCACTTGATAGATCTGGGTGCAATTTAATTGAAATAACTTATGTAAATCATAGCATCTATCACATAGTAGGCATTCACTATATTATTTTTGAATGATTAAATGAATTTGAGTGTTGAGCAGAGAGCTATGTTTATAATAATAATCAATATTAATAATATTATACTTATATAAAAAATATAAGATGTGAATTTCTCCTGAATGAAAGATAAAATAAAGAACTTAAGAAAGGTAAATATACAAAATAACTGTTTTGTCAAGTGTACTCAGAAGTTAATAAGTGATAAAATAAAATAAATCAGCATAAAACAAAGCCTATGGACAGATCTGATTATTCCTCTAAAATTACACTGTGGAGGTGACCGATGATACAGAGCTGAATGACAGAAAGAGTCAAAGTTGAAGAAATCTAAAGCATTGAATAAGTTGAAAATGAAAACCAATATTACCAGAACACTTTTAAACAAGCATCTTGTTTACCAATCTATTGAAAGTATGTTTATTGCTTTTACATGATAAAGCCAGTATTAGGAACTGAAAATATCTTCAATTTCTCTTCCTACTCTCGTAATTCAGCAACTTTGATTTTAAAAAAATATTTTATTTCTTGAAAATTAAAATGAGAAGTTTATATAGTCCAAAATCAAAGGAGAATATATTTGTGCTTATTGTGGAGATTTTATAAACTTTCATAAATAAGATCCCAGAGTAGCTGGTGGATTATTGCAATAGAAGGATTTCTTTGTTTTTACAATGTTTAATGTGTGTGGAAAGAACAAATAAAACAAATATTGCATGTTTGCTATCAATTATTTTTTTCCAAACTTAGATTTTCCAATTATTTCTCTCAGATCTCTATTATGATTAAAAGTCAGTTAAATTTTCATTTTAAGATATTTATGGAAAACAGTTTGGAAGAAAACATGTAGAAATTAGTATTCTAAATTATGGAAAGGGAAATTTTTCATAGATGAGTTTTAAATATCCTCTCATGAAACAGATATGTAATTAAAATATTAAAGAATTTTAACCCACTTTCCTTACTGAAAAAATTTAAGCGTATGTTGCAGAATAGCTCCATCTGCTGTAAGCTTTTCATGCTCTGAATTCATCTTGAATCAAATATTTTGTATTTGCTTATTTCAAATGTTTTAAAGGAAAGAAAGATTGAATTAGAGTCTGAAATATTTGATACATGTGTAATTTTAAATAAATCATGCATTATGTTTTTTTTTTTTTTAATAACTAGAGTCCATGTTTTCTGTGTATTGTACCTTATATATTATAGGAAAGATGCTCACTCTTCTGGTTGAATCTTAAAATATAGGCAATGTCTGATGTTTGACACATAGAGAAAATGCATTTGAAATGAAGCATTCAGAATGATTCATTATGAATATTTGAAGGTAGAAAAATTTTGTCTAAGAAAAAAATAAAATATCTCAACAAAGCGGGTTTAGAATGTGACAATTAAAATATTGGTAGATTTCTAAGACCCTGGATTTTAGTTCCCAAGTGTCAGCTCCAAAACAGTAAATACTAAACGAACAAGCTTCTAAGCCAACTAAGAAATCCATTAGACTTACCTTTGGTGGTTAGATGGTGGGGGGAGGTTGAAAAACAGTTATAATAAAAAAGAGAAAGATGAGACTCAGGGCAAAATGCTAAAACAGTTTAAGAACAATCATTCTAAAAAGAGAAAAGAGACATAAATCTCATAAGGGGTCAACAACCTGGTTCAAGTTTCAAATAAGGGGAAGAAAGCAACTCCCAACTCTGTTAACTCTTTACTTCCTTTTTCTTCTGTGTGATGTCAATGTCTCTTAGATGAAATAAAGATTATCTTAATCATATCTGTATTGCGTAAATAATTTTACAAAATGATTTTACACATTTTCTGAAGTGCTCATTAGCATCTTGTGAGAAAATAGGCTCTTTATAATCTGCAATATTTGGTTCACAACCCATACAGGTACCTCTGATAAAACTTGACCTTCTTTCAATGCATCTCAGCAATAGCATTGCCTGGATTTGAATGGGCTAGAGGGAAATATTTCACCTTCTTGTTACAGCAGTATAAAGGAGAAGAGAAGCTCTGAGAATTCTCTGAAGAGCTTTTGCCGTCTTAAAAAGTAAATATCTTAGTACTTTCTGACAGCCTTCATTTCTTTGCTATATTTGAATACTCTCTGTACCATAAAATCCATTTCTGTATTGCCATCCCTTTTTATCTCTACCTTTGTGTGTGTGCTTTCTCAAGGACTGTGCACACATCAATTCATAGGGGCTGGATTTTTAAACAGAAGTTTTCCAGATAGGGAAAGTGATTATGAAGAAGCAATTCTTATCATTCCAAGAAAACATTTCAAAGAGCAAATGAAAAGAGAAAGGGAAGAAGGAGACTAGTGAAAAAGAAGGGAGGGATGACAACCTTCTACATTTACGTACTTGCTCAAGCTAGAGTAGGTTTGGTGCAAAGGACTGGATTGGACAATGTAATCCTACCCCACCATGCTTTCCTTTGTCACCAACCCCTACCAGCTGCCTGTCCTTTGTTAGAATTCCTTTCTTTGTTTTTTTTTTTCTTAGAAAACTGAGATAAGAGAATGAGAGAAAGAATTCATATATTTTAATAGTTGTTGAAGAAATTATTTAAGACCATTCCTTCTCTTGACTTTTATTTTTTGTTTGTTTCACTGCTCTGGCACAACATTAGCTGAATGTGAGAGGTAATTTCCTTCATTCTTTTTTCTTAACTATAGACTGAATTATGGGACTTTAACACTGTGGGTACCTAAAACTTTACATTCTCAATCTGAGATGACTCATGAATATTCAAATTTTATAATACTGGCATTGCAAATCTGTCCTGTTATGTACCCTCTGGGTTTTTAACTTATTTTATTTTATATTTCACTATGATAGGATAGTAATGCTTCTTTAGACTATGGACATACACATGCAAATTTTCTTTCTGTAAAATTGATGTGCAGATTTAACAGCTAACTCTTCTCTCATCCAAATATATAAATCTTAGATTATAGAACTGCCAAATTAAAGTATCAACCCGATCCCCTTTATAAAGGAGACATTATTTTTATCCTTCACTCAACTAGCATTGGTAATTTCTCACCTGCTCCCTCATTTCTGAGGTTTTAATTTACTGACATAAGTATGGTGATGAGAAATAAGATTTGAGAATTTTAGACCGTGGGGGTTCATTTTTGACAGTCATAAACATAATAAATACTGATTTACAGTTTTTCATTAAAATTATTTCATTAGGCTAAATAAAGAACATAAATTGCATAAAGATTTGTAAAAAAATAGCTACAAATTTGAATAAAATAAGAATATTACAAAAATCTTAGCAAGTATGTAGAAAAATAATGTAACACAATGAAAACAACAAACAATAAGAATTTTAGTTTCTAAAATAGACATCCCTTGAATTAACATTGAATTAACATATGAAAACCAGATACTTCGTTAATGATATTACGAATTAAAGATGATTTAGTCAAATTTCTAAATATACATTTTCAATATAAACAAAGTTTTGTATTGAAAGTATATTTTCAGTTTTGTTAAAGTAGGCACACAAATAAGTAGACAAATAAATATATTTATAAAGAGAAATATGGCATACTGTTTACACAGATTTTTTTTCTATCATTTTTCTGAGGATTTAATACAGTTAACATGTTTCATTGATCAACATTAAACATTTTTTATAAAAATAATCATTGAAAGTTGCTTATTTTTATTAAACTTAATGGCAGAAATAACATGTTCATGGTTTAAAAATTTGTTTAATTATACAGAAAAAGAATTAAAGCAGTCTCCTCTATATTCCATTTCCTACTTTTGTTTATGCATCCACGTATTTTCAATGCGTGTGTGTGTGTGTGTGTGTGTTGTGTCTGTGTATCTCCTTGGCTTCTTGGCTAACTTACGTGAGAATATTGGGAATATATATATATCCACCAATGACGTATAAGAGTGTTCGTTTTCTCATGTCTTATCGTAACTAGGCATTTCATTATCAAATATTCTAATTTTTATTAATTTCACAGGTGATAATAGCATCATGATTTCTACATGTTACTGTTTCCTTTGATGTGAAAAAAAACTTGTGAAAAAAATATTACCTGAGAGTTCTCTAATTTTAATCATGTTTAACTAATTTGAAATACCCCAACAATATGTAGCTATTTGCCCGCAATTATGATAGACAAATAGGGAGTAGAATCTTATTGTTTCATTTAGTTTATACTTTTTCTGTATTCTGTGTGCAAAATACCTATAACATCATTATTATTAATTATTAATTATATTAATATGATTTAAAAAACAAAACAATAATACAAATCTCATCATTGTTATTTCAGGTGTTTAATATTTATTTAAGATTTGTATCATTCAGTAAACACTATTTTATTTTAAAATAATAAGAAAGCTAATGAAACTTGCACACCATTGAAACAGTTGGGTGAAACTCTAACCCTTTCTCAAAACAATGTGTTAATTAAATATTTTAATAACACTATGGTTATATTTTTAATATCAAAATATTCATTTTTAGTTTAATTATAACAAGTTAGCATACAAAAACATAATTTATCACCTAAACTTTAGTAAATTGTTAGAAATTGTTCAAAATATCAGTGATATGTTTTGATAATGTCATTTTAAAGATAAATAACTTTCGATAATGGTTAATAAAACCCAGCTGTCCTCAGGAAGAAGCTTATCATGCCCTCATGTATATCTAGTACCAAAATAGGAGAAAAAAGTTTTATAAAAAAGGTCATTGCAGTTAAAACTTAATCAGGGAGACATGCTTAGGGTGACCAACTACATTGAATTTAAGAAAATATACAATTTCTTTTTCTCACCTTCATATAGGTTGGAAATGAAAAAAATATAGAAGTTGTTTAATGACACTATTCTTAGAAAAAAAATGAATTAAGCTATTGGTCAATTGAGGAACAGACACAATTCTAATCAGTTCTTAGGCAAAGTCAAAGAGCATTTTGTAATTAACCAAGTTTTGATTCGATATTTGTTCAACTTTTTTTCTTAGTGACTCTCCTTTTGTTAGTGGAGATATGACAGTGTGTATAATAGGGATGACCATAAACTATAGGGAGATTACAAATCTAACAGAATAAAAGGTCAAATTTATGTAAAGAAAATCACCAAAAGCCCCTTAGAATGGTAACAGATTCTAAGATCTAAGAAAGCTAGATTAAGTAACAGATTAAATACTATTCAGCAAACTAGAGCCACCTTATTATTATCAATGCATTACTATTGGTATTGGTATAATTATATTTCCAGGGTAATCAGACTTATTCATTAACATTGAAATTTTTATTCACTGCAGATAAGACTCTTTATTCCAAAATTTAAAATAGAAATTAGAGTGTAAGAATGGTTAGAGTAAATAACAAATAGTAGATAATTTCCTGGATGCAAATTCAATATGGTTGTCAGAGTGAGAGTCCTCATATGAATTTGGAGAAAGATATACATTAAGAAGAGACTTGGAAATTTATAGAAAAAAATGTGACCACTTCACAACTTTGCCTGAGAGATGAACCTTGCCAAAGGATATCAGGTATTTAACTACATCAAGTAATGTCCTTTATTATTATTCATTTCTACATATTTTTATTATTATATACATTTATTCCTTATTCTTAAGTTCCAGTGATATTATGAAGCAATTGAATTTTTTATTAAACTGAGCAAACCATGGAATGTACAAGTTTGATATGTTTCCTTTTGACTCATTTGTTTACAACTTCCATAATGCATAATTACTCATAAGACATCAAATACAAAAAAATGCAGAGAAACTAAAATGTTTGTGTATCTAAAATTCTGTGCAGTGAGTACAAATAAGTAATTTTAAGTTAAGACTCTTGATAGCTAGGCTGAACAAATATAAGCAATTATACATCATAATTATTTATATTAAAGATGATTCATTTGATTCTGGGTGTATGCAACTAAATTGAATAATTTTCTCTGGGAACTCCTTCCAACAGGTAATATGTATAATATATGTAGCCTCAGGTTTGTATCGGAGATAGAAATCTACATAATCTGCTATTATAGTGTTATTTTATTTCTTCCTTTTTGGCCTCACTTATTTGTATGGTGCATGCTAATATAGCTTATTATTTATTTCACAGGAAAGAGGCTACAATATTCTTGTGATTAAGTATTCATAATAATGTATGATTAAAAGATAAAAAGAATTAGTTCGATCCTAGGGGAAATGAGTCTATTCATTTCAGGATACTGACACTATAATTAGAGGTATCATTGTTAAATGTAGAAAAGGTTGGTCATAGATTCAGTCTGTTTTAACTCTTACTTCTATCTGTCAAATTTGAATCTTCGCCAATCGTTTATTTCTGATTGTATTAAAGAAAGATCTAAATAGCCCCAGTAAAAATTACTTTGTTTCCTCTTAAAGGTTTTCAAGAATTCCAACTATAAAATGTGTGTACCTATGTCTAAAGTCATGAACAAAATTTAGCTGTTTTTACTAAATACTTACTGAAAAAAGAAAGGAATATTGAATTCTTTGTTAAAATAAGAAATATACATAGTTTTTTTAAAACAAAGCTTGAAAATAGTGTAACCTTAGAAGCAGGACTTTTTAATAAGAAATTTTTCTTCAGAATATTTTTTAAAAACATAGAAAAGTATATATTGTTTTTAATACAAACATGAAAACAGATAATAAAAGCTGAAAATGTAATTAATACCTCAGAATTTTTTTAATATTGATTTTATATTGAAGTTATGAATATTTATATTTATTTTCTTTATGCAATTTGTATATTCTGTTTAATATTAAATTGTTTCTGTATTGTTGAGATAATCATTTTCACATAAGGATACAATATCTAAGAAATAGAACTGAACACTTAAAACAATGTGAAATTATTTTTAATTTCATATTAGTCAAAATAAAAAGAGGAAGTATCACATATCATTCTCTTAATCCTTGAATAGCCGTGAATTATCATATTGGCTTTTTCAAAAAAATTGGAGTATAATGCCTAAATAAGTATGCTTTCACTTCTTTTGTTTTAATAAAAACTCCTTTAAATTTTATGTATTATTATTATTTTGTAAATATATTTTAGAAAAAAAGGCAACAAATCCCAGTGTGAAGCTTAAAAAATTAGGTTTGTATGGTTCAAATCTTTTGAAAATTCTATAAAACAGCATGAGACACTATTCTATTTAATTTCCAGCTATTGATCCAACAGAATTTTGGGTATTGCCTTTGTAGCTTTACTTAAACACACAAAAAAATACTTTTGTCTTTAGAGTATATGTGCAGATTATGTTCGCAAGAGACACATCCATCTCATGTATATAGATTTCTCATATTGAGGGCAATAAAGGCATTTTGTCCTTGAAATATGTGATCTCAAATCCCCTATGTTAGTGCATGTGCTTGCATATGTAATAAAACAAGATGGTTAATGGATGACATGATAAAATGAATTGTTTGAATGCAAAAAAACTTCAAATGAGAACTAAGTTAAATAGTTCAAATTTTAATCTCTTTTTAAGGAGAGTATGTAAATACATTTCAAATTACGAGGCCAGATACCAAAAAAAACAAAATTGAGAAAATCAAAATTGTAAGTTTCAATTCTGTATAGGAGCTTTTCAGCACTCACTAAGCAAATCAGTAAATGAAAGGACATTTATCCCAGAAGAAATATATATCTTCTGTAATATTTATGAAATAAGCTTGTTGCATGTTATCAAAATCAGATACTATTAGTAAGTGGAGTTGGACCACAAGAAAACTAGCTAGCACAAAGAAGAGAGACATAAATCTCAATAAAATATTCAGAATTATAAAGCCTGATGATCCATTAAGAGAGAATTTTGTTCTAAGAATATTTATCGTTGTTAAATACTTGGTGTTAGTCCTTTTATTTTCCTATCTTTTCTTCCTTCCTTCCTTCCTTCCTTCCTTCCTTCCTTCCTTCCTTCCTTCCTTTTCTTTCTTTCTCTCTCTCTCTCTCTCTCTTTCTCTCTCTCTTTCTTTTCTCTCCTCTCTCTCTCCCTCCCTTCCCTTTCTTCCTTTCTTCCCACCCTTCCCCCTCTTCACAACTTGAAAACATGAAAGAATGATTACTAGCCAGCCTATCTCAGTAGTGAACCACACTTGCAAAATCTCAAGTTTTACTTGAAACAAGCCACATAGCTCTACCTGACAAAGTATGAAAACTACAATAGTGAAAATTGTAACTACATAATTGCATGCATTTAGATAATCAATGTTTTAATCAATATTATAATGAGTTTTTAAACAGTTAGGTCTGGCTGTTTTTCTTTTATTAACAAAATATAGAGTAAATGCAATAAAATAGGCATAAATATAAATATGGATAACATTTTGTGATGACTTTTATCATGCATGTTTACATGTAATTTCCTTGGTTGACAAATGAAAGTGAAAATATCCTGGCAACTACATAGTAGTTAAAATTTTAATTGGGGAGTGATATCAGAAGCATGGTGGTATGAAGATTTCCCTTGATCCTTCCTCATGTAATTAAAACAAATCGAACAGCTACAATTCAACAGAAAACACCCACCGTAACAGACAAACACGTCAAGAAATCTGCACTTTAGAGCATCTGAATGTGGGCGAATCTGGTGAGCAAGGAAAGAGGAAAAGGTGAGGAGCAGTAATCAGTGCTGCAGACATAGCCCAGAGCAACCTGCAGGACTTGGGGACGGCGGGAAAATTAGTTGGTGGTTTGCATCCTCCGTAGTCCCGGAGACTTCTTACCTGAGTGATTAGGTACATATATACATTATATATATATATGTACATATATACATTATATATGTACATATATATGGGCTCTGCTATTATATATATATATATATATATATATATATATATATAATAGCAGAGCCCAGCGATCAGGTCAGAGATCAGGGTAGAGATGAAATACAGAGAAGTGACAACTGTGTTTTAGCAACCACCATTGCCAGGCAGAAAGCTGAATCATGAAGCCTGGCCCCTTTCCCCCACCTTCCCAGAACTCACCTTACCATACTCTCTAAGAGCTAGCAGCGGTCCTCAGAGGAAATCGCAGAAGAAGTAACCCTGGAACTCAGGACACACATCGTGTGACTGGTCCCAGTGATAGGGGTAGAGATATAGAGACCAGGCAGATGAAGCTTGGTGGCAAGCATTACCGGAAGGAAAACAGCCACAGGTACACCAGTGGACTCTCCCAACTTACTCCATCCCACTCCCACACATGCAGGATGATTCCAGAGAGGGCACTGGGACAATATAATACTATATCTGGCTGCTGGGTCAGTACAGGAAAATCAGGGGCTCTTCAGAGGTTTGGATCCCTATCACCCATCACATAATCCCATTATAGTGGAGCCCTGGGACTGGGACGACCTAGATAAGCATACCTCTCCAGCGAATTAATAGCGTTTCTTTTTATGCCAAAATACAGAGATCCGGGAGGCTTGGGTAGTGCAAAAGTCTGTGTGCCACCTACTGGAAAATAGACAAACAACACCAACAAACAAACAAACAAACAAACAAACAAACCCTTCTTTTTATCAATCTGCTAAAGAGAGATCATTCTAAATAATAATAAGTTTATTTCTAAAAAACAGAGTGTATTCTCATAAAAGCCTAAGCGGAGGAAAAAATCCATTAAATATCACAAACAATGAAGGTGACAAGGCAGCTCAGAGAGAAAATGAAAATTTTTCAAAAAATAAAAATATAGAAATATACGATTTAAATAGAGAATTCAAGATTACACTTCTGAAAAAACTCAACGAGATGGAAAAAATTCTAATCAGCAGTTCAATAAACTCAGAAACAAAATTAATGAACAAAAAGAAAGAAGAAGTCAAATTGTCACCTTTTGCACATGCCATAATTCTCTATATAGAAAACTTTAAAGACTTCACTAAAAAGTTTCAGAAACAATCAACAAATACAGTAAATTTTCAAGACACAAAATTAATGTGCAAAAATTCATAGCATTCCTATACACTAACAATACATTTTCAGAAAAAGAAATATATAATATTTTTTTCTTTCACAGTTGCAACAAAAAATATAAAATATCAAAAAATAAACCTGATGAAGCAAGTGAAGGACATATACAATGAAAATTATAAGACATTATTAAAATAAATTGAAGAATACAGAAAGAAATGAATAGATATTCTGTGTTTATGGATTGGAAGAATCAACAGTTAAAATGACTTTATCACCCCAAGCAATATACAGATTAAATGCAAACCCCATCAAAAACCCAATGGCAAAATAAAAGGCATTAAAAAAAAATGGAACAAAAAATCATCAAATTTATATGGAAGCACAGAAGACCTTGGGTAGCCAATGCAAATCTGAGAAAAAAGAACAAGGCCAGAGGTATCACTCTGCCTGACTTCAAATTATACTGCAAAGTGACGATAATCAAAACAGCATGGTACTGGCAGAAAAACAGACTCACAGACCCATGGAACAAACATGAGTGCCCAGAAACAAACCTCCATATGTATGGGCTAATAATTTTTGATAAAGCAGCCACAAATATACAATGGAGTAAAAAAAGCCTCTTCAATAAATGGTGCTGGAAAAATTGAAAAGCCAAATACAAAAAAAGAAAACTAGTCTGCTGTCATCATATACCAAAATTATCTCAAAATGGATCAAAGACCTGCATGTAAGACCTGAAACAATAAATAGCATAGAAGAAAACATAGGTACTAAACATATGGACCTTAGTTTTAGAGGGGATTTTATAAAATTGACCTCAATGGCAAGGGAAGAAAAAGCAAAAATAAATGAATAGGACTATATCGAACTAAAAATCTGCACAGCAAAATAAGCCATCAACAAGACAAAGAGGGTACCACTCGAATGAGAGAATTATTTGCAAACAACACCTCTGATAAGGCCCTAATACCCAAAATATACAAAGAACTAATACAACTCACCAAGAGAAAAACAAACAATACAATTAAAAAATGGGCAGAAGACCTGAACAGACCCTTCTCCCAAGACATACAAATGGCCAACAGACATATGAAAAGACATTCAACTTCACTAGCTATTAGAGAAATGCAAATCACAACCATGATGAGATACCACTTTATACCTGTTAGAATGGCTATCATCAACAGGACAAGTAATAACAAGTGTCAGAGAGATTTTGTGGAAAAAGGAACCCTTATAAACTGCTGGTGAAAATGTAAATTGATAAGACCACTATGGAAAACAGTATGGAAATTTCTCAACAGATTAAGATTAGAATTACCATATTACCCAGCAAACCATCTTCTGGGTATCTACTCAAGAAATTTGAAAACATTTATTTGCAAAGATATATACACTCCTGTGTTCATAGCAGTATTATTCACTGTGACCAAGACAGGGAAACAACTAAAGTTCTCTTTGATAGATGATTGGATAAAGAAGATGTAGTACATATATATAAAGGAATATTATTTGGAAATAAGAAAAGATGACATACTGACTTTTGTGACAACATGAATGGATCTAGAGATTATCATGCTACATGAAATATGTCAGACAGAAAAAGTTGAGAACCATATTGTTAGGTAGCTAGTCAGACATGAGTGACAGGGGAACAAAGAAATGGAGGCCCAACCCAGAGAGAGCCCAAAGAACACCCCACTGATAATTAAAGAATCCTTCCTGCATCTGCAGAGACAAAGGACGGGAGGGCTATAACCCATAGCTGGTTTAATTCCGCCACAGACGTTTGCGCAGAAGGTACTACCCTAACCTGCCCACAATCTCAGCCTCATTATACCACCATTATAATATCATGACTATGCCTGGAAGTTCATGAATCTAATTATAACAGACTAAATACTGGGTAAGCACATGCACAGTAGGCAAAGTGTTATACAGCAGCCAACTGTCAGTCAAGGTGACCTCACATAGGGATCATCTAGGACTTCTCATCACGGCCCAAATATAAATAGACCTTTCTACTTCTGCATTGTTACCACTCTCTTTGTTTAGTAGAGTACCTTTCTATAATAGAACTATAAATGTTTGTTAACTGATTGAAATAATGAATGATACCAAATAATCTAAGATTGACTTTTCATCTCACTTTCAGTTGGCTACTTTTGCACTTATAAGTTAATGTCTATGCTTATATATGGTGCCATTTCTTATTAGACCTATGGATTCTGTTTTATTTATTATTACAATTATATAATAAAGTATTATGTGAACTTATAAAATGTGAATGCAAAAAGAAAGATGGTGGTTTCCTTACATTAAAATTAAATTTACTGCTTTGAGAGGTTTCTGTATTAGAGAATTTCTTTAAAGACTTTATTCAAATAAGATGTGTGTGAGAACTGTGTAAAATTTGAATAAAATAGAAAAAATTATTCACAAAATATGAAAAGATTACATTCAGATTACATCATAACTTTCTTCATATTAAATCATAGACCAATACCCCCAATGAATATAGATGTAAGAATTCTAAAAAAAATTCTAGCAAACTAAATTTAACAGTACATTAAAAGGATCATGTACCATGATCAAATGGGATTGATCCTTAATGACTTAATTTTTCCTGGGATGAAAAAATAGTTCAAAATACACAAATTTATCAATAAGTGTGATAATCACAATAATGGAATAAAAGAAAAAAATATATGATTATCTTAAAAGATGCAGAAAAAAATGAGAAAATTCAATATTCTTTCATGATAAAACTCTCAACAAATTGTATATAGAAAGAACATACCTCAACATAAGACCATATATGACAAGCTCACAGCTAACATCATACTCAATGGTGAAAAAAGGTTGAAAGCTATTCTTCTAAGATCACACATATTAAAATGGCTGTCATCAAAAAGATAATAGATAACAAGTGCTGGCAAGAATGTAGGGTAAATGGAAAACTTATACACTGTTGGTGCAGATGCAAATTGGTATAGCCACTATGGAAAGCATTGTGGAGGTTCTTCGAAAACTTAAAAAATAAAATGACCATGTGATCCCGCAATTCCACTTCTGGGTATGTATCCTAAAGAAATAAAATCACTATCTCAGTATAATATCTGTATCCCCATGTCCATTACATCATCATGTACAATAGCCAAGACATGGAAACAACCTAAATGTCTATGGATAATAAATTGGATAAAGGTGATGTGGTACATCTATAAAATGTGATATTATTGAGCCATAAAAAAAGAAGAGAATTCTGCCATTTTCAACAACATGGATGAAACTTGAGGACATTATGCTAAGTGAAAAAAGTCATACAGAAAAGGACAAATACTGTATAATCTCATTTATATTTAGAATAATAATAACAAAACTGAGAGGAACACAGAGTAAATTGGTGGTTTTGCAAGAGCAGATTAATGGAGAAATGGAGAAGGTGGTCAAAAGGTACAATCCTTTAGTTATAAGATGACTAGGTTCTATGTGTGCAATGTACAACATGGTGATTATAGTTATTGATACTGTATTGTATATTTGAAAGTTTCAAGGCTGTACATCTTAGAAATTCTCACCACAGAAAAAAATTATTACTATGAGGTGATAGATGTGTTTGGTAACTAATCTTATGCAATGAACATTTCACAATATAGTATATACAAATATCAAATCATCATTTTATGCTTCTTGAATTTTCATGTTATAATATGTCATGAATTTCTAAATCCTGCAATAAATGTAGAAATTGATTATTAACCTATAATCACAGTCGTTAAAGCAAAATATATTACTGGGTATTAAAAAGATTTTGATAAAAATTAAACTAAATTTAAGTTACTGTGAAGTTTTTTTAAGTGACTCATTTTTTATTATGTTACTTGTAAATTATGAGAATTATATGTCATTTATGCTCAATGATATAAAAATAAATAATATTTTTTTGGCCTTGGGAAATAAAGATTACTCAGAAAAATAATTCAAGAACACCTAAGTCCCACCTGGAAGTCTGATGTAAAGAAACACTTTGCCAAATATGTTTCATGAGCCATATTCAATTTTTAATATAGCTGTTGCAAGATGAAATATTTTTAATATAGCTGTTGCACGATGAAAATCTACACATGTAATTTTTTTTTCCATAATCATCATATAGCATTTAAACAACTATATGGTATCTTTTTTAAATGCCATGTAAGTAGATTATGAAATATATTTGTTTTTCAAATGTACACTATCAAGATTATCAGTAAATTATAGTTTATAGTAATTTCAAGAGTTTAATCAAGTATATTAAGATAAAATACCACTTAAATATATTTTGGGTAAAATCTTCAAATAAAATTTTATAATGAGAAGAAAATTAGTTAATGTAGTTATTTAACATTTTAGAATTTATAAAATTTACAGTTTTGAGTTTTAATTCTTCACAATGTGTTCTCTAAATGAATACAAACAATATATTTTCAAAATGGAGAGCGGTGTGTTTCATATGCCCAATTTTTAGTTATTAGCTATAATTGTTTCTTCAAGAGGAGATTGTAAACAGACTAGAACTCAGGAGGTCTATATAACAAAGTTTATGCTGTAGATTTATGGTTGTATTAAAGATTTACCTGAACGATGTAGTGAAATGGCTTCCCAGAGTTGTTTATAATTGATTTTTCCTTGCTCTGAACTTTGTACTCCATTCAGAATTGAGATTTAATTCCTCCCCAGTACCTAACCTTATTTGGCCCCTTTTTAATACTCTTAAGAATAAAAAAAGCAAAACCATATAGTGAGAAAATAAAGGGTTATTTTTAACACGTAGGGTCGGTGAAATAGATACAGAATGAATATTTTAGGAAATATTTACTTTTGCATTGTTAAAACACCCTCATTTATCTATTCATACCTTCCCTTATTTTCATGATGTTAAGGCACTTGAATATAACACAGTCAAAATGGAAGACTTTTCTTCTCTCAGTTATTGATTATCACATTTTAATTTTCATGTTCTTGTCTTCTAAATATAGATCTATATACTGTATGATTAGATAATTTTTAATTCATGGTATTATAAAACCTGGTTAAGATCTTGTTTACTAATGTATTAAAACACTTTTAATAAAAACAAAATATAGAGAAAAAAATTCAAAATCTTTTTGCCCCCAAAAGTAAAAATTCAGGAATATGATTCTTAAAAACATCATTCCCACCTTGTCAAGACTATTCACTTTTGTATTTATCTGCATAATTATATTAACATGCCCTTATGATTATGACTTGCTTTTGTCCAATGGAATTAACATTTCTTGATTCCATTTAAAATTTTACTAGAAATGTCTTTGCATCTCCTGACACTGCCAGTCAAAATTCTCCACACCTGTAGGCATCTCTTATGAGCTTCTCAGATTTAGAATCATTTATAGCGAATAAATCAAACAATTCTCGAATATGTTAATAACTTTAATTTGCTTCTTATCCTCAAGGTCTAAAGATTTGATTATTATGTTGAAAATATAAAAATAAATATTATTAATTGAGAGCTGTCAGAAATGGTCATAGGAAAATGTGCTGATCCATAAAACAATGAATGATGAATAGAAATGAATGACATCTGGAATTTTTTAAATTGTGCATAAAAAAATAACTTTATGTGTTTTTCACAGATTGTAGTAAGAAAAGATTTTAATGACATAATGTATAATGTGACCCTGAATATACTAGTTAGGATTATAATTATGGCTATGAGTATTATTTCATATGTACCAACACTCAAAAAATATCAAGGAATATCTATGGGAAAAATATAAGAATTGGAAGTAAATTAAAAGTGAATCACAATTATACCAATGCAGTTTTATTATTAGACCAAAATTTTAACTCTTATTATTATTTATTATTATTTCTTAAAGATTCAGGAAAATGTCAGCTACTATGACTTTTTGAATAAGCTATTGCAAAAGATGAACCACGTTTAGGTTATTGTTGGTTTCTTTTTCTTTTTCTTTTTAGTCAAGTAATATGCAATTATGTTTTGGCCACCTTTATACGTTAGACCAAAATTGGGGTGTTGCTTTCATTAAAGGTTCTTTAATTCTGAGTTTTATGTTTTTAAAATTAATCTCAATGATAGAACTGTAGTAATCAGAGATGCAGATGAATTAAGAGATACAGAAAATGAAAACCATGGACATTTATTTCCTGAAATCACTGGAAAATAATAAATAAATTATTTTGAAAGTAAATATTAAAATGAATTGCTGATACTGTGAGTAATAAATAGTCCTTTATGATTCAGCACCAACTTCTATTTCCAACTTCATTTATTTATCCAACTTAATAAATGTCTACTTTGATACTAAAGCTGTTGTAAGCTCTTGGAATACATTAGTAAACACGATCTATCACAGACCCGACATCTGATAGGGAAAATATACCATTTCTTTCTTGTCCTTTCTGTTGCCCTAAAAAACTACTTGTAGTTCTTGGAATGTGATATTTTTCTCCAGTTTTATTGAAGTATAATAGATAATTAGTTACTCACATTTACAATGTACAATTCAATGAGTTTTTTTCAATAATATATTAGTTTCAGTTGTACAGAATAGTGATCTATATAACTCACAAAGTGATCAGTCCACTAAATCTAGTACTCATCTTCTCCCTTACATATTTGTTAAAACATTGTTGACTATTTTCTTTATGCTACACTTTATATCTCCATGGCTATTTTGTAACTATATTTTGTTTATACTTCCACATCTTTACAAATGCTACCCTTTGTCTATAACGTATTTCTGCACACCATTATCTAAATGACATATTACCATTTATCTGTTCTTCCAGATTTATTGAGATATAATTGGCACATTACATTGTGTAAGTTTAAGGTGTAAAACATGTTGATTCAATATACTTATGTGTTGCCATAAGTGTAACCATTGGAGTGTTAGCTACCAACTCCATCATGTCATATAATTATAATTTCTTTTTTTGTGGTGATCTACTCTCTTAGGAACTCTCAAGTACATGGTGCAGTAACATTGTCTATTATTACAATACTGCATGTTAGATCCCCAGAATTCAATGATCTTATAACTGGAAGTTTGTATTCATTGACTAGCATATCTCTTTTCCCTTCACCCACAGCCCCTAGGAACTACAATTCTACTCTCTGAATCTATGAATTTTTCTTTTCTTATATGTCACATATAAATGTAATTATACAATATTTTTCTTTATCTCTCTGACATATTTCACTTAACATAATCCCTTAAGATCTACCTATGGTATATAAAAGTCAGTATTTCATTCTTTCTCATGACTGAATAATATTCCATTATTCACATCTTCTTTATCCATTGATTCTTTCATAGACACTGAATTGTTTCCATATCTTGGCTATGGTGAATAATGCTGCAATAAACATGGAAGTGTGGATATCTCTGTGATAACTGGTTTTCATTTCCTTTGGATATATATCCAGAAGTAAAATTGCTGGATAGTATTTTAGTTCTGTATTTAAATTTTAAGGTAACTCCATAGTGTTTTTTATAGCGGCTGTACCAATTTACATTCCTACCTACAGTGCACAAGCATTCTTTTTTCTCCACATCCTTGCTCATGTGTGTTATCTTTGATGATAGCCAGTCTAACAGGTGTGAAGTGATAGCTCACCATGATTTTGATTTGTTTTGCCCTGATGATTAGTGATGATCAGCAACTTTTCATATTCGTAGCCATTTGTATGTCTTCTTTTTTTAATTTTTATTTTTCAATTAGAATTGACATTTAATAGAACTTTATATTAGTTTCAGGTTTGGAAAAAAATTCCATTGATCTTCCCGTTTTTAAATTTGTTTGTTTGTTTTTTTGTTGTTGTTATGTAGTCGCTATTCATTTGTGTGAGTTTTTTTCTTTTATTTTGTATATTTTCTTACCAGATATGTGGTTTGCAAATATTCTCTGCAATTTTGTAGATTGACTTTTAATTATGTTTACTGTTTCTTTTGCTGTACAGAAGTTTTGCTTTTCTTGTGTGTGCTTTTGGTGTTATGTCAAAAAAAAATCATTGCCAAGACCAATGAAAAGGAAATTTTCCCATATGTTTTTCTCTAGGAGTTTTATGGTTTTGGATCTTACATTTAAGTTATTAATCCATTTCAATTGAATTTTTGTGAATGCTATAATCTAGGAGTTTAATTTTATTTTTTCTGCATGTGGTTATACAGTTTTTCAAGCAGTATTTATTGAAGAGTATTCTTTTCCCATTGAGTGTTATTGGCACCCTTGTCAAATATTAATTGATTGTATATACTAGGCTTTATTTCTGGCTTCTCAATTCTGTTCAGGGAGCCAGCTGTAGAGTGATGAAAGGTGTGGGGTTGACACATGGCACACTGAAGATACCCCTGAACCAGTTGGGGGAATCTGTGTTTGAAGTTTATCTCATGGTTCATGGGTAGGCTTCCTGATGTAGTTTAGAATACAGTAATCTAAAACCTCATCTCTTTAATGTCCCACTCCAAGCATCGTATATGCTGCTTTCTCAATTTTATACCTCTCCCCAGTCATGGAGCTCCCAATTTAAACTCTGTCTGCTGCAAGAGATAAATGAGTCTCTTTGATAATGTCCCTAACAGCTGTGGAAGCCACATATTTACTCATTGGCTCTTCCTTTCCTCTACCAGAGAAATTACAGGTCTTTTTGGCTTCATATTGTGTCACCTTTGGAAAGTGGTGATGTTGGCAAAGCCAAGCTATTCCTCTTACCCACTCCAATGCATCCAAACCCATATTTATTTTGTTGCAAAAAATGCAAGAACGTCTCCCCATGAAACCTAGACTTGCACAAAGGCTTTATTGCCCATAGGTGAATACCCAAGTCAGTATTCTGTAGGTGTTTCTGGATCATAGCTAAAAGATGCTGGAACCAGATTATAGTCTTCTATAGATCTATAGATTCTACAGCTGGTACCAGAGTGGATTTGCCTAGTCCTTGATGCACAGGTGGGTGAGACTCTGATCAGGTTCATAAGCATCTGGTTCTGGGTCACACAACACCCACAAGGCACATCTGTTTATGAATGGATGTCAATTTTTGTTGTTAAACAGGTAAGAGACAAAAATAAGATATGTTTATGCCACCATTATGCTGATATCACTCCTTTAATTTATATTTTATTTATTTGATTATTTTTATTATGGTGACATTAGTTAATGAAATCCAGTAAGTTTCAGATGTACAATTCAGCAGTCCAGGTCCACGAGTCTCTGCTTGTTTCTCCTGTTCACTTGTTGCTCTTAGGTTTATATTCCACATATAAGTGATATAATATGATTTTAAATTTTTTCTGACTAGCTTATTTCACTTAGCATGATTATTTCAAGGTCCATCCATGTCACAAATGGCAGTAATTCATCTCTTCTTATAGTTTAGTAATATTACTTTGTATATATGTACCACAGCTTCTTTAGCCAATCATCTATTGTAGGACACTTTGGTTACTTCCATGTCCTGCCACCATGAATATTGATGCTATGAAAGTAGATGTGTAAATATCTTCTGGGTTATGAGTTTTCAAGACTTTGGAGTAAATACCCAGTAGAGAGATTGCTGGATCATACGGTAGATCAATTCTTAGTTTTTTAAGGAATCTACATACTGTTTTCCATAGTGTCTGTACCAATTTGCAGTCCTACCAGCAGTGTATAAGGATTCATTTTTCTCCACATCCTCTCCAACATTCGTTATTATTTATCATGTTGATAACAGCTGTTCTAACAGGTATGAGGTGGTATGTCATTATGGTTTTGATTTGCATTTCCCTAAGAGCTAGCAATGTTAAACATCTATTCATATGTTTGTTGAACATTTGTATGTTCTCTATGAAAAAGTGTCTTTTCAGGTCCTCTACTCATTTTTTGATTGGATCTTTTGTTGTTGTTGTTGTTGTTCTTGTTCTTGTTATTGAGTTGTATGAGTTCTTTGTATATTTTGGATATTAGGCTTTTATCAGAGGAATTGCTTGCAAATATATTTTCCCTTTCAGATGGTTGTCTCTTTATCTTGTTAATGGTTTCTTTTGCTGTGCAGCTTTTTAGTTTAATATAGTCCCATTCATTTATTTTTGCTTTTACTTTCCTTGCCTTTGAGGTTAAATCATAAAATCCACTTTAAATCCAAGGCCCATAAGTTTAGTCCCTATGTTTTCTTCTATGCAATTTATTGTTTCAGGTCTTATATTTAGGTCCTTAATTCATTTTGAGTTAATTTTGGTGTGTGGTGATAGACAACATTCTCTTTTCATTCGTGTGTGGCTTTCCAGTTTTCCCAGTGCCATTTATTGAAGAGGCTTTCCTTTCTCTACTCTATGTTTTTGGCTCTTTTTTTGAAAGTGATTTGCTCACATAAACATGAGTTTACTTCTGGACTCTCGATTCTGTTCCACTGATCGGTGTGTCTGTTTTTTGCCAATACCTTTCCGTTTTGATAATTGTCGCTTTGAAGTATAATTTGAAGTTGGGCAGAGTGATGCCTCCAGCAGTTTTTTCTTCTCAGGATGATTTTGGTGATTTAGGTCTTTTGTGCTTCCATACAAAACTGATGATTTTTTTGTTCTATTTCTTAAAAAAAAATGCTGATGGGATTTTGATGGGAATTGCATTAAATCTGTATAATGCTTTAGGTAATATGGTCATTTTAACTCTATTGATTCTTCCAGTCCAAGAACACAGAATATCTTTTCATTTCTTTATATCTTCATAGATTTCTTTAATTGGGTCTTATAGTTTTCATTATATAGGTCCTTCCCATGTTTTGTTAGATTTATTCCTAGATATTTTATCATTTTTGTATTTGTATTTTTGAACATTGATTTTGTAGCCAGAAACTTTATTGTATTTGCTTATTGTTTCTAGTAGTGTTCTTGTAGAGTCTTTAGGGTTTTTTTTATATAGAGAATCATGCCATCTGCAAATAGAGACATTTCAACTTCTTCCTTTCCTATTTGGATGCCTTTTATATCTTTCCCTTGCCTGATTGCACTCGCTAGGACCTCCACTGTTATGCTGAATAACAGTGGTGATAGTAGACAGCCTTATCCTGTTCCTGATGTTAGAAGAAAAGCCTTTAGTCTTTCACCATTATGTATAATTTTGGCTGAGGGTTTGTCATATATGGCCTCTATTGTGTTAAGGGACTTTTCTTCTGTATCAAATTTGTTAAGCGTTTTGATCATACATGGATGCAATATCTTGTCAAAGGCTTTTACTGCATCTATTGATATGACCATATGATTCTTATTTTTTAATTTGTTTATGTGGTATTTCACATTAATCTATTTGTGTATGTCGAACCATCCCTGTGCTCCTGGGTTGCAGCCCACTTGATCATGGTGTATAATCTTTTTAATATGTTGTTGTATTTGGTTCACTAGTATCTTATTAAGGATTTTTGAATCTGTGTTCACGAGTTTTCCTTTTTTGTGTGATCTTTACCAGCTTTTGGTATCAAGGTAATATTGGGCTCATAAAATGAGTTGGGAAGTCAGCCTCCTCTTTGAAGTTTTGGAAGAGTTTGAGGAGAATAGGTAATAAATCCTCTTTGAATGTTTGGTAGAACTCACTGGTGAAGTCATCTGGTCCTGGACTTTTACTTTTTAGTAGACTTGATGATTGTTTCAATTTCCATACTGTCAATGGGTATATGTAGCTTTTCCAGTTCTTGATTCAGTCTAGGAATGTTGTATCTTTCTAAATACTTGCCCATTTCTTCTAGGTTATTAAATTTAGTATTGTGTACTTTTTCATTGTATTCCTGTATGATCCTTTGTATTTCCACAGTGTCTTTCATAATTTCTCCTCTCTCATCCCTGATTTTGTTTATTTGTGTCTTTTCTCTTTTTTTCTTTAGTGAGTCTAGCCTCGGGTTTCCCAATTTTATTAGTTTCTTAAAGAATCATCTCTTTGTTTCATTTATTTTCTTTATTTTTTTTTGTTTTCAATTGCATTTAATTCTGCTCTAACTTTGATTATTTTGTTCTTTCTTCTGATGTTAGACTTTATTTCTTCTTCCATTTTTTAGTTTTTTTTTTTTTTTTTTTTTTAATGAAGAAGTGTTAGGTTGTTTATTTGGGCTCGTTCTTGTTTTTGGCGATAGGCCTGTAATGATATGAACTTTCCTTTTATGACCACTTTTGACATTTCCCAAAAGTTTTGATATGTTGTGTTCGATTCTTGAGAATGTTCCATGTGCACTAAAGATGAATGTGTAAGCACCCATTTGGGGATGAAAGGCTCCATAAATTTCAATTACGATCAGTTGGTCTAATGTGACATTTAAGGATGTTATTTCCTTATTGATTTGCTGTTTGGATGATCTGTCCATATCTGACAGTGGGGTTTTTAGGTCTCCTACTACGATAGCGTTTTGTTCTGTTTCTCCCTTTAGTTCTGTTAATAATTGCTTTATATATTTTGGGGCTCTCTGATTGCAAGCATAGATATTAATAAGCATTATATCTTCTTGGTGTATGATTCCCTTTATCATTATGAAGTGTCACTCAGTATCTTTAACTTTTTCATTTTAAAGTCTATTTCATTCGATATTAGTACCGCTACTCTTGCTTTTCTCTGAATGCCATTTGCTTGAAATATCATTTTCCACCCTTTAACTTTTTGTCTATGTTTATCTTTGGAACTGAGATATGTCTCCTGGAGGCAACGTATGGTTGGGATTTGTTTTTTGATCCAATCTGCAACTCTGCCTTTTTATTGGGAAGTTCAATCCATTTACATTTAGGGTGGTTATTGATATATTAGGTTTTCCAAAGCCATTTTATCTTTTGCTTTCTGGTAGCTTGGTGTTTCCATTGCTTCCTTGTCCTTGTGTTTCTTTCTTTTTTTTTAAATTTTTGTTGGGTTTTATGGATTTTACATCTGTTTTTTCTTGTTTTAAGTGATGTACTTCAGTTCTAAATCTTTGGCATGTGGTTACCATTATGAATATGTAAAGAATATATATATTCTTTACATATTCATAAAAAAAAACATAATTAGGAGTAAGGTGACTAGCAGGCTGATAGAAGTAGAGGAGTGCAATCCTTACTAAGAACAGGGCATTATATATGTGTGTGTGTGTGTGTATATATATATATATATATATATATATATATATATATATATATATATATATATTAGTACATTGTCTTCTGCATGTGCATTATCTCCATTCCCCTTTGCGAATTTGGATCTTTGAATCCTCCTTTTTTCTGTTATTGTTGTTTCAATTTGACCCTATGCATGCTGAACATTCACTACTTTCTTACTATAGAAAATGTCTTGTTTTTGTTTAAACTTATAATACTCTGAGTATTCTGTCTTTGTTGTTGATTTTTGATAATTTTAATACAATATGTCTTGTTGAAGGCCTTTTTAAGTTGAGGTAATTGGGTGTTCTGTTGACTTGAATTCCACACTCCAGCTCTTCCTTAGATTTGGAAAATTCTCGTTAACTATTTATCTGAAAATGCTTTCTAATTTCTGCTCCTTTTCCTCCCCTTCGAGAATTCTCATTATTCTTGTTTCCTTTCCTAATGGTATCAGCTAGTTCTTGTATTTCTCTTTCATTATTTTTCATTCTTTGGATTCTCCCTTTCTTCATTCTGATTTATTTCTAAATTTCTGTCTTTGACATCACTGATCCTTCCTGCATTTGGTCGACTCTATTTCCCAAGCTTGCTATTTCATTTTTCATCTCTTTCAATGTGTTTTTTTATCTCCAGAAGTTTTATTTGGTTCTTTTTGAAGTTTCAATCTCCTTGCTAAAAAAACTCATTCTACTTATCTAGTTGTTTTTCAATTCCTGGAATTGTTGATACGAATTATTTTGGATCTCACTGAGTTTTTTCAGAAGTACCATCCTGAATTCTCTGTCATTTAGGTCTCATATTTCCATGTATTTAAGCTTATTTTCTGGAGATTTTTATTTTTTTTTTCTGAGATACATTGTCACTTTGGTTGTTTGTGGTGTTTAATGGACTATTTCTCCACCTGGGCATTAATAGAAGTGTATTCTGCTTTTTTTTTCCAGAAAGAATGTTTATTATATAAAGATCTCTCATTAGCCTGTTGCAAAGAAGGCATTTTTCTTTTTGTTTCCTGTAGAGGAAGTCTGAGCCTCTTGGATCCTTGTTTACATAAAGTCTTAATAATGCTTTTTTTTCTTTTCTTATAAATATTCAATCACGCTCAGAACCCTCAGTCTCAGTCCCTGTCAGTGTTAGTGACAGTTTTGGTAGCATTTGCTCAGATTTCTCTGTGGTTCTGAGGTGTTCGTTCTTGGAGGATATGGGGAGAGTATCCCTCTGGGTTGGAGGATGGGAGCTGCAGCTCAACCTCATGCTTTTGCAACCACAGCTGGTAATCTACTGTTTTTTTCCCACTTCTTTGTCGTTCCCATTTCTCTGCTTTCTACCCTGATGCCTGGGCACTGTTGCTAGCCATGTGAAGCTCACATCTCTCCCAGGCAGAGTTGTTCAGAGAACCCCACCCCCTGCATCTTCTCCCCTCCTGCTCCTCCTGCAGTGAGCTCTGGCTGCAAGAGGCAGCTTCTTTGTTTATCCCAGTCTACCACCCTACTCCTGCGGTTCTGACCTGTGGTAGCTCTTATTCACAAATTCATCCCCCTACAGGGATCTCTGGTGGCTGTGAGAGGCTGCTACTTTATTTCTCCCAGTCCACCGCCCGACACCCGGGGTTCTGACCTGTGGTAGCTCTTATGGGCAGATCCCACACTCAGGTATGCTGGTGTGCAGTTTGGGCGTTTTTTGTTGAGTTTTCGATGTTCAGTTTATTGTTGTTTCAAGAGGAGAGATCTAGGGACATGTCTCACTTTGTCATGCTTCTCTGAATGACAGTATTTTAATAACTAAAATTATTTTTTTCTAACATCTTTTATAATATAATGTACTTGTTGTTGAAAATTTTGATAATAAAGTAAAGCACAAGAGAAAAGTAAAAGCACTTCAAATTCCACTAATTCAGAGAAACTTGAACATCATTTTTCTTAACAAGTGTTTTTTTTAAGTCACAACTATATACCAGACAATATTACATTTACCCTTACCAAAAACTAATAGTTGCTTGTTTGATATCTATTCTTTCAATTTTTCTTGCTCGTATACCACTGATTTTATTGAGGTATCAAGCAATATGCCCAAATAGGTCAACTTTCTATGCTTTTTTTTACAACTAAATGTGTTCTTGTGATGCAATTATGACCTGATATAAGCATAAGTCTTTGAATAGTAATTTAATTCACAAGTAAAATACGCCCTCCTATTTTTAAGTAGAAAACTTAAATATTAAAGAAAATATATGCAACTTCCCTGAGTTGTCTTTCTTTAATGAGATAACTTAGGGAAGACAGACCTGAATAGTATCATTAAATATAAATTATTTAAGGGACAAAAAAGATGCTGTACACTTGCTGACCACAAAGTCATCCCCAGAGCTGTCAGGAGTATGAGAAAGTGTAGTCAAAGAGCCTTTCAATTTTGCTCTGCTTTAATAAGAATTTCAATGTTTCCAACAACTCTCTATTGTGCAAATTTCATCTTTTGACAATGCCTTCATGTATTCACACAATATCTGCTTGAAAATGCTGAATATAATCTCTAACAATGAGGAAAAAAGCCCCAATAAAAAAAACTGTTAGAAATGCAAAGAATTATGCATATTATTATTTTTTATTTTAAAAATAAAGCATCTATAATGCATAACTTATTTTAATTATTTAAAAGTTTAAATTTAATATAGATATTTTTGACTATAATTTATAATCTATTGTGACTGGATAAATTTAAAAAAATATTTATATTATATCTAACACATTTGTAACAGAAAAGTAGGTGGAATTGAAATAAAGACTTAGAAGTGTGATTTCTTTTGTCTTTACATATACTCTCCCTTTCATTCCACATAAAATCTAAGATTTTACATTAAATATATTATGATACATTTAATTTATTTTACATTTATTGGTTTATTGTAAAAGATGTAATTCAAGACCTGCCAAAGAGAAGACATGCACAGGGCAAGGTATTGGGTGGGGATTGCACAGAGCTCTCACGCCTTTTTTAGGCATGGCACAATATGAGTACATCAATGTGTTCACCAACACAGAAATTTATTTTTCAAGAGTTTTATAATGTGATCTTTAGCCACCCTACCCACTTCCCCAGAGGTTGGAGATGGGGCTGAAAATTTCCACCTTCAAATTACATGTTTTTAAACTTTATTGAGAAATAATTAACAAATATATTTGAATATATTCAATGTGTGTGATGTGACAATTTGATATACACAGACATTATAAAATTATTTAGTACAATCAAAATAATGAACACATGTATCACCTTACACAGTTAACTCATTTGTGTGTGTATGTAGTGAGAATGCTTATGATTTAATTTCAGGAACTTCTCAGTCTACAGTACAACATTATTAACTATAGTCACCATGCTGTATATTTTATCCTCAGAACTTATCCTTCTTATAACTGAAAATGTGTACCCTTTGATCTATACCATCTCATTTTTCTCTCCCCTCAGTCTCTGGCAACCACTATTCTATTCTTTTTTATTTTTCTTATGAAATAAAAAATATTATATTGCATATATAAGTGATACCATACATTATATGTCTTTCTCAGTCTGGCTTATTTTACTTAGTATAATACCTTCAAGGTTCATCCATATCGTCACAGATAGTAAGATTAGCTTCTATGATTGTTTTTTGTGACCTAACATATCATCTGTCCTGGAGAATGTCCCATGTGCACTTGAGAAGAATGTATATTCTGCTGCTATGGATCTAATGTTCTGTATATGTCTGTTATATTTATTCGTATTTGTCAAGTCTATCATTCCCTTATTGATTTTCTAGCTGCTGATTCATCCATTGTTAAAAGTATAATACTGAAGTACCTACTATTATTGCTTTGCAGTTTATTTTTGCCTTCATATCTGTTGTTTAATATATTGAAGTGCACCAATATTGGAGTCATGTATATTTACATTTGCTGTATCCTGCTGATGAATTTACACCCTTAACTTTACATATTGACATTCTTTGTCTCTGTTTACAGCATTTGACCTCAAATTTAGTCTAATATAAATATATTTATCTCTGTTCTTTTTTTTTGTTTCCATTTGCATATAATATCTTTTTTTTTCCATCTCTTAATTTTCAGCCTGTAAGTGTGCATGAAACTTATGTGAGTTTCTTATAGACAGCATATAGTTGTATCTTCTTTTTTTAACCCATTTAGCCATTCTATGTATTTTAATTGGAGTATTAAACGATTTACATTTACATTAATTGTTGATAGGTAAGAACTTACTATTATCACTTTGTTAATTGTCTTTTAATTAAATTTACTGAGGTGACTTTAGTTAATAACATCAAATAGGTTTCAAGTGTACAATTTAATCTGTCATATGTATATTTCATTGTGTGTTCACTACTCAAAGTTAAGTTTCCTTCTGTCTCTGTATATGTTTTCTGATTGTTTTGTATTTCCTTTATTCCTTTTTTCTTCTTATGCTGTCTTTCTTCATGAGTTGATAATTTTTGCAGTTGTATGTTTTGATTCTCTTTTTTTTTTATTTGTGTATTTATATAGGTTTATGTGTTGTGATTACAATGACACTTTCAAAATACATCTTATAGTGATAACAGTCTATTTTAAGGTAATAACAACTTAACTTCAATTGCATAAACTATTTTAAATATATACTTGTCCTTCCAAAAAAATATGTTGTTAATGTTGTAATTGACATGTTTTATATTGTGTATCCATTAACAAAATATTATAGCTATAGTTATTTTTAACATTTTTGCCTTTAATCTATACGCTAGAGTTTAAAGTGATTTACACACCACCATTGCAGTATTAGAGCATTTAAAATTTGACTATATATTTCCCTTTACCAGTACATTTTATTCTTTTGCATTTATATATCTCACTAATTAACATCGTTTCATTTCTGTTGGAAGAACTCCCTTTAAAGTTTTTTTTTTTTTTTTTTTTTTTTTTTTTAAGGCAGGTCTAGTGATGATAAATTCCCTCAGCTTCTGTTTTGTCTGCAGATGTGTTTATAACCCTTTTATATCTGAAGGAAAACTTTATGAGATAAAATATTTTCGGTTTACAGTTTTTCTCTCTCTTTTTTTTTGAGCACTTTAAATGTATCATCCCACTCTCTCATGGTCTGTAATCTTTATTCTCATTGAGCAATCTTCAAATAATTATTTTAAATTATTTTTCAGGTAACACAGAGCTCTCCACTTTTTTGAGGTCAGTTACTAAAAAAATTATTGTTCCATTTTGTGTCGTCAGGCTTTGTCTATTTTCATGTTTCTGATGGCGTTGCATTGATGTCTGTGCATTTGAGGGAGCACTAACCTCTCCCAGCCTTGGCCTTATGGGGGAAAGACTTTCACATGAAGGTAGCTGCAAAGATGTCAGATGGGGTGCTGAATATTTGGTTCCTGGGAGGTCGTAGTAATATAGTCTCTGCGCAGCTATATCAGCTGTGGTCAACTCAACTCTAACACTACTTACCGAGAGTTAGTAAAAAATCCACAGGTTAAGTGTTCAGTCCCATAAAATTCCCAACACTTCAGTTGCCAATTGCAAGTCCCAGGGGCCACCCATACTTTTGGTTGACTGGTTATGAATTCAGGGTTTTCCACAACTCCTCCTCAAGTTTGATAATTCACTAGAAAGACTTACAGAACTCAAGAAAATGCTTTATTTATATTTACCAGTTTATCATGAAAGGATATAACTCAGGAACAGTTGAACAGGAGATACGTGTAGGGCAAGGTGTGGGGTGTGGCAAAGTTTTCATGCTCTCTTCAGGTACACCACTTTTCTAGCATATAAAAGTATGTATCAACCTGAAAACTTTTGGAATATATATTTTAATAAGAAAGCAATATTTTAAAAAGGACAATGAATGTACAGATTTGTATTTGTCAGGGTTTGAAGAAAAACTGATATATATCAGTTAGAACTTAGAATTGGTGAATAATACAGAGTATTTGATCATAATTTCTAATATGATACATTCACCTAATTGAGACTTAATTAAGAAGTCTACTTACAGGAGCATTTCCCAAGCTACTGAATTAATGCTAATTAACAACAAAAATTGTTGCTTAATTGAGACGGTAATTCTGCTTAATTGGGATGGCTTCTAGTGATTAAATTGTACTCAAAAAAGAAATATCCCAGCTTGGTTTAAAGGCCAATTATACTTTGTCTTTCCTCTAAAGACCTTTCTGAAAGTACTACTAACTGAAAGCTAGAAAGAGTATCCTCCTCCGCCACCTCTGGTATAATGGAGTAGCTTAAAAGCCCATTAATTAGCAAGTTTTTAAACAGTGCATAATTTTCTTTTTCAGTGAGGCTACTTGAAGAAATCAAGTTTACCAAACTACAATGCTCTCAACATAGAAGGTGTTTCCTCTTTTTGGTGACAGGACATAGAAGCTAATATAAACCAGTGCACAGAACTATGAAAGCAGTACTTGTGAATGTTAACTTGATTCAAAGCATTAGACAGGAAGCTAAAAAGAACAGGCATAAAACTATTTAGAGAGCAATACAAGAGTATAAAATCCAGTACTTGATTTTATGGTAGAGACTAAAGTGTTATAGAATTCAGAAGAAGAAAATATTATTATGGTATGGGGAGAGACTTAATGAAAGGAACATTTTAGAGAATTTAGACTGATAGTAGAAAATGGACCGGATTAGAGAGACTGGGGAGAGGGAAACAGAGGAAGTTGAGTTTAAGTAGACTAGGCCGGAGATAACAAAAGTCTGAATAAGCTAGAGACCACTCAAGAAACAAACAAAACCTAAGATGTAAGGCAATGAGAACTTAAATAGAAACACATACTGGGTCCAAATTTCTACTGTCATATAGAGACTCTAAGATAACCTAGGAAATCATGTTGCTTACAGATTCAAATCAAGAATAAACATTCCATAAGGAGGATGTATTTTGAAATAAAACATGTCATACCTCTTAAATACTCTGTTTTGTTTCAGTCGCTTAAATCCTGGTCTTTTTTGCTGAATTGTGGCTCCTCCCTAGAGTTGCCTGTGTAAAAGCTAAGAGTTTAAGTTTTTATTCTCCTCGATAATAGCTCATGATTCTGTTCTGGACTATAAAAAGAAAGATTCTATGATAACTCAATCATTAAAATCCCAAGGAACATTTTACATTGTTTTATTTATTTATTTATTTATTTATTTATTTATTTATTTATTTATTTATTTATTTATTTTTGCTAAATTCCAGACTTGTCTTTAAAAAACACATTTTAAGAAGAAGCATTTGGAGGTTAACTCTTAGTATGAAAAATATTGAATAGAGACAGGAAAATGACTTTTCTCTTATTGAGTTTTCAATTTGATACTAAATTCAAATTTGATATTGTATAAATTCCTTATACAGTTTACATCCATATACAGAACACAAAGTTTTCAGTAGCAGCCTATGGAGACGATATTAAGCAGGCATTACAATGCTGTTACAGTATGAAATTTCAATGATCAAACAATTTGAGTACAATTCTATTTGTGGCCTTATATGAGACTATTATGTTGCTATTACAATGTCAACAGAATCTTAAAGCTGCTGCATTATATGACTTTGGGCAAAATAATTTTAAGGTAAAATTATAACTACCTAATTGTTGTATTATCACTATTCAAAAGTATTGCATAATGGTAAAACAATTTCACTAGAAGTCTGCAGAGGGTATTTACAATAACAGACAAAATGAAATACTATCAAGAGGAGTTATATTGCCAGAAGACAAATTAAACAGAAATTGCCTACATTCAAACATTGTTAAGTTTAAGACATAACCTACCAGAGCAAGAAAATCCAAGGTTTTTTTCCATAATACTTTTAGTGATGTCCTCTGTGACTAAGCAATATTCACACACTCTGTGAGAATATACTGTAACAGCAAGAAATGTTATACACCAGTGTGAAAACAGTTACTACAATGTGAACTAAGTAGAAATGTTAATATAAACATTTTATGCACCACTTAAAAACTGTAAGACTTAATTCAACTTAATGTTGCACAAAAGTCTTTTTCTTCACTCTGTTCATAGTCTTTCATGAAATTATGTAATACTCAGGCAATAAAGTAGCTCCTTAGACTTGAGGTTGTATCTTAAATTGGACTGCCCATATGTTTGTGGGTTTATTTGTAAACCGTATGTAGTTTATTAAGTCAGCAAAAATATATACCATTTAATCAAATTTGCAATTATCTAATTAGATTGATATTGATATGGTCCAAGAAGGACATTTCCCCAAAGTGAGTCATAAAGCAAGATGACAGTAAATTCTTGAGAATTAGCTTGTCCAGCACCCATAATGTTTATTTAGACTGCTTCTCAGACTAATGTGCCATTAATTAATCTATAGTTGTTTCACTTCCATTAGTTGCTATTAACAAATTGTTTTGCAAAGAAAAAAAGCACTGTTTCAAAATTAATTATGAGGATAAATTTTATTGTACTTAATTCACCACAAAAACAATGAAAACAAAACATACAACTTTTATAGTTATTTATTAATCAATTAACATCATATAATAACACACACTTGATTTTGATCAAAGGTAAGGAAGATTTTCTTCAAGTCAAAAACCAGCATGATGGAGAATTTGAATTGTCATTTATTCTATAACTTTCTAAAAGATGATTTTTTTTTTCAAAAAGGTCACTCTAGTTTCTGCACATTGTCTTAATATTTATATTGTGTTGTAATTATGCTTTATTTGAAGAGATCTAGCTGATTCTACTATATTTTTTTGGAAGTGGAAGAAAGCTTGTTGTCACTTTATAGAAAACACATACTTGGTAAAAAAAAAAAATTGTGGCCTAGAGAATAACACTAAATATTTATTTTTTCTGAGCCTAAGTATAAGAACATATACTACATCAAAAGAAATGATAGTGTGAATTTCTTCTCATTTCATTGTATAATTTTTCTTTTTTTTGCTCTGTACTTTCAAATTTCATGATCATATGTGCCCCCAAACAGACAGACCCCTAAATCTGGACTAGGAATGATGAGAATAAGCATTAAGGGAAGAGACAATTCTCTGATAAAGTTTCTTGTTTTTGAATTTTCTAATGGTAACACTATTAAAAATTTCAGTTCTTGAATCTTTAATGTTATTAGCTAACACTTAACTTTAGTAATAATTGATGTCATTAACAAGGTTTCACAATGTCATATATACCACATAATTTAATAAAAGAAAATATTTAATACTTATTTTAAAATATCTTATATTTTATAAAGATTAATTATGAAGCTATCACTATTCATCTTGTAGATATTATAATGCTTTTGAAATAAAAGATCTAAATGGTATATTTGTTGTTTAACTGGAGGTGAAAACTGTATTCGGTATCTAGTGAGAACCATATCTCTAGGAATGCTCAGATAATGTTTTCTCAGGATTTGAAAACAATCTCTATGATGAAATAATATCAATTTGCAGCTTGACTAAGACTTCCTAAAAAATGCACATGGTACAGCATAAAATTTAATAATCTTCTGTACCTTTTCATTGGCTTGGCCAGTAAGAATTTTGGAAGTAAGTTGATGATTTAGGGAATTTTGGTAGTCTGTGTGTATGTGAGGAGGGGCATATTTTTAATAAACTGTGAAGTATAGAATGTGATATTCAACATCACATTGGATTCCTCTGTAAAATGTCAGGATTCCTGAAGAAACATGAATACCTCCACATAGCAAAACACAAATATTAAGGCATATACCAGATACACCAAAATAAATTGTACTGATTTAACAAAAAATATAAGGAACAATGCACTAGTGGTTGCAAATTTACAACAGAAATGCAACTAAAAGTTATATAGAGCAATACTGTTCAGATTTCACAGTGACTATAAGACAGAGAACATGCAGTAAGTTCAATGTTATCATAGAAATTTTTAAATGAACCACAGAATAACAAGCGGTGGAAAGAAAACATTTTGGACATGGAGGACACTAAAAGGAAGAGAAAAAGAAAGAGTGATAACATTCAGACATGTGTTACTTTATCCCCAATCCCCCCTCAACCATGAACACACAGTTCTGGAAAAACTGAGAAAGCCGGTGCTGGTACCCTGACTTCCCCAACAAAAACTTAGGAGACTTCTAGCATTTCAGAAAAGCCTTACATTCAGAAAGATGTTATATACACGCAGTGTTATAGTGGTAAACTAGAATGGCTAAAGTAAATAGTTAAAATAGACTTGAGTTCTGCACACCAAGGCAGAGTATGGAGAAAGTTGAGAGGTCTCATATCTCAACTCAAACTTTATTTCCTCTGTAAATCAGTTTCCATTGTCTCAGACCCTCGATGATTACTTATGCTCTTTAATAATTAATAGTTTGTTCCCTTTAATAATTAAGACAACCATAATCTGCTTTTACATATTTTCATCTGCTTTTCAAAAAATTTGCATAAGATGTTGTCTGTTTCAGTACACACTACCCAGCCAGAGAATAATGTTTTTATGAAGAAATTGTGCTTCATACTTTTTATTACCATACTTGGAAATGAGATACTCAATAGCTCATTGATTTTTTCCCCTTTATATAATAACTTTTCAGTGTCCTTGACTTTTAAAGAAGTACTTCTATGTCTCTATATCTTAATCCAATGGCAGGAGCATTGACAATTTTATCTGTATAATATTTATTCACATAATCATTTATCAACATCTGGTCATTTTTAATAGGTTTCTCAGTCATTAGTGAAAATTATTAAAGCCAACTAAATTTGCATATTAATTAACCTGACTAGAAAGCTCTAACTACATGTAGAGTTAACTGACATTTACTGAATTTAGATGATTGTTGCCCTATACTTTGATATAGATTGATACAAAGGATAAAGTTTACTTAACCTTGATTCTGATACTGAGTCTATATACAATTATCTATGAAAAAAGTAATAAGCAACATAAAAGTAACAAAATCATTTTTTACCATAATTTATCCTAAGGATATGCCATAAACATTTAAATTTCTTTAGACATTTTAATAAAATGTATCAAAAAATGTGAAATGTTCAGCCTGTCACACAGTTGCTTAAAATAACACAGGTCATCTTATTTTGTTTGTTTAAATGTGGACTTTAAATATGCTAGAAAAATAAAGGTAGGAGTCATGAAGGAAAAACATTTTTATCCCAATATGTTTACAAATAGAGGAAATATAATATATTAAAATATATCCCAGACTCTCAGGAATATAAAAGAAAATAGAGACATCGAAACTTGTCCTTATGTTACTAGAGAATAATTTTCTGCTTTAAAAATAAAATTTCCTTATAACGACAAGTATTCTAATATCTTTAAAAAAGTAATGGAAGTATTTTTTATATAAGAAACACATTTACTATTTACTAACATGTTTCTTCTAAGGGAACTTTTAAAGTTTTAAAATAAATTCAATTTAATATATATTTTTAGAATGCCTTCTAAATACTGATAGATTTTTGGTGGGAATACAGAGATAAATAAGATGTGATTTTACTGATTCGCATTGCTCAGGTTGGTCCAGAGTAATGTGAATTGGGTCAGATTACCCATAATGATAATTTTAGGTGCAACACAATTGCAGTCTTCTGAAAACCCCAATTATTAAAATTTCTTCTTATTTTAAAAATATTATATGTATTCATGAATGTCCTGGATTTTTTTTCAAGTTCCTTTAATCAATATAGTATGAGAAGAAGGAAATTCGACTAATAATACTAATTACTAAAATAAATTTATAAATCATATGATATGGTAGAAGATGACATGTGCTATGAAAAGAAAAAAAAAGGTAAAGCAGAGCAATTGAGAACAAAAATATCCAGGTTGGGGAATGAGTTGCAAGATTAAACAAGTCTTCAGAACAAACTTAATTGATGTGGATAATTCTACTGGTACTTGTTATTGTCTCTTAATCTCATTTGATGCCAGCATTGCTCTGATGTTACCAACATTATTAGTGCTGAGTCAGTTATTCTCTTTTTCTGGACCATGGGGATGTAAACCTTCATTTTTTTTTTTTTTTAATAATTCTGCACCTTGCATCAGAAGCTCCAAAGATATATTAGGTGTCAACTGAAGATCATCATTGCCAATTCAACACCAACAGAAATCTCCAGTTTAGGGTGCAATGAAGAGAGAAAAATTTCTTTCAGTGCCAACAGCTTAATTGTGAAATAGCTCAGCTGTGGAATGGCTCAATTGTGATATAGCTTGGCTCCGGAACAGCACAGGTATTGGGGCAGCTCAATAGTTATACAGAATGGAGCTGCTCTGATGATTGGTAAAGATGCAAATGATAATATAGCAGCACGGCTCCAAATGAGTGAGAAAAGTCTCAGTTCTATTGGTCTAAATATGGTTCTAGGAGTTCTCTTATAGGGGTTAACTCAGATGAGAGGTGAACAGTGCAGAAGGTTTGGCCATCCAATCCATGGCTTTTCACTGAAATGCAGAGTACACAAGAGACCTCTGTAAAATATGGCTGCTAGACTCTGGTTATGAATTGAGGCCTGATTAACCATAAAGAGTACTTGATGGCAGGTATATTCTTCTTGAGGTCATAGGAGAAATTAAAGAGAAACTTGAGCACAGTTAGAAAACCTCCATCTTCCCTCTCTTCTATCTTTATATCACCAGTTCATTCCTCTTATCTCCCATAGGATTCGGTAAGTTGCTTATTAATTTCTGGGTGACATAAACTCCTTTCTTTTGTGTTAATTTCCGAGGATTGGTTTGGAAGAAAGAGACAGATAGATTCTCATGATATATTACCATCATATCTGCAACATAATTTTCATTTAATATTTTTTTAATTTTTATTATCAACTTTATGTATTTTGATATTTGCTTTATTACTAAACTTTTTATGTTGAATATTTTAACATTTATATATAAGTTGCAAATCTATTACAGAGAGTTTCTGTATATCCTCCATTCACCTTCCCCAAATGTCACCATCTTATGTAACCTTGGTACATTTATTAAAATGAAGAAATTAATGTTGGTACATTACTATTAACTAAACTCAAGATTTTATTCAAATTCCACCAGCTTTTTCACTAATGTCCTTTTTAAGTTCCAGAATCCAAATCAAGATACTGTATCACATTGAGTGGTCATGCCATCTTTGTCTTCACCAATTTGTGACAATTTCTAAGTCTTTTCTTATTTTTCATCATCTTGACACTTTTAAAAAGTACCGATTAGATATTTATTTTGTACAACTATCCTAAAATTGTGTTTGTCTGATGTTTTATTATAATTAGACAGAGATTATAGACATTTGGGAAAAATACCACAAAGGAGAAGCCATCTTCTTTTCACATCATATCAGTGTAAACATATTGACCTGAATTATTACTTGGTGACGTAAATCTTGATTACTTGCTAAGGTGACATCTGGCAGATTTCTCCATCTTAAAATTATAAATTTCTTCTTTTTATGTCTAATCATTAGAAAGAAGTCACAAGAGAAGGCATGTTAAACTTCACCTCTAGGAAGGTAGAGTATATATCTACCTGAATTACTTGAAATTTATTTGTATGAAAATTTTGTCTCTTATCCCCTATTCATTTATTTATTTAAGCATTTATTTATTTCAGAATGAACTCATGTATATTTATTTTATAATTTGGAATATAATCTAATACTACTTTATTTATTTTGTTGCTCAAATTGTTTCAGTTTTGGCCATTAGGAGCTCTTCCAAATTGATCCCTGAGTCTTTTTCATATGTCCCACCCTCATTCATTCATTTATTCATCCATGTATGTCCTTTCTTATTTTCTAGTACTACTAGCTATTCTATTCTCATCTTGTATTTCCCCTGTCCCATTCCTAGAATCAGTCATTTCTGCAAGCAGATGTGGTTTCTTTTATTGGAGAATTGTATTTAAAGAGTTTATGTGATTGTTGCTCCCAGTGTTTCATAGCTTCTAGGTCCTCTCAACTGGTAGACATAAGAAATACATGTATGCATATTAGCCCATGCATGATCAAAGTTATATATTTATTTCTGTATCTACCCACCTAAATATATATCAAAAAAACACAAGTTCCTACTGATTTCTCAAATTTTAATCTAACACCACAAAATTTATTCTAGCTTCCCCTCTCTTGTTTATTTATAATTTATCTGATAGTGAGAAATTGGGTTCTCATCAACAGATTATTAACTAATTTATTTAACTATACAATAAATATAAAGTAATTTCAAAATTGCTAACCTGTGTCCCTGTGAGAAACAAATTCACCAACTAAAATACAGTATTTATGTAGAGTTTTTATGTAGAACACTGTTTTTTAAAGCTATATTACTTTAGCTCTTTTTCTTTCAATTCCCCCTTCAGTGAAGTTATGCCATAAATTATAGTAGAACCATTTCTCACAATCTCCATTAGTTCCTGGAATACCCCAACATGCTGTTTGGTTCCTTTGTTATTGTTTGATGTATTTTGAACAATACATAGAATCAGATATTCATCAATACAGTACTATAAAGATGCATTTCTTGACCTTAAACAGTGATTCTTAACCTTTAGTGATTTTGCTCTTAGGGGGCATTTAGCAACATCTGAAAAAAAAAATTTGAATGCCCTACCTGGGGAGTTTCTACTGGTATCTAATAAGTAAAGACCAGAGATCCTGCTAAGTATCTGACAATGTTAATATTCTAAAAAAAGGTCCTTTCTCCCATAACAAAAACTTATATGATGATATCAAAGAAGAGTGACATCTCTTTTTTAAAATTAAGTTTATTGGGGTAACATTGGCTAATACAATTATAAAATTTTCAGGTGTACATTATAATTTGACATCTGTATATTCTATTGTGTGTTTACAACCCCAAATCCAGTTTCCTTCAGCTACTATATATTTAATCTCCTTAACCTCCCTATATTTAACCCCTGTTACTCTGCCTACCTCCTCCCCTCCCCTACACTCTACCCTATGGTAGCAATTAGTTTATAGTCCATGTCCATGAGGCTCTGTTTGTTTGTCTTTTTCATTTCTTGCTTTTAGGTTTATATCTCACATAAAAATAATAGCATGTGATGTCCAACTTTTTTTGTCTGGCTTATTTTGCTTAGCTTGATTATCTCGAGGTCAATCCACATTGTCGCAAATGGCAGTATTTTATATCTTCTTATGACAGAGTAATATTCCATTGTATATATGTACTACAGCTTCTTTAGCCAATCATCTATTATAGGACACTGTGGTCACTTCCATGTCCTGGCCATAGTGAATAATGCTGCTATGAACATTAGTGTACAAATAACTTTTCCGATATGGGTTTTCGAGTCTTTAGAGTAAATACCCAGGAGAGAGATTGCTGGATCATATGGTAGATCAATTCTTAGTTGTTTTTTTTTTTTTTTTTTTATAAATCTCCACACTGTTTTCCATAGTGGCTGTACCAATTTGCAGTCCCACCAGTAGAGTAAAAGGGTTCTTTTCTCTCCGCACCCTCTCCAGCATTTGTTATTAGTTGTCCTGTTGATTATAGCTATTCTAACAGGCGTGAGATGGTATCTCATTGTGGTTTTGATTTTCATTTCCCTAATAGCTAGTGATGTTAAACATCTTTTCAAATATTTGTTGGCCATTTATATCTCTCGTAGAGAGAAGTGTCTGTTCAGGTCCTCTGCCTATTCTTTGATAGGATCATTTGCTTTTTTGTTGTTATTGTGTTGTATGAGTTCTTTGTATATTAGGCCCTTATCAAAGGTGTTCCTTGCAAATATATTTTTCCATTCGGATAACTGTCTCTTTACCTTGTTGATGGTTTCTTTTGCTGAGCACAGCTTTTTAGCTTGATGCAGTCCCATTCATTTATTTTAGCCTTTACTTCTCTTGCCTTTGAGGTCAAATTCATAAAACCTTCTTTAAGTCCAAGGTCCTTGAGTTTAGTTCCTATGTTTTCTTCTATGCAATTTATTGTTTCAGGTCTTATATTCAGATCTTTAATCCATTTTGAGTTAATTTCAGTGTGTGGTGATAGACAACAGTCTACTTTCATTCTTTTGCAGGTGGCTTTCCAGTTTTCCAAACATCGTTTATTGAAGAGACTTTCCTTTCTTCACTCTATATTTTTGGCTCTTTTGTTGGAAATTGTTTGCCCCTACAAACATGGGTTTTCTTCTGGACTCTTGAGTCTGTTCCACTGGTCTGTGTGTCTATTTTGCTGCCAATACCATGCCATTTTGATTACTATCTCTTTGTAGTATAATTTAAAGTTGGACAGAGTGATGCCTCCAGCATCGTTCTTTTTTCTCAAGGTGGCTTTGGCAATTCGGGATCTTTTGTGCTTCCATACAAATCTGATGATATTCTATTTCTAAAAAAAAATGCAGATGGAATTTAGATGGGGATTGCATTAAATCTGTATAATGCTTTAGGTAGTATGGTGATTTTAACTATATTGATTCTTCCAAGCCAAGAACACGGACTATCTTTCCATTTCTTTGTATATTCTTCGATTTCTTCTAATAGGGTCTTGTAGTTTCAATTATATATGTCTTTCACATGTTTTGTTAAATTTATTCCTAGGTATTTTATTCTTTTTGCTGCAATTGCAAAAGGAATTATCTTTTCTATTCTTTTTCTGACACTTCATTATTAAATTATAGGAAAGCTACAGATTTTTGAACATTGATTTTGTATCCAGCAGGTTTACTGTATTTGCTCATTTTTTCTAGTAGTGTTCTTGTGGAGTATTTAGAGTTTTCTATATAGAGAATCATGTCATCTGCAAATAGTGACAGTTTGACTTCTTTGTTTCCTATTTGGATGCCTTTTAAATCTGTCTCTTGACTGATTGCACTTGCTAGGACCTCCAATGTTATATTGAATAACAGTGGTGATAGTGGACACTGCTGTCTTGTTCCTGATCTTAAAGGAAGGTTTTTAGTTTTTCATCATTAAGTGTAATGTTGGCTGAGGATTTTTCATAGATGACCTTTAGTATGTTAAGATACTTTCCTTCTATACTGATTTTGTTAAGTGTTCTAATCATAAAATGGATGTTTTATCTTGTTGAAAGCTTTTTCTGCATCTATAGATATGATCATATGATTCTTATTTTTTAATTTGTTTATGTGGTGTATGGCATTACTTGATTTGCATATGTGAACCATCCCTGGGATGAAACCCACTTGATTGTCGTGTATAATCTCTTTAATATGTTTCTATATTCAGTTTGCTAGTATCTTATTTAGGATTTTTGCATCTATAATCATGAGAGATATTGGTCTGTACTTTTCTTTTACTCTGTTATCTTTACCAGGTTTTAGTATCTGAGTAATACTGGCCTCATAAAATGAATTGAAAAGTATTGCCTCCTCTTTGATTTTTTTTGGAAGAGCTTGAGGAGAAGCGGTAATAAATCTTTGAATGTTTGGTAGAATTCACTGGCGAAGCTATCTGGTCCTAGACTTTTACTTTTTGGTAGGTTTTTGATGATTGTTTCAATTTCCATACTGCTGATTGGTGTATTTAGATTTTCAAGTTCTTAATTCAAGCTAGGAAGATTGTATTTTTATAAGTACTCGTCCATTTCTTCTAGGTTATTAAATTTGGTGTTATATAATTTTTCATAGTATTCTCATAGGATCCTTTGTATTTCTGCGGTGTTATTCATAATTTCTCCTCTTTCATCCCTGATTTTGTTTATTTGTGTCCTTTCTCTTTTTTCTTTAGTGAGTCTAGCAGAGAGTTTATCAATGTTATTAACCTTTTCAAAAACTAGCTCTTTGTTGCATTTATTTTTTTTTCTATTTTTTTTTCAATTTCATTTATTTCTGCTTTACTTTTTATTATTTATTTTCTTCCACTGACTTTAGGCTTCATTTGTTCTTTCTTTTTTGTTTTTTTTTTAAGATGAAGTGTTAGGTTGTTTATTTGGGCTCGTTCTTATTTTTGGAGATAGGCCTGTAATCATATGAACTTTCCTCTTATGATTGCTTTTGCCGTGTCCTAAAAGTTTTGCTATTTTATGCTATCATTATCATTTACTTCTATGTGTCTCTTGATCTCTCTTTTTATTTCTTCTCTGACCCAGTTATTCTTCAGTGGCATGTTGTTTAATTTTCATGTATTTGTGATTTTTCTTGATATCTTTTTGCAGCTAATCTCTAGTTTCAGTGTATTATGATCTGAGAATATGGCTGGTATGATTTCAGCCCTCTTATATTTGTTGAGGCTATCTCTGTGTCCCAGTATGTGGTCAACCCTTAGAATGTTCCATGTACACTAGAGAAGAATGTATGAGCCGTTGTTTTGGGATGGAAGGCTCTGTAAATGTCAATTATGTCCATTTGATCTAATGTGTCATTTAAGGATATTATGTCCTTATTGATTTTCTGTTTGGATGATCTGTCTATATATGACAGGGGGGATTTAGGTCTTCTCCTATGATAGAGTTTTGGTCTGTTTCTCCCTTGAGTTGTGTTAGTAATTGCTTTACATATTTCGGGGCTTCCGAATTGGGAGCATAGATATTAGTAAGCATTATTTCTTTTTGGTACAAGATTCCTTTTATCATTATAAAGTGTTTCTCTGTATCTTCCTTTACCTTTTTTATTTTGAAGTTTATTTTGTCTGATATTAGTACTATTACTCCCACTTTTCTCTGAATGCCATTTGCTTGAAATATCATTTTCCACCCTCTCACTTTGAGTCTTTATTTGTCTTTTGAGCTTAGATGTGTTTCCTGGAGGCAGTATATGTTTGGGTTTTGCTTTTTTATCCATTCTGCAACTCTGTGTCTTTTTATTAATTAGTTCTGTCCATTTATATTTAGGGTTATTATTGAAATATGAGGTCTTCTTATAGCCATTTTATTTTTTGCTTTCTGATAGCTTGGTGTTTCCATTGCATCCTTGTCCTTGTGTTTCTGTTTTTATTTATTAATTAATTAATTTTATTTTGATTGGCTTTTCTGGGTTTTACCTCTGGTTTTTCTTGTTTTATATTATATACTTCAGTTCTGAATCTTTGTTGTGTGGTTGCCATTATAAATATGAAAAGGATAGTTTTATATATATATGTATATTCGTCCATTTTATTCTGCTCGTGCCTATCTCCATTCCTCTTTGTGAATTTGGATCTTTGAATCCTCCCCTTTTCAGTCATTGTTATCTCAGTTTGTTTCTATGTATGCAGAAGGTTGATAACTATCTTGCTATAGAAATTCTCTTATTATTATTTAAGCTTATAATGCCCTGTTCTTAGTAAGGGTTCCACTCCTCTGCTTCTATCACGCTGCTAAACACCTTACTCCTAATTATATAATTTTTGTTGTTGTTATTTTGTTTTAGGTGAGCTGACTCCTTTCATTATTTCCTGTAGTGCCGGCCTCATAGTGGAGAATTCCCTCAATTTTTGTATGTCTGGAAAGGTCTTAATTTCTCCTTTATATCTAAAAGAGAGCTTAACTTGTAGTTTCTTTCACTTAATAGTTTAAATATTCTATTCTATTTTTTTTCTGGCTTATAAGGTTTGCACAGACAAGTTTGAATGGGTTTTCCTTTATAAGTTACAGTCTTCTTTTCCCTGGCTGCCTTGAAACTTCTATCTTTGTCATTGAATTTTGATATTTTTTATATAACATAATTTTAATATAATTAAAATTGTTGAAGGCCTTTTTGGGTTGAGATAATTGGGTGTTCCGTTGACTTCTTGAATTCCAAACTTCAGCTCATTCCTTAGATTTGGGAAATTTTTGTCAACTGTTTGTCTGAAAATGCTTTCTAGTCCTTGCTCCTTTTCCTCGCCTTAGATAATGCCCATTATTCTTGTGTTTTTTCTCAGGAAGGCATCAACCAGTCTTGTATTTCTCTTTCATTATTTTTCATTTTCCAGATTCTCTCTTATTCCTTCTGATTTGTTTCTAGATTTCTGTCTTTGATATCACTGATATTTTCCTCCATTTGGTGGACTCTATTTCCCAAGCTTGCTATTTCATTTTTCGATTCTTGCAGTGTTTTCTTTGTTGTTGTTGTTGTTTGTTTTTTTTATCTCCAGAAGTTCTATTTGATTCTTTTCGAGGGTTTCAACTTCTTCCTCTGTTCATCTAGTTGTTTTTTCAATTCTTCATATGACTCATGTTTTTTCAATTGTTGATATGACTCATTTCGGATCTCACTGAGTTTTTTCTGAAGTACCATCCTGAATTCTCTGTCATTTAAGTTGCATATTTCTATATCTGCAATCTTATTTTCTGGCAATTTTTCTCTTTCTTTCTGAAATGCCTCGTCACCTTGGTTGTTCGTGGTGTTTAATGGACTATTTCTCTGCATGGG
>NW_024344370.1:16276537-16281595 GCF_902729225.1 Pteropus medius
GAATATTTATTATATAACGATCTCTCTCTAGCTTACTGAAAAGAAGGTGCTTTTCTTTTGGTTTCCAGTAGGTGGTGTCTAAGCATCTTGCATCCCTGCTTTATATATAGCCATAATAATGCCTTTATATAATGTCTTTATTTTTTTATAGATATTTAATCGCATTAGCTACCCTCAGTAATTCCCTGTCAGTGTTAACAACAGTTTTGGTAGCGTTTGCTCAGATTCCCCTGGACTTCCGCGGTGATTGTTCTCCGTCGGTATGGTTTGTGTGGTTCTCTGAGTTGAGGTTTAGAGGCTGTGTCTCAGCCTTGGTTTTGCAACTTTGGCTGGTAAAAATCAACTGTTGTTTCTCAGCTGTCTGCTTCTCTGCTTTCTTCCCTGAGCTAAGCCCTGCCGCTGGCTGCCTGGAACTCACAAACTCTCCCAGGCAGGGCTGTTCAGGGAAATCGCTGCACTTTCTCACTTCCCCTCCCCCTACAAGGAGCTCCAGCGGCTGCAAAAGGCTGCTTCTTTATTTCTCCCAGTCCACTGCCTGACACCCGGGGTTCTGACCTGTGGTAGCTTTTATGCGCAGATCCCACAATCAGACGTGCTGGTGAGCAGTTTGGGTGTTTTTGTTGAGTTTTAGATGTTCAGATTATTGTTGTTTCAAGGGGAGAGATCTCGGGACATCTCCCCATGTTTAAGGAACTTAGATTGACATTGTTAATATTTAATATTTCAATGTATGAGCACGGTAAGACTTTCCATTACTTTAGGCTTTTTGTTTTCTTTTTTTATTGGTGTTGACATATATTATCTGCATGTATGTTTTCTAACACACATGTAAATAATATACATATGAAATGTATACATATACTTTATTTTTCAAGATGTGATCACAATTTTTTAAAGTCAATTTTCACTTATTGTTTACTTATAGATAGCAGTATAATTGATTTTTGTAAATTGTGATGTTGCTATTTCCTTTTCTGTACGAGGGGATTTTTTTTGTCAGTTTTGCAGAATTTTCTTTGTAGATAATCATTTTGTCATTGAATAGAGTTTTATTTCTTTCTTTTCAGTTCATATATCTCTTTTGTTTCCTTTTGTCTTATTTTTAATTTTCTTATAACACTAGCTAGATTTCTTGCACAACGATGAATAGCAGAAGTGAAAGCAAATTTCCTTCTCTTGTCCTCAAATATAGAAGGAGAGCATTCTATTTCTCATCATTAACAATTATGTCATCTGTAGGTTCTGAAGGGAAGCCTTTTCTTAGTTTAAGAATTACCCTTGTATTCTAAGTTTGCTGAAAGTTTTTTAATCAAGAATAGGTGCTGGATTTTCTTCAATGATTTTTGTGCATCTATTGATTTAACCATATGATTTAACTTAATTTATCAGTTAAAATAGTGAATTACATTTATTTATTTTGAATATTAAACCAGTTTTTTTTAATTTATTTTTTACGACTGTATATTTGGTATATAATCTTATATTGGTTATATAAGTTTCAGGTACAATATAGTGATTAGACATTTTTACATCTTACAATGTGATCATTACTACTTCTAGTAATCATCTTTCACTGTGTAAACTTATAACAATATTATTTACTATATTCTCCTTCCCCCTTTCACCCACCCCCATCCCCTCCCTGTTTCTATGAGTGTGTTTGTTTAGCATTTTCAGGATATATCATTTTTTATATATTTCTCAATTCAATTTTCTAATATTTTTGAGGAATTTTTGCTTTTATATTCATGAGGGATATTGGTCTCCAGTTTTATTTTATTTTTTTTTTACTTGAAATGACTCTGTCTATTTTTGTTATTAGAATGAAAATGTTCTCTTTGCATGAGTAAGTAATTAGTCACTTTTCTTATGTTTTTTAGATGAAATTGCATAGAATTTGTTTTTGTATTTTTTTATTAAAATTATTGGGGTGACATAGATCAACACAATCCAATAAATTTCAAGTGTACAATTCAACAGTATGTCATATATATATATTGCATTGTTTGTTCACCACTTAAAAGTTAGATTTCCTTCTGTAGCCACATATTTCAACCCTTTTACTCCTATCTACCTCTCCCTCCCCACTTCTCTCTGATAACCACTAATCCAAAGCCCATGTCCATGAGTCTCTGTGTTGTTTGTCATGTTTGTTGCTTGTAAATTTATACCTATAAATGAGTGATATCATGTGGCTTTCAACTTTTTTTGTATGACTTATTTCACTTAGCATGATTATCTTGAGGCCCATCCATGTTGTCACAAATAACAGTATCTCATCTTTTTTAATGACTGAGTAATATTCCACTGTATTTAATCCGAAATCAAACCCCCTCTCTCCCAGTGCCTTCCCTGGTACTGTCTGTGGTTTATGTTTCAATACCCACACCTCTGTTTCAGTTTGTCTTATCCTAATAGTGCTTAGTGCTCTCACTCACTAAAACACTGAATGGTAAATAAAATACAAATTCATCGCCCCTTCCACTTCGATATTTTTATAGATATTATATATATTAGAAAATTAAAACCTCTCTTAAACTGGCATATTTTCTTTATCTGGATAGCCCCGTCATCACAAGTTGTAACTGCTCTCATGTTTACTCAGTACATAACATATATGAGCTACCTAATAGATGACTTCACATCCTCACCATGTGCCCAACACAACCTACTATCCTTTTCCTGTGTTGTTTTTTAGTAATTCTCATTTACCTAAACTAAGTTACAATTTTCCAGTGAAAATATAACACCACAGTCCCTCTGTTTTGCTCCCCTGCTACTCCCAAGCCACAAATCACAAACACATTATATAAATAGAAATGAACTTTCCATTTATATAAACATTAATTATTTTTCCTACCTTGATTAAATATCATTAACTTGCAACATTTATATCTATAATAATAAGACTCATTACTACTCTGGGACTTGCTGGAATAGCCACAAGAACCATCACTCCAGCAATTAAAAATCATTAACACTAACTTACATATGTTCAAAACTCTATGATTTTATGTTTATAAAGAACAACAAATATTAGCCCTGCTTATTCAAGGCCAAGGAATTCTGGCAAAAATGATGTTTGACAATAGATCAGTGATTGACTATTTATTAGCTAATCAAAGAGGTGTTTGTGTTGTTACTACTTCTTATATGTGAATTAAAAATACCAGTCAAATAGCTAATCTAACGAAAAGCCTGAAGCACTAAATAATCATCATAAAAAAACAACACATTTATGACATTCTGTAATTCAATTAAAATATTGCTGGAGGTCCTTGACATGATGATTTCTTCTCCTGATAAACACTAAACAATAGGAAGCCTGGCTACAAGTGGGCCTTCAGGGTCCCCTCACACTTCTACTTGATTTCTTCTTTTTCACTGTCATAATAAAATGTTTTCTATACTGTTTAGAGACACTCATGCTCTACTTTCTGGAATTCTCCTCTACTATTTAGGCCATTCAAATACCCTCCATAATAGAGCTCAAAACTGATGTCAGTACATTAAGGGGATGGTTGTAATAAAATATTTCAAGAGTGCTATTGTGAAATCACTATTAAAACCTTTCAATTTCTCTTTGTGAGCAATTTGCTAATCTCCTACTCTTACCACTTTCCTTATCAGACCCCATCTCTTCTAGACCACAAAGCATAAGCATTCTAACTCCCCCCCACTGATTGAGCTCCTATACTTTGGGACCTGGTACTAGACGACTAGGAACAATCCCTTTGTCTCAGAGCCCATAAAATTATTAAAATTGGCACATCCACAGGGAACCCATGAAACCTAGCTAACCCCAACCCACTTCCATGTACAAGCTACCCGCTACAGCCCAAACTTGCTGTTACCCTGTTTTCAGAACAACCCTGTTAGTCGTGTGGTAGCCTTCTTTCCTTTGTAGTTGTAGGAAGCAAATAGTTCTCATTTTCATCTACTTGAGTGTCAATGTGCTCTGTCCTGTCATTGAAAGAGTCTAAATCTTATAAAACAATATGAATTTGAAAAGACCGTGGATTTCACTGTTGTTGCATGGAGTATTCTATCAATGTCACTTAGGATTAATTGATTGAAAGTGTTGTCCAGGTCTTCTATATTATTACTGATTTTCTGTCTATTTGTATTAATTATTGAGAGAAAAGTGTTGAAATCTCCAACAGTGATTTGTAGATTTATCTATTTCTCTTTATTACTATGCAATACTCCTTTTTATCACTAATAATATTTATGTTCTGCTATGTTGGATATTAATATAGCTACTAAACAAAAATTTTTGTTTAGTATTTGCAAACTATATCTCTCTTCATATTTTTACTTTAAAGTTACCTATATTTTCACATTTAAAATATGGTTGGTGTATTTTGTTTTACTTAATGTTTTATGAGCTTCTTAGTCTATGGTTTGGTGTCTGTTACTAATTTTGGATAATTTTTGGCCATTATTCAAATATTTCTCCTTTTCATGTCTTACTTTTTGTCCTTCTGGGATTTCCATTAAGTATATGCTAGTGCATTAGCTTTCCATTGCTATTGTAATAAATAATTACAAACTTAATAGATATAAACACAAATTTATTATTTCAAATATCTGTACTTCAGAAGTCTAATATTTGTTTGATCTGAAATAAAGGCATTAACAGAGTTTTATTTATTTCCAGAGACTCTTGGGAAGAATATTTGTCTTCGCTTTTTTCAGCTTTTAGAGACCACCTACATTATTTGGCTAGTAACTCCTTTTATATTCAAACTCAAAAATGTTGCATCTTTCTGTTCAGTCTTCATTAGTCATATCTTCTTCTCTCTCTTTCAAGACTGGATAAGGGTCTCCAATTTTAAGGATCCATGCAATTACAACAAGACCGCCCAGATAATACAGAGAACACTCCTCTCCTCAAGCTCCTTAACTTAATTACATCTGCAAAGTCTCTTTTGCCATGTAAATTTACATATTGAAAGGTTCTAGGGATTAGAATGTGAACATCTTTGGGGAACTATTTTTCTGCTGGCTACAGTTAGGATTAGGTTGTTTGATACTGTCTCAAAACTTGGATGTTCT
>NW_024344370.1:16281786-16286040 GCF_902729225.1 Pteropus medius
CTATTTCTTTTCCCTCTTAGTGTTTTAGTTGGGTGATCTATCTTCAACTTCACTGATTCTTTCCTTGACTATGTTGAGTCTACTGATGAGCCTTTGAAAGGCTCTTTTCTATAACTGTGTTTTTTATTTCTAGCAATTTCATTTGATTCTTCCTAATATTTTTCATCTCTCTGAAGAAATTACCCACATAATTTTGCATGTTATTTATCTTTTCTGTATGAGCTTTAACACATTGATCATAGTTATTTAAAATTCTCTGCCAGATTTTTCCAGCATCTATATCATATCTGAGTCTGGTTCACATGGTTGCTCTGTATCTTAATAGTATTTCTTTTTTTTTTCCTTTTTTTTTTTGCTTTTTCATAAGATGTATAATTTTTTAAAAGAAAGTCTTGTTGCATAGTACAGTAGGGACTGAATTAAATAATGCTATACCTAGAAATGTACATGACTTATTTATTTTCTTTTCTTTGCCAGAACTTTACTGTGGATGTTTGCATTAATGTACTTAAGAATTGAGCTAGGTTTATGATTTGTTGTTGTTAAAATTACCCTCAGTGTGCCACAGACTTCAAATTGCTATAAAGATAGCATGGATCTGTGGGGATAGTGAGAGTTCACTAGTGCAATATCTGTTTAATTTAAATTTTAGTTAATTTTTTTGAGCTGAGACTTGGGTAGAGTCTAATTTTATAATTTGATTCCTCTTTTTTTCTTTCTTTCAGCAGTTTTCTGTTGTTACTTGTTATATGAAGCTTCTTTGTTACGGAGTAGGTGTGGGAAAATTAGTTATGTCTCCATTGCTCTGATTAATTCTAAGTCTTGCACATACACTTTGTTCCCGGTTCTAGAAAATGTGGCCTTCTTAGTTTTCTTGTCACTGGCTATAGTTAGTATGCTCTAGATTTGTCATTATTGCTTTTACTCCCAGGTATTAAGACTTTTTTTTTTTTTCCTGAATGAGAGCCGACTGCAAAGATCAGTGCAGTCCAACATTCTTGCTCAGCATTCACTTCTGTTTTCTTTCCCCATATGTACACAACAATAAATACTTCCAGAACACTTTCTGATTTTTCTGTGGGTTCATAGTGACATTGATCAAGAAAGACTGAAAGATTCCACATGCTTCTAAAATTTCTAGGTTCGCCAGGGACTTCACATTGTCTCTCCAGCTTCCACTTAAAGTTAACACAATTCTCAGCTATTATAATGGAAACTTTTCTTATTTGTGGCTAGTTTAGTTTACTCCAGATGAACATATGTTTGTCCCTCCTTTTTCTTTGTAGGCAATCTGTCATTTGATTTGGGGCCACTTTTATGCTCTCTATCTCCAGGTCTCCATGAAATCAAAAATAGACACTAATATAAAGTTTTTCTAACTTTTTTTTTTCTTAAGAATGAGACAGACCTCTATCTTTCTTTATATCCAGGGATTGAATATAAAACTTGAATTATTTTAATTGTTTTGACTTTTCTGTTATATCACTTTGCATTTTGTAGCTGTCACTCTAGTAATTACAATATTACTTCTCTATTTGTCATAGTCTACTTAAAGTTAATATTGTAGCACTCTACATAAAAAATAAACATTTTGGTAGAGAGTAGCCAAAATGGCGGAGATGATAGAGGCTTTGTTCATCTGCTCTTACATCCACATCAAAGTTGTGACAGAAATGTGGAGCGAAAAAGCAAAGTCTCTTGGGATCTAGATAAACAATGCCCTAGAACTAGGGAGAGAAATAAGAAATCATCCTGCAATGGGAAGAGGTAGAATGGGATGAGAATGCAAGGCTACCTGGTCCTGAGCAGCTGAGTGAAGAACTCACTCTTTCTGAGCACCAGCGCCGGTGAGTTTTCTGGGGAGGTACCACAGACTTACAGAGGGATGCTGAGTTGTCAGAGAAAGGGCCACAAGTGAGGCTTTCTACCCCACAGAAGTACTGGTGGAATCCATTGTTCCTCTGTTGAGCCCTCCTCAACCCTCCACCACTCAGTGTGTGGAGGCAGTGCTGACATAGCTGAGACGTCATTGAAATAGATAACACAGGTCACTTTGCCCGGAGGATTCCTTGAACCTCCACCTTCCCCAACTCGTGGACTTACCTAAGCCACATCCAGCTGTGTCCTGGGTAAGTCTCATGCAACTTGCTGCGCAAGTTCCAAGATCCACACTGATGGCAGCTGACCTCATTTTCTGGCATGGCCTCTTGAGGTAACTATAAGCACAGCATCTGTGGATTGCTTGCTGAATCTTAACAGGTGACCCTAGAGGGACACAGGGTGGGACTAAAATTGGCCTGCTGCTGAAACCCTCTCAGGACTGTGCCTCTGGATACCTACTACACAAAGCCATGTTAATAATACCAGGAGACTTAAGAGCTTTGTTTAGTCCACAGAAACAGACACAGAAAGGCAGCCAAAATGGGAAAACAAAGAAACAGAAACCATATGAGAGAACAGAACAGAGATCCAGGAATAATGGAGTCAAGCAATATAATGGAAGCAGAATTCAAAACACTAGTTTTAAATATGTTCAATGAACTTAGGGGAAGTGTAGATGAACTCAGTGAGAACATCAACAAAGAGATAAAAAAACATAAAAATGGAAATGGAAATTATAAAAGGGAATAGGTCAGAAATGAAGAATACATTATCTGAGATAAAGAGCATCTTAGAGGGAGCTAACAGAGTAGATGAAAAAGAGGATCAAACCACCAATATAGAGGATGGGGAAGCCAGGGTCACCCAATCAGAATGGCAAGAAAAAAGAAGTCAAGAATATAATAATAATTTATGAAGTCTTTGGGACAAAAATTAAGTACAAAAAAATCTGCATAATAGAGGTATCTGAAGGAGGAGAGGGAGAACAAGAAGTGGAAAAGCTATTTGAGGAAATAATGATCGAAAACTTCCCTAACCTGGTGAAGAAAATAGACATACAACCACAGGAAGCTCAGAGAGTCCAAAGAAAGAGGAACCCAAGAGGTACACAGCAAGACATATCATAATTAAAATTCCAAAGGTTAAATACAAAGAGAGAATCTTAAAAGTAGCAAGAGAAAACCAGTTAGTTACCTACAAGGGAGCACCCATAAGACTGTCAGCTGACTTCTCAAAAGAAACTATGCAAGACAGAAGGGCTTGGCACAAAATATTCAATATGATGAAAACCCAGGGTCTACAATCAAGAATACTTTATCCAGCAAAGCTATCATTTAGAGTCAAAAGAGAGATAAAGAGCTTTCCAGACAAAAAGAAGCTAAAGAAATTCATCAATACCAAGCCAGCATTACAGAAAATGTTGGAGGGATTTCTTTAAGAAGAAAAATCATGTATCAAAATCATGAATAAAACATGGTAATAACTACATAACTATCAATGACAAACTCAAATGGAAAAGAATTAAGTGCTCTAAGCAAAGGACAGGGGTGGCTGAATGGATAAGAAAACAAGACCCCTACCTATGCTGCTTATGAGAGACTCACTCAAATTAAGACACATATTGACTAAAAAGAAGGGGATGGAAAAAGATATTGCCTTGATGGACATAGAGGGCAATACACTGAATGAAATAAGTCAGATAGAGAAAGAAAAAGGTCACGTGATTTCATGTATATGCGGAATTTAAAGAACAAAATAAACAACAATAACAACAAAAACAGAAATAAACTTATAGATAGAGAGAATATTTTGAGGGCTACTAGATAGGATGGGGATTGGGGGATGGTGAAAAACGGTGAAGAGATTAAGAAATACAAATGGATAGTTACAAAATAGTCCTGGAGATATAAAGTGCAGCATAAGGAAAATAGTTTAAAATGTTGTAATAAATATGGAAGAAGGAAGAGAGGTACTAGATTTAGTTGGGTGATCACTTGAGCTCTAATCACTAGGCCGTACAACTAAAACTAATATATTTTATATGCCAACTATAATAGAAAAAACAAAACAAAACAAAACATTGAATTTACAATTGAATATGAGCAAATAATTTTCTATTATATTTCAATAAAGGTGGAAAAAAATAAACACCTTCGGAGCATGAGGAAGATGGCAGACTAGGTAAAAGTAATGTAGGGAGGAGATAAGAGAATTAAAAATGTTAATCATAGGCAAGGGAAGTAGAAGCAAAAATAAATGAATGGGACTACATCAACATAAAAAGCTTCGGCATAGAAAAAAAAAAAAGTCAACAAGGTAAAGAGACAACCATCCGAATGAGAAAATATATTTTCAAGCAATGCGTCCGCTAAA
>NW_024344370.1:16303164-16391940 GCF_902729225.1 Pteropus medius
TGAGCCATCTCTTCCAGAGATAATTCAGTCCCTTCAGCTCTGTCATCCCACAGCTGCAGCAGCCACCCCAGAACCATCTCCCACACTCTCTGCCATACCTGTTTCTTCAGGTTTCAGAGTTTGGCGAGGATGTACTGGATCAAGGTAGTATGCTTTTAAGTCAGGGGCAGGTGGGGCGCCACCAGCTTGCCCCCCTGGGGCCAACAGCTGTTCCACTTCAACATGCTGCCATGTTACCAGCCACACCTTCTGCGTTATCATTGGCGGGCTCCCAGATTGTGACAATGGTAGTGACTCGTCAGGGCCCTGCAGCATGCATTCCACTGCTGCCAGCCGCCTTTACAGCGATTCTTCCTGGTGTTGTAGCTGCTGCCCTGCTTAGCTTGATCTTTAATCCCCAGGCTGGCCTGCTGCAGCACCACCAGGAACATCCAGGCCACCTGATCTACTGCCTCCTGGTGGACGGTGGGGACATCCAGCTCCAACATCTCCAGGGCTTTCTAGATATCCTCCAGACACAGCTTCACTCCATCCTAATCCTCCAGGGCCATCCACGTAGCCAGATACATGGCCATGGTATACCACTAGGAGGCAAGGGCCACATGTCCTACACCTGGGTATCCTCCACCCAGGGACCGTCTGGAGCACTGGGAGCCATACTCTCCTCATCCTGTAGGCTATGCCACATGTCAGCGCTGAGCTGATGGAGAAGGGAAGGTTTTGGTGATGAGATGCCCACTTGGAAGAGTGCACGAGGAGCTGACATGAGAATGAAATGGCAGGCGCCAACTTTATTGCAGGAAGCTCGCTTCTATTACGGGAAACATGGTTCTATTACAGGTAAAATGCTTCTGCTCTTGCTCTTCGTCTACTACCTAGGGGACCGCATGAGCTCCACATATATCAGAGTACCATAATGTCACACAGGTGTGATACAATAAGCTGACTTATGTTTACATATGTTAGGCGCAGGCGCCCTACTACACTAATGTAACATTCTAAATCTGAGGTCCTATTTCTAACTGTGAGCCTGGATCATAGCCAGACCTGGGACCAACCAGACCTGGATCCACACCAGGCATAACCCTTAGAGTCCGAGAGGGGAAGGAACCTTTAGCCCAAAGGTTTCTTATTCTTTAAGAAATATATTAACCAAGCCTATCTTTCTTTAATCAATAGGCAAATCAATAATAAAAAAATTAATAGATATATGATTTAAATAACAAGTTTGTATATTCTTTTTTCCTTGTCTAAGGACAGAGTCAGCATTTCAGCTGGATACTCGAGACCCCATTCTGATTCAGACAGAGAGCGAAAGAGCTCCATGAAACCCCAATAGTCAGGGACCATGACACTCCTCAGAAGGAAGCAGATACAGAAGAAGAGACCTCCAACCACTCAACATCCATACTAATAAGAAGAGGTCTTTAGCTCTTAGAAAAGGGTTAGGCAGAAATGTTAGTTAGGGAGATTAAAGGTCCACCTGTAAAATCTGAGGTTCTATTCTAGAAAGGGTCCGCCCCAGTCTGCCCACAATTAAAAAAGCCAAAAGGCTTTTTTGGGCTAAAAGTAACTCATACAAGGAAACAACTAAACAGAAAATTGGGTAGTAGTTTAAGCCAGTCATTTGGCCTGCACAATGAAGACCATTATAACCTTCAACTCACCTGAGCCTCATTATACCATCATTACAATATAATGCATATGCCCAGAAGTTCATTAATATTATTGTAACAGACTGAATTCTGGGAATGAACATGCACAGAAAGCAAACGATGAGTACTGAGTCCTGTCAATCTTAGTCGTCCATCAAGAAAGCCCACTCTTCTAAGAGAAGTAACCACCCACAGTAAATAAGATTAAAATCCCCAAAGACTTTATTAATGTGCCTTTGAGCCCTTGGGCCCTTGAACCTTTGAGGCACCCTTCTCTTGCTTGGCCCACTTCCACATCTAGAAGTGTACTGTTGCTTTATTTTTGCTTCCAATAAAGCTATTATTTTTTTCCGCTATACTTCAGTGTCTTGCTCAATTCTTTGTTTGAGCTACCTCTTCCTTTGTGCCTGAGTCCTCATCCTTCAGGTTTGGGAGACCATGAATTCTGGACAGCTATGACTAATGAGCATACCAAAAACACTACAACAAAAGAAGGTTTCACCTCCTCTCAGGTCCGCATTGAAATTAAAACCATTATAAAGTAATCAACATGGAGAATCACCTGAAATCCAGCTGATCATAACACGGATGCATGATAATATAAAGGAGCAACATTGAAGCTGGTAGCAGGGGCAAAATTGCCAATAGGACTGGATCCGCACACACGGTAAGTGGAAGAACACCAGGAGGGAGAGAGAGGCTGCAGAGGTTTCTCTGAAGGAGAGAGGGGCCCTAGCCTCATTTGGGGAATCCACAGCCCAGCTTTCCAGCCCAGAGAAGAGGAGTTTCCAAAATCTCTGACTGTGAAAATCAGAGGGGATTCTGGCTATCTAGATGAGACAAAAGGAAATTGAAATCCTAGATGCCCCTTTACAGGGCATGTGTACAGGCTCTCTCGACTGCAAACACTTCCCCAGGGCACTGGTGGTAGGTAAGAAGCTCACGCAAGATTCATATGGGGAAAGACTGCTTTATCTGGTGCCCAAACAAGGGCTGGACAGGCATCTGCCACTGTGCCTTAGTCAAGGCCCCCCTACAAGGCAATCTACAGAACATGCCACCTTGCCTGTGCAGATCCCTCCCACATAGCCAATTTGGAAGCTGTACTGCTCTGAGGAAATCACCCGCTCCACCCAACCTGCAGATTGCTTGGTGAAGCTTATTGCTGGGCTGCTGCTACACCTTGCCCTGTTTCAGAGCCAAACATTCACAACAGGCAGCCAGTACTGTGAGTTCACATTTTGGAGACAGTTTCAGGCAGATCACTGTTGCCATCACTAATATGAGCAGATCTCAGGAATCTGTGGGCAAGACTGAGATGGCAGATGGTCTTGTTGTGATCTATGACTTTTGTGGGAATGAGGGAACTATTACCAAAGTTGTAGCAAGATTGAGGCTGTATTGACTTGATGGTCATTCTCCCTGAGACTCCACCCCACCCTACCCACAAATTGCCCAAGGTGGTCTATTAGACAACTGCCACGGCCACATCCCTTCCCCCTGGGTCTCGTATTCTGCACAGGCAAAAACTTTGGCTAGCACATTGCTGGCATTGCGGGGAAATCAGTTGCAGGCAGACCTCTGCTGCCTGCAAGAGCTTCAGTAACATGTGGGGGGATCACAGGGGTCTGTGGGACCACTCCAGATGGCAGCTGGTTTCACTGTGATCTGTGACTACAGCTGAAATACGCGGGCAGAGAAGCTGAAGCAAAACTGAAGTTGTATTGGCCTGACAGCCCTTTGGTCCATGAGATCCAGCTTCACCCAATACACAAAGTGCCTGTGGCCAGTTGACAGGCAGCTGCCTCCACTCTACTCCTCTCCAGGATTACGCATTTTGCACAGTCCACAGACATCGTCTAGTGCAGTGAGCACATTTTGGGGTAATCAGTTGCAGTCAGATTGCTGCTGCCTTAAGGAGCTGCAATATCACTTAGGAGGATCACAGAGGCCTATTAGACCACAACAGATGGCAGCTGGTCTCACTGTGATTTGTGACTACAATGGAAACTCACGGGCACAGATGTTACAGCAAAACTGTGTCTGTATTGGCCTGACGTCCCTTGTCTACTTGAGATTCTGCTTCATTCAAGCATAAAGTGCCTGTGGTGCATTAACAAGCAGCCTCCCCCACCCTGCCCTACTCTGGGGTTGCACATTCTACACAGGCAACAAATCTTGACTAGCACAACAAGCACCTTTTGGGGAAAAGAGTTGTGGGCAGACCACCGCTAACTGTACAAGCTGCAATATCTCTTGGAAGGATCGCAGGGGACCGTAGGACTGACCCAGACATCAGGTGGTCACACTATGATCTGTGAGTACTGCAGGAACATGCAGACACAGACATAGCAGAAAACTGAGGCTGTATTGCCCTGACAGCATTTGACTCCCTGAGATCCTGCCCCATCCAATCAACAAAGTTCTCATGACACGTTGACAAGAAGATGGCTCCACCCTGCCCCTAGCCATGATTGCACATTCTGTGCAGTCAACAGACCTTGACCAACAAAGTGAGCAAAGTTCACGGAATACCGTGATGGGAAGATCACTGCTGCAAGCATGAGATACAATATTGCTTGGGCAGATATCAGGAGTTTATTGACCCATCACAGATGGCAATACATCTCACAGCGAGTGATATGTGACTTTTGTGGGAGCCTGCAGTCTCATAGCTGGAAGCAAATCTGGTGCTCTGTAGGCCTGACAGCCTTGTGTCTCATTGAGATGACACCCATCTAACTCAGAAATTACCGGTGGCAAGCCTGCTCCCAGGCAACCCAGTTACATTCTGTGCTTTCCCTGGGTCACAAATTCAACAGCAAACAACAGCACTCAGTTTGTGCAGCCCATGCAAAAGTCTGTCCATTTGGGAGAAACTTTCAGTGGCAGAACACAAACTCACACTCATGAGCTTCAGTAATTTTTGAACAGATATTGGATGTTTGCCAGTCTGAGATGGGCAGTGGCTGGCCTTGCTGCAATCTGACACTAGTACAGGGAACCACAGAGACAGTGTTGGCATGTAAGCTGACACTGGAGTGGCAGGGGGAAATATGCTCAATAGATCCAGGTGACTTCCAGGGTGCACCAACCAACATGCATATCAACCAGAGTCTCTTCCATTTCGGTAAACTTACAGGCAACTGACAGGCAGTGTCAGGCCTTGAGGAGCACTGGTACTTCTGATAAACTGCCATAGGCTACGTACAGAGAGTAACTGGACTGTGGCCTACAGTGTTGTCTCTTCCACTTACCTTTAGATACAGCATAGGCAGGAACAATATGCAGATCACTTTGTAGCCAACACCAGAAAGCCCTGAGCAATTAAAGGCAGTGGCTGACTTTGGCTTATTGGGAACCCCTCTGAAGGAGCCACAAAACCAATGCACCCAGAGCTGGCACTAGACCACAACAGAGCAACTCCTGACTAGCCCCATAACCATTACACACAAAAGGTGGTCTTGACAAGTACTCAAGCCTGCTAGGGCAAATCCTACTCAGTGGGGTCAGCCACCACATAGCAACTTTTGCACTGTAGGTGCAGCCAATTACCCCAGTTAGTCAGCCTGAGCATTAATTTCATCCACTGATGTGTTATCACCAATAAGGCTTAGCTACAACAGAAGATCACACAAAGATGACATCCAGAGCCCCTGGCACAAGTGATCAGAGAGTGTGTGCTACTGGGCTACACAGGATACCTTCTACATAAAGCTATCTGGCCATGGCTGAGAGATGAAACAAATATTTTAACACATAGAAATGAAAATTAAAAGGCTAATACAATGAGAAAACAAAGAAACATGCCACAGATGAAACAACAGGGACAAATTCCAGAAAATAAGCTAAATAAAGAGGATGCAAGCAACCTATCAGAGAGACAGTTCAAAATAATGGTCATAAGGATGCTTAATGAACTTTGAGGAAGAATAGATGAGCTAAATGAGAATGTCAACAGAGAAATAGTAAGCATAAAAAAGGTAATAGAAACCATTAAAAAGAACCAGACAGAAATGAAGAATACAACTGAAATGAAGAATATACTAGAAGGATTCAAAAGTAGATTGGACAAAGCAGAAGATCTAATCAGTGAACTGGAACACAAGGTAACAGAAAACACCCAATCAGAATGACAAAGAGAAAAAAGAATTTTTAAAAATGAGGATAGTTTAAGAGAACTCAGGGACAAAATGAAGCATAACAATATCTACATCATAGGAGTACCAGAAGGAGAAGAGAGAGAGCAAGGGATTGAGAATCTATTTGAAGAAATAATGACAGAAAACGTCCCTAACCTGGAAAAGGAATTAGACATGCAAGTCATGGAAGTACAAAGAGTCCCAAACAAGAGGAATTCAAACAGATCCTTTCCAAGACGTGTCATAATTGACATGACAAAGGTCAAAGACAAAGAGAATCTTAAAAGTAGCAAAAGATAGGCAGCTAGCTACTTACAAGGGTATCTCCATAAGAATGTCTGCTGATTTTTCAACAGAAACTTTGCAAGCCATAAGGAATTGGCAAGAAATATTCAAATTATAAAAAAACAAGAATCTACAACCATTAATACTCTACCCAACAAGGCTTTCATTTAAAATGGAAGGTGAGATAAAAAGCTTCTCAGAGAAAAGCTTAAGGAATTCATCAACAACAAGCTAGAAGTACAAGAAATTCTAAAGGAGCTATTTAAAAAAAAAGCAGGGGGTGGTGGTGGTGAAAGAGAGGAGAAAAAACAAATAACAATAATAAAATGGCCAAAAATATCTACCTATAATAATCACTTTAAATGTGATTGCATTAAATGGTCCAATCAAAAGACATAGGGTAGCCTAATGGATAAGAAAACAAAACCCATGCATAGCTGTCTACAAGAGACACACTTCATATCAACTGACACTCACACACTGAAAATAAAGAGATGGATAAAGATATTTCATACAAATGTAAATTAAAAAAAAAAAAAAGCCGGGGTAGCATTACTTATATCAGGCAAAATAGACATTAACAAAGGTTATAATAAGAAAGAAGGGCATTACATAATGATAAAGGGATTAATAAATTAAGAGAACATATCCCTACTACACATATACACACCCAACATAGGAGCACTACATACCTAAAGGAATTATTGACTGACATAAAGGAGAGATCACAGTAATACATTTGTAGTAGAAGTCTTTAACACTCCATTGACACCAATGGATAGATTTTCCAGACAGAAAATCCACAAGGAAACATGCATAAATGATATGCTGGACCAAATGGATTTGACTGATGTTTTTAGAGCATCTCACCCCAAAGCAGCAGAATATACATTCTTCTCAAGAATGCACATGGAACTTTTTTTAAGATAGACCATGTGTTAGACCACGAAATAAGTCTTGGTAAATTTAAGAAGACTGAAATCATGTCAAGTGTCTTCTCCAACCACAATGGTACAAAACTAGATATTAATTATAAGACACAAACTGAAAAACACACAAACACATGAAGGCTAGATAACACGCTTCTAAACAATGAATGGGTTAACAATGAGATCAAAGAAGAAATCAACAGATACCTTGAGAGAAAAGAAAATAAAAATACAACAACTCCAGATCTATGGGACACAGCAAAAGCAGTTCTAAGAGGAAAATTCATAGCAATACAGGCTTGCCTCAAGAAACAAGAAAAATCTCAAATAAACAATCTAACTTCACATCTAAAGGAATGAGAAAAAAAGTCAAACAAAGCCCAAAGTGAGTTGAGGTTAGGAAATAATAAAAATCAGAGCAGAAATAAATGAAATAGAGTCTGAAAAACTATTCAAATGAAACCAAGAGCTTGTTCTTTGAAAAGATAAACAAAATCGATAAACCTTTAACCAGGCCCATCAAGGAAAAAGTAGAGAGAATCCAAATAAAATCAGAAGTGAAAGAGGAAAAGTGACAACTTACTTCACAGAAATACAAAGGATTATAAGAAAATACTATGAGCAATTATATGGCAACAAATTGGATAATCTGGAAGAAATAGATACATTTTCTAGAAATATTCCATCTCCCAAGACTGAGTCAAGAAAAAACAGAAAATCTGAACCTACTGATTATCACCAATGAGATCAAATGGATAATCAAAAACCTCTCAAAAACCGAAAGTCCTGGACCAGACTGCTTCATAAGCAAATTTTACTAAGCATTCAAAAAAGAATTAACACCTATTCTTCTCAAACTATTCCAAAAAAAATTCAAGAGGGAAGGCTCCCTAACTCCTTTTATGAGACTACATTTACCTTGATTCCAAAACCAAAGATATTACAAAAAAAAAAGAAAGAAAGAAAACTATAGGCTGATATCTCTTATGAACATTGATGTAAAAATCCTCAACAAGATATTAGCAAACCAAATTCAGCCATACATTAAAAATATCATATACCATGATCAAGTTGGATTTATTCCTGGGATGCAAGGTTGGTACAATATCTGCAAATCAAATAATGTAATATGCCATCTTAACAAATTGAAAGATTAAAATCAAACGATCATATCAATAAGTGTAGAAAAAGCATTCAACAAAATGCAGCATCCGTTTGTAATAAAAACTCTAAGCAAAGTGGGAATAGAGGGAACATAACTCAATATAATAAAGGCCATATATTACAAACCTATAGTGAACATCATACTCAATGAGGAAAGGCTAAGAATGTTTTCCTTAAGATCAGGAACAAAACATGGTTGCTCACTTTCCAACAGTATATTGGAATTCTTAGCCACAACAATAAGAGAAGAAATGAAATAAAAGGTATCTGAATTTGAAAAGAATAGTAAAACTCATTTTCAGATGTCATGATAGTATGTATAGAGAACCCTAAGGGTTCCACCAAAACACTGTTAGAACTGATAAATGAATTCAGTAAAGTAGCAGGATACAGAATTAATATTCAGAAGTCAGTGGCATTTTTATACACCAAAGATGAACTTTCAGAAAGAGAAATTAAGAAAACAATCCCATTTACAATTGCATCAAAAATAATAAAATACCTGGGAATCGAAATAACCAATGAGGTAAAAGACCCGTTCTCAGAAAATTATGTCATTAAAAAAAAGAAATTGAAGAAGATACAAATAATTAGAAGCATATACTATGCTCACGGGTCAGAAGAATCAACATCATTAAATTGGCTATACTATCCCAAGCAGTCTATAGATTCAATGCAATCCTTATCTAAATAACAATGACATTTTTTCAGAGAGTAAGAACAAATAATCCCAAAATTATATGAAACCATAAAATACCCTGAATAGCCATGGCAATCTTAAGAAAGAAATACAATGTTGGAGGTATCACACTACCTGATTTCAAACTATACTACAGTAATCAAGACAGCATGGTACTGTCATAAAAACAGATACATTGATTAATGAAACAGAATAGAGAGCCCAGAAATAAATTCACCTCTATATACTCATTTAATAAATGACAAAGCAGGCAAGAATATACAGTAGAGTAAAAACAGTCTCTTCAATAAATCATGTTGGGAAAATTGGACAGATACATGCAAAAAAAGATGAAATTGGAACACATTTTTACACCATATACAAGAATAGACTCAAAATAGATTTCAGATTTAAATGGAATACCCAAACCCATAAACCTTCTAGAAGAAAACATAAGTAATAATCTCTCTGATATTGCTACTTGTAATTTCCTTTCAGACGTATCTTCCCAAGCAAGAAAAACAAAAGAAAAAAATAATAAACAAATGGGACTACACCAAACCAAAAAGTTTTTGCACAACAAAGGAAACCATCAACAAAACGAAAAGACAATCGACTCTATGGCAGAAGATATTCACTTATGATACATTTGATAAGAGGTTAATATCCAAAATATATAAAGAACTGATATAACTCAACAATAAAAATATCCAATTAAAAAATGGACAGAAGACCTGAATAGATATTTCTCCAAAGAGGAAATATAGAATATCAATAGACATATGAAAAGCTATTCAAGGTCACTAATCATCAGAAAAATGCAAATTAAAACAACAATGAGATATTACCTCACATCTATCAGAATGGCTATCATAAATAAATCTATGAACAGCAAGCGTTGGCAAGGATGTGGAGAATAGGGAACCCTCAGACACTGTTGGTGGGATTGCAAATTGGTACAGCCACAATGGAAAACAGTCTGTAGGTTTCTCAAAAAATTAGAAATAGATATATCTTTTGACCCAGCAATTGTACTTACGAATATTTATCGAAGGAAAACCAAAGCAATAATTCATAAAGACCTATGCACCCCAATATTCATGGCAGCACAATTTACAATAGCCAAGATATGAAGGTAACCTAAATGCCCATCAACAGACGATTGGATAAAGAAGTTATAGTTCATAGATACAATGGAATATTACTCAGCCATTAAAAAAATTGAAATCCCACCACTAGAAATGACATGAATAGACCTAGAAGTTATTATGCTGAGTGAAATAAGTCAGACAGAGAGATAAATACCATGTGATTTCACTTATAAGCGGAATCTAAGGAAGAAAAAGAACAAACTAATCAAAAATAGACTCACAAATGTAGAGGACAATCTGGTGATGGCCAGAGGGGTGGGGAGTTGGGGGGCTAGGATAAAGGGGTGAAAGGTTAAAGAAGTACAAATTATTAGTTAATATATGGTCACTGGGATGGGGAGCACAGCATAGGAAATGCGGTCAGCGTTAATGTCAAGGCTAAGTGTATGCCAGAGGAAAGAGAAATCTGCGGGATCATTTTATAAACTATATAAATGCCTAACTAATGTACTTTATACTTGAAACTAATAATAATAATAAATAATAATTTGCTACCATAAAACAGAAACAAGTAAACCAACTATTTCATATCGAAGCAAGCTCCTCGTAAAATCTTTTTGTGAAAAATTTGGTAAGAGGCTGGACAATCTTTTATTAAGTGTGTCATATAGAGGCATCATTCTCAGGTATAAAATGTAGCTAAAGGATTACCAGAGAGGTGTCCAATTTGGATAATCTGTAATTCTACAGATATAAAGATGAATGACACAAAAGCTTTGCTTATATTGTTTATAATCTCACTGAGAAAAAAAATTATGATAAGATAACATAATTCAAATTATGGTTCAAGACACCAAATAAAGACAAAGTTGGATGCAATTAATGACTTCATAAATGGCAAAAATCATATTCTCAGTAAGAATTGCCCAGACATTTGCTGTCAAATCAAATTAATATATATATAATTTTAATCTCATTTTCCACACATTTCAGTTTCTCTCCAAAATAAAAAATAAAAAAATACAAAATAAAAATAAAATAAACACTTTGAACAGTAGAAATTTATGTATCCTTCTGTCATATATGTTGTTATTGTGACATATTGTATGATATATTGTATCTACGTAGAGCATAAGCCTCACAAGACAGTGTCACATTTTTGCTTTAAGCCATCTTAGATGCCTTAAAGACATTAAGAATACTTTATTTTACATTCTTATTCTTTTTCTTTACTTTTTTTATTTTTCAATTACAGTTGACATTAAATATTGTTTTATATTAGTTTAAGGTGTTCAGCATAGTGGTTAGACATTTATATAATTTACAAAGTGACATTGCCACAATTGATATAGTAGCCACCCGGCACTGTACATAGTTATTGCAATATTATAGGCTATATTCTTTATACTGTATTTCACGTTCCTGAAAGTATTTTGTAACTATCAATTTGTACTTTTTCATTCTTTCACCTTTTTCACTCAGCTACCCATCCCCTGCATATCTGGCAACCAACAATTTGTTCTCCATATTTATAAGCCTGTTTCTGTTTATGTTGTTCTTTAAATTCTACATATAAGTGAAATCATATGGTATTTGTCTATCTCTGTCTGAATTATTGCATTTAGCATAATACCCTCTAGGTCTAACTATGTCGTTGGAAATTGTAAAATTTTATTTCTTTCTATGGTTAAGTAATATCTAATTGTATAAAAGTAATACTTCTTTTCCATTCGTTTATTTGTGGGCACTTAGGCTGCTTCCATATCTTGGTTATGGTAGACAGTGCTGCAATAACACATTAAGGTACATATATTTTTTTGAATTACTGCTTGGATTTCTTTGGATAAATACCCAAAAGAGAAATTCCTGGGTCACAAGGTAATTCTATTATTAACTTTTTGAGAAACCACTGTACCGTTTTCCATAGCAGCTGAACAAATTTGCAATCACGTCAACAGTGCACAAAGGTTCCCTTTTCTTCATATCCTTGATAACACTTATTGTTTGCTAATTTATTGATAATAGACATTCTGACAGATATGACAATATCTCATTGTTGTTTTTATTTGCATTTATCTGATGTTTAGTGGCACCGAGCATCTTTTCCTATGTCGTCTGTTGGCCATCTATATGTCCTTTTTTGGAGAAATGTCTATGCAGGGTCTCTGTCCATTTTTTAATTGAATTTTTGTTGTTATTTTTGTTGAGTTGTATAAGTTCTTTATAATATTAGATATTAACCCTTTGTTAGATCTATCATTGGCGAATATCTTTTCCTATTCAGTGAGTTGTCTTTTCATTTTGTTGATTGTTTTCTCTGCTGTGCAAAAACATTTTATTGGTGTAGTCCCATTTGTTTATTTTTTTTTCTTTTGTTTCCCTTTCCCAAGGAGATATATCAGAAAAAAATATTAATAAGAGAAAGTTAAGAGTGTTTACTGTCTATGTTTTCTTCTAGGAGTTTTATAGATTCGGGTCTTACATTTAGTTTTTAATACATTTTGAGTTTATTTTTGTACATGGTGTGAGGAGGTGGTCCATTTTCATTGTTTTGCATGTATCTGTCCATTTTCCCAACACCGTTTATTGAATAGACTGTGTTTACCCCATTGTATATTTTGCCTCCTTTGTTATATATTAAATGACCATATAGGGATGGTTTATTACTGAGTTCTTTATTCTGTTCCATTGATTTATGTGTCCGTTTTTATGCCAGTACTATAATGTTTGATTACTATAGCCTTATGTACTATAGTTTGATATCAGGTAGTGTGTCACACCTCCAAATTTGTTCTTTCTCAAGATTGCTATAGCTATTCAGGGTCTTTTGTGGTTCTATATAAATTTTAGGATTATTTGTTCTAGTTCTGTGAAAATTGCCATTGGTATTTTGATAAGGATTGCATTGAATCTATAGAATGCTTTTAGCAGTATAAACATTTAGCAATGTTAATTCTTCCTATCCATGAGCACGGTGTATGCTTTCATTTGTTTGTATTTTTTATTTGTTTCTTCAATGTCTTATAATATTCTGAGTACAGGTCTTTTACCTTCTTGGTTAAATTTATTCCTAGGTATTTTACAATATTTGATACAATTGTAAATTAAATTGTTTTCTTAATTTTTCTTTCTCATCTTTCATCATTGGTGTATAAAAGTGTAATCAATTTCTGTTTATTAATTTTATATCCTGTTACTTTACTGAATTTATTAGTTCTAATTTTTTTTTGGTAAAATCTTTATGTTTCTCTACATATAGTATTATATTGTCTTCAAATAATGACATTTTTACTTCTTTTTTTCAGTTTAGGTGACCTTTTTTTCTAGTCTGATTTTCTGGCTAAGACTACCAATACTATGTTGAATAAAAGTGGGGAAAGTGGACATCTTTCTCTTGTTCTTGAGCTTAAGGAAAACACTTTTTCTTTTTCCGCATTGAATATGGTGTTGCCTATGGGTTTGTCATATATGGCATTTATTATGTTGAGGTATCTTCCCTCTATTACCCATTTATTGAGGGTTTTATCAAAATGGATGAGGAATTTTGTCTACATCATTTTCTTCATCTACTGATATGATCATATGATTTCTATCTTTCTATTCATTTATGTGGTGAATCACATTAATTGATTCATGGACATCGAACCAATCTTGTATCCCAGAAATAAATCCATCTTGATTATAATTTATGATCTTTCTAATGTATTGCTAAATTTGGTTTGTTAGTATTTATTTTTAATTACATCTATGTTCAACAGGGATATAAGACTATAATTTTGTTGTTGTTGTTTTGTTTTATTTTGTTTTGTTTTGTGTTGTTTCGTTTTGCTTTGTAATGTCATTGTTTGGCTTTGGAATCATTGTAATGGAAGCCTTTTAGTCCTGAACATTTTTTCTTTGGGAGTTTTTTGAGTACTAAGTCAATTTTATTAGTAGTAATTGATCAGTTTAGATTTTCTTTTTCTTCTTGACTCAGTCTTGGAAGATTTTATATTTTTATGAATTTACTTATCTCTTTCATATATATTGTCCACTTAATTGGCATATTATTTCTTGTAGTATGTTCTTATAATCCTTTGCATCACTGTGGTGTTAGTTGTTACTTCTTTTTTCATTTCTTATTTTATCTATTTTGGGTCTCTCTCTTTTTGTCTTGAGTTTGGTTAAAGGTTTGTCAATTTTGTTTATCTTTTCAGAGAACCAGCTCTTGAGTTTATTGATCTTTTGTATTGTTTCTTAGACTCTAGTTTGTTTATCTCTGCTCTGATCTTTATTATTTTCTTCCTTCTACTCACCTTGGACATTTGGGCTGTTTTTTGTTTTTTTTTTTTTTTTTTCTAATTCTTTTAAGCATATGGTTAGATTGTTTATTTGAGATTTTTCTTGTTTCTCGAGGCCTGTATTGCTATGAATTTTCCTTTAAAGACTGCTTTCACTGTATTTCATAGAATTTGAGTCATTGTATTTTCATTTTCATTTGTCTCTAGGTATCCTTTGATTTCTTCCTTGATCTCACTGTTCGCCTATTCACTGTTTAGCAGTCTGTTATTTAGTCACCATGAGTTTGTGTATTTCCCGGGTTTTTTTTTTTTTTTTCTTCTAGTTCAATTCTGGTTTTATACTACTGTGGTTGGAGAAGATGCTTGATATAATTTCAGTCTTCTTAAATTTATTGAAACGTTTTATGTCCCTACATGTGGTCTATCCTGGAAAATATTCCATGAGGACTTGATGAAAATGTATATTCTGGGGTAAAATACTAAAAATATTGATTGAATTAATCTGGTTTAGTGTGTCATTTAAGGCCACTAACTTGTCATTTTCTCTCTGGAAGATATGTCTATTGGTGTCAATGGAGTGTTAAAGTCTCCTACTGTGACTGTATTACTGTTGATCTCTTCTATGTTAATCAATATTTGCTTTATATATTTACATGCTTCTACGTCAGAAACATAAATATTCACAAGGATTATTTTCTCTTGTTAGATTGATGACTTTATCATCATGAAATGTCCTTCTTTGTTTCTTCTTATATTGTTTTAAAGTCTATTTTGTCTGATATAAATTTTGCTACACCAGTTTTTGTTTTCCTTTTTCATTTGCATGAAATATTTGTTTCCATTCCTTTACTTTCAGTCTATATATCTTTCTATGTGAAGTGGGTATCTCGTAGACAGCATATGTATGGGTCTTGTTTTCTTATTCATTCTGCTACACCATGTCTTTTAATTGGAGCATTTAATCCATTTGCATTTAAATTGATTATTGAGAGGTACATAATTATTACCATTTTATTATTCATATTTATGTTTTTCTCCCTCCTACTTCTTAATAAGTCCATTTAACATTTCTTGTAATATTAGTTTGGTGATAATGAACGACTTTAGCTTTTTTTTTTTTTTTTTGGTCTGAGAAGCTCTTTATCTCTTTTGCAATTATAAATAATAGTTTTGCTGACTATTCTTGGTTGTAGATCCTTGCTTTTCACCACTTCGAATATGTTGTACTGATCCCTTCTTGCCTGCAATGTTTCTGTTGAAAAATCAGCTGACAGTCTTATGGGAGTGCCCTTGAAAGTAACTAACTGTCTTTCTTTTGCTTTTAGTATTTTCTCTCTGTTTTTAAATTTTTTAATTTTAATTATGATGTGTCTCGATGTATGTTTCAGTTTATTTTGTTTGTGAATCTTTGCACTTTCTAGACTTGTATGTCTATTTCCTTCACCATGTTAGGAAAATTTTCAGGTATTATTTATTCAAATAGGTTATCGATTTCTTTTTCATCTGATACTCTTATGATGCAAATGTTGTTACACTTGATGTTGTTCCAAAGGTCCCTTACACTATTCTAATTTGTTTTTCTTTTTTTTCTCTTTCGATGTTGTGTTTTCTACTACTTAATTTTTCAAATCACTGATTAAATCCTTTGCTATATCTAATCTGTTGCTGATTCTTTCAAGTATTCTTCATTTTAGTTATTGTTTTCTTCATTTCTTAGTGGTTGTATTTTATGGTTTCTATTTTTTTATGCTTGCTATCTTTTTTTGATGTTCTCACTAAGTTTATTAAGCATCCTTATAAGCAGTGTTTTGTACTCTGTATCCCATAGTTTGCTTTCCTTTTTTTTTTTTTTTTTTTTTTTTTTTTGTAGTTTTTATCTGGAGTTTTCTTCTTTTATTTGGGACATTTGGTTTTTCATTTTGGCTGCCTTTTTGTGTTTGTATATCTTAGGTAGATTAATTTTGTCTCCCAGTTTGGGTGGCTTTATGTGGTAGGTTCCCTGTGGGGCTCAGTGGCTCAGTCTCTTTGATCACTTGTGCTAGGTAGTCCAGGAATGTTATTTGTGTTGGCTGTATGTGCCCTCCTGTTATATTTAAGCCTTGATTTTTGTTGACAGATCAGTGGGTGGGACTGACCCTCAGGCTGACAGACTATGAGAATTGCCGGCACCCCCAGTTTATGAGCTGTCATGCAGGGGCTGATTACACATAGCAGACTTTGCCCCAGTGGGCTCTAGTACCTGCCAAGACTACCTTTTGTATGTGTAGCTTGTGGTACTAATTAGGTAGTGCCCTGTTGTGGTCTCTAGGCAGCCTTGGTGTGTGTTGATTCTTGGTCTTTTTCAGAAGAGTTCCTGTGCAGGCCAAGGTCAGTTGCTGTCTGTGAGCTGCCTGGGGCTACCTGGTAAAAACTACAGAGTTTCTCAGGGTTGGTCACTGCCTGTGCTGGACTTGGAGACACATGGGAGAGTCTGTGCTGGAAACAGAGGCTGACTGCCACAGTACCTGACCTGGGGCAACTCAGTAAGTGCCCAGGGCATTCTGAAATCTACTGTTGACTGCTGGCCATCTACGAGACTCAGCTGCTGAGAGACCCTCAGGTAGTAAGTGAGTTGGGTGAGGGAGGTCCAAGGGATTCACGATGGTGGGTCAAGTGATGTTCACCAATTTAATACAGATTCAGGTTAGGTGCCAGTGCTATACCTGTGGCCACTCAGCAAAAGTCTCAGAGCACATTGAGGCCAGCCACCACCTGCCTGGGGCCCATAGACACTTAAGAGTTTTCAAGAAAGAATGCAGGGATGGCTGGGGCTGGCTTCCCAATGCCGAAAGTACCTGTGAGGGTGCATGAGTTGGTGGGACAGGTCCCAGGGAGTCGCCAGGTTAATATAGATTCAGATTTGGCCATGTAGGGGGAGGGCTCAACACAGGAACAATGGTGAATGTCCCTCTAGCCTTATACCTGAAACCATACAACTCGGCCTCTCTCTATATGTCTCTGGAACCTCCTGAACCACTGTTTCTCCACTGGAGTCCAAGGTGAGTGGCCATGAACAAGTTAGTCTGTGCATGTGTCCTTTAACAAGATGCCTTTGTTTCCAGGAGTCTTCCATCTCATCTGGATGGATCAAATTACCAATTTTTCACAGCCAGATCCGGGGGCTTTTCTTCTCAGTACTGGCTGTCCAGGCTTGGGAGTCTAGTGTAGGGCTGGGACCTCATCTTCCTCTATGGGAACTTCCACAGCCAATATATCTTAATTCTCAGTTGTCACACGTGGATGTAGGGCCAGCTCGTTTGGCATTTCCACTCCTCCTTCCAATCTCAACATAGCTTCTTCTTTATATCCTTAGTTATAAAACTTCTGTTCAGCTAGTCTTCAGATGGTTCACTTGGTTGATGGTTCTATAATTTTGTTGTAATTCTAATGTGATCAGGGGAGGAGGCGAACACAGTGTTTTTTTACTCTACCATTTTGACAGAACTCCCACATTTGTATTCTTATATACCATTTTCATTGTTCATCATTCCTTTGTATTGATTTAAATTTTCATTTTCTGTCATTTTTTTTCGAACTGATGAAACTGTTTAACTTTCTTAAACAGTTATTATGCAGCAGATATCCTGGTAGCAAATTCTTTTGGTTATTGCTTATCTGAAAATGTCTTTATTTGACTGCAAACATGAAGAGTATTTTCAGTTGGTAAAACTTTCTGGGTTGATAGGTTTTGTTTTGTTTTTGTTTTTCATAACTTTGAAGATGTCATAGTGTAGCTCCTGATGAAAAGTCAGTCGTTATTCATATTATTTTCCTCCTATTTACAATGTGTTATTTTTCACTGGGTGATATCAAGATTTTCTCTTAATGTTTGTTTTTACTGATTTGACTATGAAATACCTAAATACGGTTTTATTTATATTTTATCTGCTTGATATTAAATGAGTAACTTCAGTCTATGAATTTGTGGTTTTCATTAAATTAGCAAGATTTTAGTGATTATTTCTTCAAATATTTTTGTATTCATTCTCTTATTTCCTTCAAGTGATACAAAAGATACAAGATAAATTACATGTATCTTAGACTGTTTGATATTTTTCACATATCCGGTAAGTTCTATTCACTTTTTAAAATTTTGCTCAATCTTCTTCAAATTGAATAATTTCTATTAGTCTAATTTAGGGCTCACTGATACATTTTGCTCACATCTCTAATATGCTATTAAGCTTATCTAATAAAATTTTTATTTCATATATTTTATCTTTTATTTATATAATTTTATTTAATTATATTCTTTATAATTTTTAAGTTTTACATACTTATAAGTTATGGCTTTTCTGGGGTATAATCAGGGTCTCTATATCTTCAGTGAAGTCTTATGTGTCTGTCAGGTTGGAATCCCTATATTCAGAACTTCTACTTTCTGGAACTTTCATCCATTTTACTGTTCCCTCAGTTTATTTTCAGCCAGAATTTGTTAATTCTCATCTTACACATGCAAAGGTTAGTATTTGAACAAAAACCTAAAAGAACCTCTATTCAAGTTTTTATAGTTCTTCTCTATACCATTTCATCCTCTTTGGTGGCCTGCACCACAAACCCCAGCTTCCTCAGCAGCTCTGAAATTTGAGTTCTATCTCTTTAGTTGAGTAAAATATTTGTCTAAAAAGTTCCCTCAGGCAGAAAACCGTGGTGGCTATAGGTCTTACTGCATGGGTTTCCCCTCTCTGAATGATCATGGTTATGAACTGCCAGTGCTTAACATCTCAAAAGAGTTGATGTAGACATGTTATCCAGTTTGATAGCTGTTTACAGTGAGAAATCTATTTCAGAAGCTGAATTTAAAACTTTATATTTTTGTTTCCATTTGGATTTCATATTAAGAACAATAGGGTGCTTAAGGGTAATAGAACATATGTGTACTACAAGGGGCTTTTAAAAAGTAGTTTTGAAGTTTTAAATGTAAATTTTGGAGGAAAATTACCCAATTTTTGGTTCTTTCAACAGTAAACTTTCAATTGATTTTTGATCCTCCTAATATTACAAAACTATTAAATTTTCTTCACTAAATTTTATCTTTGTTATTTAAACACTCAGAGATTATTCTGAGGGTCACAAACTGGTCTCTTAGTCTCAGGAGAGAAGCAATCCAAGAAGCAAACGTGCTGACGTTATAATTTAGATAGCAACACCACTGACCTCTACCAGAAACAACATGATTCATTATGTAGAAAAGACCAACCAATGCAGCACTTCATTTATTCCAAGCCTTTCAGATGACTGCCAGTATACATACAGATGAAAAATATTCAATTAGAATAAAAACAAAAACCTGTCATTCATTTTGATTTCATTGTGTTTAATAAGTATACATAATGTTTACAAGAGATCTCCTTAATTATTGTCATATTGACTTTCTAATGGCACTGTGTTAAAATTTTTTTTTAAGAAAGCTCTTTTAAACTCACACATGAAAACTAGGTAAATTCAATGTGCATTTGGGTAGATGGGCGGCTAATTACTTATTCTTCTTGCAATTATTCAATTGGCACATGAAATTATTTATTTATTTATTTGTTTGTTTGTTTGTTTATTTATTTATTTATTCATTCATTCATTTATCTTCTACAAGTCATGGTTTTGATTCTCTGGAAGAAGCTGGAAGATATTATCTGAATCAAACTAACATAGCTGTAAATTTTTAAATATTTATTCTTGACTATTGCAGACTGAATTTCAAATCTGTTTACTTAAAATTTTAATTACTGATTGTTAAAAGTATGGAGTGTCAATGACTAAATTCAATCCATCGGTAAGTTTAGAGCTAAAACCTTTAAATATCAGTGGTAGCATGGGAAAATTCAATCTAGTTTTCAAAGGGTCTTAATCTGAAAAAAGTGTGCTTTCACCTTACAGAGGTAAGGGTAGGATCGTGCTGAATATTTATGCTTACATGCTATACTCATTGTATATGGCAACGACTAGGCTGAGGGAGGATCAGAAATCTAGCCAGCACTGTTCAGTATCATAGCTACTAATCTCATGTGGTTTCAGGACACTTGAAATACAGTAGTCTGAATCAAGATGTTTTGTCAGTTTAAACTGATTTTAAATATTAAAGATGAAAAAAATGATTCACAACATACACATTTTAACTCTTTTATAAAGTATTTTTTTAATATCATTTGAGTAGTCATGCAGCTTCTCTGGCAGTGGGGTACTGAGAACATAAAATTCTGGTTCCAGAGTCTAGCTTTATTTACATATCTCAATTCTTTCATTTCTTGAATTTATTTTGCAGCAATTTCTACTGTCATACTACTGAAACAAGAGATGCATGTGTATTGGTCACTGTGATGGATAAAATGATATTCTGTGGATAGTTTCATTTTATGTTTTGTTGTTGTTGTTGTTGTTGTTTAAAAAAACTGAAAGACTCTTCTAAGAAAATTTTCACTTATTTTCAATGTAATTTTAAATAAATAAAATAAATGCAATATGAATACCTTATTTAATAAGCCAGGCAGGCCTTTGGACTACTTCAGTGTTATGCGGCCATGATAAATTCAACCCTCAAATTAAAAGTCATTAATTGAATTTGTTTTTTCCATTTAGTAACTCATTAGAACTGGACTTACTAATACTAATAATTCTAATAACTCTTAAATAAAAGGAGTATACAATAGTACATGAATGCTTGGAATATTATCAGTAGAGAAATTAAAGTGATGGAGGATGTCTTTATATGAAAACTCAGCCCATGCTCTGAGGCAGGTAATTCAAAGGGAAAATTAGTCAAAGTAAAACTATCATAAATTGTGAATATCTTTAAAGTCTCCCATACTGGAAAAACTAATGTCAACCTTAACTGTTCCTCTATCTTCCATCTAACTTATAAAATTAAAACTGTATTGATATCAAATGAGAACTATTAAATAATGTTAGTTAATGTGTATAAAGTTGATTTTCAATGTTAATATTACACTTAGGACACTTAAATAATACTTTCCATTACTGTGAATTCTGCAGTGTGAGCAAAGTATTATTCCTAAGTATGAGAAATGTAAACATGCACCACTGTATGATAATTCATTTTTTATTTTTTAAGCAAGCCCAGATACCACACCAGGGTATTCTTTCAATATCCAAAAAAATTAGTCTTTGGTGAAATCTAACATTTTAAAAATCACAATTATTATTATAGAGTTAAAAATAACATTTAGTATCAGCTTCTTTTTTAACCCTGTGATTGGATAATATTCTCAACATTGTTGGGAAATGATTTTTATATGAATAGTATGGACTTTAAAAATAATTATCTACTCATTCTCCCATAAAATGTGTGTTCTCTATTAAAATGATTAAATTTTTACAAGTATTTATTTATTTATTTTTAAGAACTCATTACTCTGAGAAACATTGTGGACTAATGGGAAAATATGTGGATTGTAAACCCTAGTGTTCTCTCTGAAATTAAATTAGTCCTGTGACTTTGGGCAAGGCACTTAACCTCAGTGAACCTCATTTGCTTTGTCCATAAAAATAAAGGTGGACTTAAACTAGATCACTGATTCATAACTTGCTTTAAAAAAATTTTTTTTAAGTTGTTGTCAAACACCAGAATTCTTACCTCAAATAAAATCTTATAAGAGAGGCCAGTAACACCTAAGGATCCAAAGAAGAGAGTAGGAACATAATTGATCTTTGATTTAGGTGATCTGTTGGAGTTTGGCCAGTTTTAAATTCTACATGACTTTTTTTAGTCTTAAAATTTAATTACATCTGGGGCAAGCTTGTCCTCTTTTTCCAAGGGCAAAAATGCAATGTTTAGAACATTGCAACACAATGATTTACATTCCCAGATCAGATGAAAATCATAACACGTTGACAAATTTAGGTGTACAATTTTACCCAAACTCTTGTTTGATAATTATTCCTTTTTCTTCATTTATTTAAGAATTTCCTCTCTCTTTATATTTTACAAGTAAATTTATTCTCATAAACAAGTCAGTTAAAGTGGGAATATTTATTTTCATGGATGTATGTTAAAGCTGTTTAGAAAAAATGCATTTTACATTGTACTGCACACCATTACAAAATACAAAGTGTTTCTTAATAATAAGCTTTCTACCATCTGATAAAGGTAAGCAGATAAAGTAACATATAAGTAATTTAGAGAAAAATTAAGAGTGAGAAAACTACAGCACTAATTTTGACACTACTGCTAACTTTAAAGGCCTTGGGAAGTTAGACAATGTGGTACTTACCCAGTAGCATATGACACAAAATTTTGTCACAAGACAAGCCTGCTAACTTCCTAAATACTTGTGCAATGCTATTTGTTTATTTGTTAATAACAATTTAACCTTTTCATCTAACAAATTAATTCCTTCATGTCCATGTAATGACTACTCTTCTTAATTGTCCTGTACTATTTCTCAAGAAGTAGGAACAGATGTTTTGTAGTTCCTTTGTTCTATCATTAAGCAATATCTACCATGATAACACTTTTTATCTTTACAATATATTAGTGCATATAATCAGAGTTTCTTATTATGCATACTATCAAATATTGTTATCCATACCTTGTTAGTGTATCTTATCTTCTCAGAGCTATTTTTATTTTTGTTTATTCTATAATGTTGAAGGCAAAATATGTACTCGATATATACAAAATATATTGACTTATTCTTCAATTTTCTTCTCTGTCATCATCTCAGATATTGTAATCATCACATCCACATTCAGAAAAAAAAAAATCACCTAATCATCCAAATTAAAAAAGAAAAAAAAGCAACATAAAGAATGACTCAGTAACTTGAAAGAGAAAAGAAAAAGAATTAAAGTGCATACTATATTTGTATTACTCCTACTGAGTTCAGAACAATTCTTTCCACTTTTTGGTTACTGAAACCATATATTCAACTTCACTTCACAAACTTCAACAGATTGTAATTGTGGATTCTAATGAGGTACTAAATAAACAGAATCACATTGCAAGAAAAAGTGTGTGCATGCCTGTGTGTAATTTGTTTTAAATGACTATGATCTATATCATTTAGAACCAGAAGAGAGAAAAGTTTAACTCCAGATAATTCTAAAGAGTTAGATGAGAGAAAGTGTAAAACAGCAGCTGTAGGCAAAATCAATCAATCAATCAATTAATCAATCAATCATGTAGATATTAAAAATGTTATAGAGTGAAGTCAAAAGCATGGCAGCATGAGAGATCTCCTTAGATCTCTCCCCTTAAAATAACAAGCTGAACATCCGTAATTCAACAAATAACATCCAACCTGAACACGAGCACATCTGAAAGATGTGTGCATTAGAGAATCCAAAGGTGGGAAAATCCATGTGGGACTGGCAGACATATTAGAAGTGTGAAACAAAGAGCTGCGCTATGCATCCAAAGCTCCCTGCAGGAAGAGGGAAAGGGGCCAATTTGCAGCCAGGTCTTGGCCTTTTGAAGCCTGGAGCAGTGCTGCCTGAGTGATCGGCATATTCAATGCAACTAAGCACACGGCTCAAGGCAAAGAGTAGAGAAGAGACTGAGTGTGGAGGGGTGACAACTGTGGCTTAGCAAATGCCATTGCCAAGCGGGAGGCTGAGTCACGGAGACTGGCTACACCCCCACACAAACCCAGAGCATGCCCTACCATATCCTCTCAGAGTTAACACCACCAAGCCCCAGAGGAATTTACGCAACCAGTACTGAAACACACACAACAGCTGGTACCAGAGATACTTGCAGTGATATTGAGGCAAAACATTTGAAACCTGGAAAACAGCAAAAAGGGAAGGGAAACAGCCACATACACTGCAGACATCTCCCAAACAACCCACCTCATCCAGTCAGGTTGAACTGGAAAGAAACAGCAGATCATTGCATCTGTCTGTTGGGTCAGTAAAAGGATTTCAGGACCTCTTCAGAGACTCAAACCTTGATTGCCCATCACATATTTTCACAGGGATAGAACCCTGGGACTAAGGGACTTTCTCACAGAGGCACATAGGCACATACCAGAGAGAAAAGGGTATTAGTAGTCTCAAAGCAGAGATCCAAGAGGTTTGGATGATACCTACTAAAAATCAAAAGAAAAATCCCTTCTTATCAACCTTATAAAGAGAGATCGCTAAATAATAAATTTTATTTTTTAAAAAAGCTGAGTATACTCCCATTAATGCCTAGGTGGAGAAATAGTCCATCAAACACCAGGAACAACCAAGATGACAAGGCAGCTCAGAAAGAAAGAGAAAAACCTCCAGAAAATAAGCTCAAAGACATAGAAATATGTGACTTAAATGACAGAGAATTCAGGATGGTACTTCTGAAAAAACTCAATGAGATGCAAGAAAATTCTAACTAAGAATTTCAAAACCTAGAAACAAAATAAATGAACAAAAAAAAATTCTATAGAAAGAAGATTGAAACACATGCCCCCCTCCCTAAAAAAAAAAAAAATATATAGAACTCTAGAGATGAAGAACACAGTAAGGAAAATGAATAAAATAGCAAGCTTAGGAAAAAGATATCACTAGGTGGATGAAATAATTCGTGCTATCAAAGACAGAAATCTAGAAATGACACAGAAGGAAGACGAGACAGACTTGAGGATTTAAAAAATTGAAAGAACTCTACAAGAACTATCGGACAAAATCAGAAAAAGCAACATAAGAATAATGAGCATGCTAGAAGGAAAAGAGAGGGAGAAGGGAGCACAGAGCATATTCGAATAAATAGTTGACAAAAATTTCCATACCTATGGAAAGCACTGGATCTTTGAATCCAAGAATCAAACAGAACATCTAAGTATCTCAACTCAAAAAGGTCTTCTCCAGGATACATTACATTAAAATTGTCAAAAATTAATGACAAAGAATTCTCAGGGCAGTCAGGGAAAATAATACAGTAACTTAAAAGGAAAACCCATTAGACTATCATTAGTCTTTTCAGCACAAACCTTACAAGCAAGGAAGGAGTGGAACCAAATATTCAAACTTTTGAAAGAAAGAAATTACCAGCTAAAAATAATATATACATCAAGGCTCTACTTTAGATGAGAAAAAGAAATAAAGACCTTTTCAAACATACAAAGGCTGAAGAAATTTTCCGCCAAGGCCTGAATTACAGAAAATACTGAAAATAGTCATTCTACCTGAAAGAAAAGGACAAAAATACATAACCATTAGTAAGAAAACTAACAGGCAGATAAAAGCAGAAAAATGTAACTCTTATTAAGAACAGGTTATTATAAGCTTAAATGTTACATAATGGTTAAAGACTCCCCCCCCCAAAAAAAAAAAAAACTTTGATAATAGCCTAATATTCAAAATATAGAAAGAACTCATACAACTCAACAACAACAACAACAACAAAACAATCTGATTAAAAATGGGTAAAGGACCTAAACAGACACTCTCCCAAGAATACATACAAAAGGACAACAGACATATAAAAAGATGCTCAATCTTACTAGCTATTAGAGAAATAGAAATCAAAACTACAATGAGATGCCATCTCATACTTGTTAGAATAGCTATTATCAACAGGACAAGTAATAACTGTTGGAGAGGTTGTAGGGAAATAGAAACCCTCAGATACTGCTGGTGGGAATGCAAATTGGTACAACTTCTATGGAAAACAGTATGGAGGTTCCTCAAAAAACTGAGAATTAAATTACTGTGTGATCCAGCAGTCCCTCTTCTGGGTATTCACCCCCCAAATCTAGAAAACATTTATCTGCAAAGATATAAGAACCCCCAGGGTCGGGTCTGGTTAGTACTTGGATGGGAGACCACCTCGGAAGGCCAGGTGCTGCAGACGTAAAAATAAAAAAAAAAAATGAACCCCAATATTCATAGCAGCATTCACGGTGGCCAGGACATGGAAGCAATGGAAGTGTCCTACGATAGATGATTGGATAAAGAAGAGGTGGTATATATATATACAATAGAATATTACTCAGCCATAAAAAGATGAAATACTGCCATTTGCCACAATATGGATGGATCTTGAGATAATCATGCTAAGTCAGACAGAAAAAGTTGAAAACCATATGATATCACTCATATGTTAGATACAAAACTGAAAGCAGCAAAGAAACATGACGAACAGAGACTTATGGAAACTGACTGTATTAGTAGTTACCAGAGGGAATGCGGTGAGGGGGAAGGTAGATAGGGAGAAAGGGGGTCAAATATTTGGTGATGGAAGGTAATTTAACTTTGGGTGGTGAATACACAATGCAATACATATATGACATACTGTTGAATTGTACACTTTAAACTTATTTGATTTTATTAATCAATGTCATCTCAATAATTTTTAATGAAAAAGTAAATGTATCTTCATATGTGAAACTTCATAAAAATATCAATTATTAAAAAAAATATCATAGAAACCTGAAGAAAGCTGTTTGGTTTAGAGAAATCTTGAATAAAAAGTTATTGTTTTATTTTTTCAGCTTTATTGAATACACCGGATATTTGATGAAGCAACCTAGCTTTTTCAGTTATTTCAGTTGTGAAACTTTGATTGATGATATTTGAAGAGACATCAAAAAGGCTCACATACTTAAGAAAAAATGAGATACTTCTGTCATTTTGTGCATCTAGTGTGAGCTCAGTTATTAGAGTTTCTATTCTCATGCTTGGCATCTGTGCTGATTTGTTCTCTGAGGACATTTTTAGACAGGTTATGATTATTAGATGTGATCCACTATTTGTTGCAGTCAGTTGTAAAGGGGCTTTGAACAGGCAATGTAAGTGGTTTTGTCATTAGGATGTGTCAAGTTTCCTGTGAAGAGCCAGAGAGACTTGTAACCACAATGATGAACAAAAGTGGTTCAAATGAGGAACAGGAACATAACTATTTTCCTTTTTTTCTTTAAATTTAGGAGATAAAATCCCTACAAAGTATCCTTGTGTACATAATAGAACAAATAGTCTAATGTCATTCTGGCAGACAACAGCCCGGTTCTTGTGAAACGATAGAAAATATTAAAATGAGTGAATAATTTGATGAAGAGTCATCTATTTGAAGTATCCATATTATGAGTTAACACTACATCTAATTCAGGATGAAGAGTGATGGCTATGAGTGTGAACTAAAATAGAAGAAAGGGTTTCTTTACCTTTATACATTTAAAAAAAATGCCCATGTTGTCGCAAATGTCAATATTTTATTTTTTCTTATGGCTGAGTAATATTCCATTGTATATATGTACATGGATAGATTTTGGGATTATTATGCTAAGTGAAATAAGTCAGACAGAAAAAGTTGAGAACCATATGATTTCACTCATATGTGGGATATAAAACAAAAGTAACAAACAAACATAACAAAGAAACAGAGACTCATGGACAAGGACAGTGAATTAGTGGTTATCAGAAGGAAGGAGGGAGGAGGGAGGGAAGTAAGAAGGAAATTTAACTTTGAGTGGTGAACACATGATGCAACATACATATTATTGAATTGTACACTTGAAACCTACTTGATTTTATTACCCAATGTTACCTCAATAATTTAAATAAACACTAGAATTATTTAAATTTAAATAAAATTATTTTAAAAAGAACAATTATATATATATATATATAATTGTTTTCTTAAAAAAATGTGTCATCATAGCTCTGGTATGATATATAGGTGGTTTAAATCATGGGGAAACTTGAGCTTTGGTTTAAGACAAAATGTAGTTTGAAGCTCGATTTAGCCACCTATGGAATTTGAAGCAATTCATATAACCTCTCCAAGTCTTAACTTCCTATTTCAAAATAGAGTTTATGGTAGTGCTTAATTCTTTGGCTTGTTCTAAGGTCAAATAAGATTATTAAAGCAGGTTACAGGCTTAGCACAAGGACTGACTTGTAAGGCATTCTCAGTAAATGATTGTTGTAATTCATACAGTCATTTTTTTGGTAATGCTTACATTTTCTACCCAGGTAATCTATAATAGTGGTACTTTACATTTCCTAAAAATATGGTCTTTTCTTTGATAAGTAAAATTTGACATGCACGTGGATGTATAAAATTGTGAATAGTTATTTTAAAATTTTCTAAAGAAAAATTCTGTCTTGAAGTCATTCCATGGTTTATATAAGTATTCTTCACTTTATATTAACTGTGCACAATATATAGCGGCCACACTTTTCATCAGAGCAAAACATTCACTCTCATTTATCTGGATCTGAAATGAAAAAGTGAATTGCAAGACCATTTTTTGAGGAATGAGTGTGGGTGTAGCTGTATGTATGTGTGTGTTACATAATTAATGATCTATTCTGAAATTTATTTTTTTCTGAATAACTTTATTATTTTCTACAGTTTATTTTTGAACTAATATTTTGTATTATTTTTATTAGGCTATTTCTCTTACATGTTGATTCACTTATTCAACAGATATCTGTTGAGTGACTATTTTGTAACAGGCACAGTGAATGCTCTCAAGATACAAGAAATACATGTGGTTACAACCTCAACAGACTGTATAGTTAATGAGATTTCAAAATAATATCAATTAACATTTTATGGTCAAGATAGGTTTTGTCACAAACAACTTTTTTCAGGACTTTCTGTTTAAAAAAAACAAAAACAAAAACAAAAACATATCACAAATAGATTTTATTTGTCACTATAAAAAGTCTGAATTTTAAACAGATTCTTGGACTGAGAGCTCATATTCGTCAGCTTGTTCAACTTTAGCACCTGCCTCATCCCCAGTAGATTTTCCAGAACTACCTTGACCATGAAACTTCATGAGTTTTCTCAATTCAAATTTGAGCTTCTTCACCATTTTGAGTTTTCAAACAAAGACATCCTGAAACAGATAAATAGATTGTCAAGTATTTTCTATATCTTTTCCAATGCTGTCTGAGATCAATTTATTAACTACTTTTTTCAAGTCATTTGTCTGTGCCTCTTAGGTCATGAATTCCATCATCTTCTTCTGGATCTGGCAGACTTGTTGATGCTGAGTATAAGATTTCTTCCAAATCTGATTGTTGCACTTTTTTTTTTTTTTTGTAGCCAAAACCAACACAGAACAGATGAAGCAAATAACCATTGGTAGTCTTGACATCAACATGAGCTTCAATTGTGGTGCACATTTTGTCACAGATAGATCCATGCCATGGAAATTAGTCAGGCAGCTTTTTCCCTGAGCATCCTTAGTAATTAGCTTGAATTTTCTAAATGCAACTTTGTCATTCTGCAGATCAGCTAAGGTTACTTTAAAAACATGATCATTGAGACCATCAGATGCAATTTTGGTTCCTGGATTTCTTGTGACTAGTGTTTTTGTAATATTTCCTATATTGAACATAGCTGATGCTTTCACACTATTCCAATCTTTCTTAGAAAATGGATCAATCACTCTCTTTTTTACTTTTTTTATTTTTGCTGTCTTTCATGAGACACTTATTCTTGCCAAATGCCATGGTGCTGCTCTCTTTTTTAAGATAATAATTTTTCCTCTAAATTTCTTAAACGATAACTAATCCCACCCCCCAAAATTGTCAGAAAACTCCACTAATTTCAGACCTAATCTTATGATCACAAATGTATGTAACTTAACTTTTGGAATTTACATTTTGCTAACAGATATTTCTCCACGAATTACAATATAGTCATGAAGCCAAAACAGAAGGGGCAATATGAAAAATAATGCACACTTATTACTCTTGAACAGAGAGAACTTAAAGATTATTGGCTGAGTTTTCAACATTTATTAGTCCCTATATAATAGAAGAATGGTAAAAATTTAATTTAAATGTGTAGTTCACTCCTGTGATAGATGCATTATTTGTCTTCTATCTCAAACCCATTGGCAGCCTCATATTAAGTTCTTGAACATTTCATTAACATATTTTGTTTTTGAGAAATTTGCCTATGAGATCAAAAATTCCACTTTAATTTATGAGTTTAGATTTAAAGCAAATGTTTTCATTGAGTTTTATTTCTGTTTTGAGTTGCTTTAAAATTAATTGAGATAAAAATAGTGTACAGACATTGAAAAATGTAAAAAGTACAAAAAGACATTGAAAAATTTGACTTTCTCACATCTCTGATATGGCATCTCCAGGTTTTCTCCTCTCCGCTGGCTATTACTGTTAAAAAATTTGTTATTATGTGTGTATCTTTCAACAAATATATACATACCCAACCCTACATGTTTGGATTTATATGAATATTTATCACTTTTTTTTAAGTGTTATAACACACGCACTGTTCTGTATATTTTAAAATATTTTTTATTTTTCAATAGTAGTTGGCATACAATATTGTATTAGTTTCAGGTGTACAATGTAGTGATTAGACATTTATATAACTTATTGAGTGATCACCCTGGTAACTCTAGTACTCATCTAACACCATACACAGTTATTACAATATTATGTATGATATTTATTATGCTATACTTTGCATCCCCATGAATATTTTGTAAATAATAATTTGTACTTCTTAATCACGTCCCCTTTTACACACACAACATCAACTCCCCTTTTATCTGGTAACCCTCAAAATGATCTCTCTATCTATGAGTTTGTTTCTGTTTCGCTTGTTTATTTTGTTCCTTTGATTTCACATGTTAGTGAAATCATGTGGCATCTGTCTTTCTCTGTCTGACTTAATCCACTCAGCACAATATACTCTAAATCCATCCATGGCAAAATTGTATTTATTTATTTACTTATGTTTATAGTTAAGTAATATTCCATTGTATATGTGTACCACCTCTTCTTTATCTATTCATCCATTGATGGACACTGAGGTTGCTTCCATATCTTGGCTATTGTAAATAATGCTGCAATAAACATATGGATGCACATGTCCCTTCAAACTACTATTTTGGGTTTCTTAGGATACATACCCAAAAATGGGATTACTGAGTCCTTTTTTGCCTCTTGTTATAGGCTTTATTTTAAGGGCTATTTTGTCTGATACAAGTATTGCTATCCCAGTTTATTTATTTATTTATTTATTTTTATTTTCATAAAATATTGTTTTCTATGCTTTTACTTTGAATCTGTGTGTATCTTTTGATCTGAAGTGAGTCTTTTGTAGGCAGCATATGTAAGGGTCTTGTTTTCTTACCCATTCAGACACTCTTTTGATTGGAACATTTAATTTTTTATTTGATGTAATTTTTGATATATGTATAGTTATTGCTATTTTATTATTCATATTTTTAATATTTATTTTTTCTTCTTCATAAAGAAGAGCCCCCAGCATTTCCTATAATATTGGTTTGGTGGTGATGAACTCCTTTAGCTTTTTGTTGTTGTTGTTCTGAGAAGCTCTTTATATGTCCTTCTATTCTAAATGATAGCTTTGCTAGGTAGAGTAATCTTGGTTGTAGGTCCTTATTTTTCATCACTTAATATTTCTGGCCAATCCCTTATGACCTGCAAAGTTTCTGTTGAAAAATCAGCTGACAGCCTTAACAGAGCTCCCTTGTAGATAATTAACTGCTTTTCTCATGTTACTTTTTAGATTCTCTCTTTGTCATTAAACTTTGGCATTTTAATTATAATGTGTCTTGCTTGGGCATTTTTTGGTTCATTTTGTTTGGTACTCTCTGTGCTTCCTGGGATTTTGTATCTATTTCCTTCCCCAGAATAGGAAAGTTTTTCATCACTATTTTTTGAAATATCTTTTCAATTTCTTGCTTTCTCTCTTCTCCTTCTGGTACCCCTATGATGTGAATGGTGGTACGCTTGATGTCCCAGAGGCCCCTTAAACTATCCTCATTATTTTGGATTTTTTTTCTTGTTGCTGTTTTGATTGGGTGTTTTTTTGCTACTTAATCTTCTAAATCATTGATTTAATTCTCTGCTTCATCTAATCTGTTGATCTCCACTAATATATTCTCCATTTTAGTTATTGTATTCTTCATTTCTGACTGGTTATTATTTTGTTTGCTATCTCCATTTTTATGTTTTCTATCTCTTTGTTAAAGTTCTCACTGAGTTCATCTACATCTCCCCTAAGTTTATTGAGCATCCTTATAACCAGTGTTTTGAACTCTGCATCTGGTGTATCCTTTGTCTCCATTTTGTTTAGTTTCTTTTTCGGGGAGAATTTTGTTATTTTCTTTCATTTGGAACATGTTTCTTTGTCTTCTCATTTTGGCTGCCTCCCTGTATTTGCTTCTATGTATTAGGTAGGAGTGTTACATTGTCCAGACTTAGTAGATTGACTTTATGTAGTAGTCCTGTGGGGCCCATAGGACTTCCCTGGTCTCCTGAGCGTCATGCTCAGGGTGTATTCCTTGTATGGGTTGTGCGTGCCCTCCTGTTATAGTTAAGCCTTAGTTTCTGTTTGCACAATGATAGGATGGATTGACCCTTAGGATGATTAGTTGAATATTGGCCAGTGAAGGGCTGACCCTATGGAGTAGAATTCACTTTAGAAGTCTCTGGTTTCTGCCCAGTCTGCCCTTCATGTGTATCCTTCTCAGATGCAACCTTGGGTGGTGCTCTGGCTCCAGCTCCGGTGGAAGCTGGCCAATGGCTGTGTTGATTTTAGGGCTTCCTGGGAAGGGTTCAGCTGAGGCCTATGTACTTCTGGGGCCACCTGGTGAGAGTTACCAAGCAATCCATTGATAGTTGCCGCCCATGCCAAGCTTATAAGTGCTTTGAGAGGTCAAGCCAGAAATTGAGGCTGGCTGCTGCTATTGCCTGGATTGGGCTGCTCAGCAAAATTACACAGACACCAGATGCTGTTTCTTGGGGGGTTGTGATTTTTTGGAGAGATTTTAGGAAAATCCCCAACATGAGCCAAGACAGGTCATTTGTATGCAAAAGCTACTGGAAGGGTCTTGGGTCCACACGTTAGGAGGGACAGTGTCTCAGGGAATCATGTGGGTTCAGTAAGCAGTGTTAGCTATGTAGAAAGAGACTTAAATGTGGCACCCAACTGAGTCTGTATGCCAGGTTAGGGAGGGCTCAACAAAAGAACAATGCCCTCTGCCAGCACTTCTGTCTAGGAAAAAGCCGCCCCTCTTTCCCTTGCCCTGATTCCAGACAACTTAGTTCCTCCTCACATGGCCCTAGTTCCTTTCAAGCTACTGCCCAGAGCTGAAGCTCAGAGCAAAGGAGTTTGTCACCAAGTAAGTTTGCATGCATGGGCCCCTTAACAGGAATATCTATGACTCCTGTAGCCCTCTATCTCTCTCAGACATAATCTCTGCTGGTTTTCACAGCCAGAAGTTGTGGGGACTTCTCTTCCCAGTACTGGAACCCCAGGCTGGGGAGCCTGGTGTGGAACTGGCACTCCTTTAGGGGGACCTCTGCAGCTGAAATAACGTTCCAAATTTTCAACTGTCTCACGTGAGTATGGCACCAGCCCAGTCTGCATCTCTGCCCATCCTATCAGTCTCAAGGTGACTCCGTCTATGTGATCTTAGTTGTAGGACTTCTTTTCAGCTAGACTTCAGGTGATATTCAGTGATAGTTGTTCTGTAGTTTCGTTGCAATTTTGATGTGGTCATGAGAATTGACAGACACAGTATTTACATACTCTGCCATCTTGACTGAAAATTCTGTTAAGATATGTTTTATGGCTCAAAATAGTCTATATTTGGTGAAACCTTCATGTAAACTTGTGAAGAATGTGTATTCTGCTGTAGTTGGATCAAATGTTTTATAAATGTCAAATTGATTCAGTTAATTGCTGCTGCTATTGAGTTTATATTATTACTAATTTTATGTCTGTTGGACTTTTCAATTACTAATGAAGTGTAGCAAAATCCCCAACTATAATAATAAATTTATCTATTTTTTATTGCAGTTTTAGGAATTATTGCTTCACATAATTTGATGTCTCCTATTAGGTGCATACATATTAAGAATTCTTAGATAATTTTACTTTTTATCATTAGATAATGACCCAATTTATCTCTGAAATTTTTTCTTGCATTGAAGCCTGTTTTCTTTAAAATTAATATAACTACTCCAGCTTTCTTTTGATGAGTATTAGCATGGTCTAGCTTTCTCCCATGCCTTTGCATTTAATGTATCTGCTTTATATTTAAAGTGTTTATTTGTAAATAATGTAATTGTGTCATTTTTTATTTACTCTAATATTGTGTTTCAGTTGGTGTATTTTAATGTTTACAATTACAAAGATTATTGATATAGTTGCATTAATATCAGCCATAGCTGTAACTGGTTTCTATTCATCACCCTTATTCTATGTTTTTTGTTGTTGTTGTCGTTCTGCTCTTTTTCTGCCTTGTCTTTTTTTAATTGCACATTTTATATGATTTCATCTTCTTTCCTTTCTTAACATATAAATTACATATTTTTAAAAATGTAATGGTTTTCCCAGAGTTTATCAAATATATTTACAGCAAATATAAATACATTTTTAAATGACACTATAGCAGTCCATGGGGACTGAGAGTACCTTATAGGATCATTCCCAATTTTTTTTTCCCATTCCATATAACATTGTTGTCATTCATTTCACTTATCGATCAACTATAATCACCAAATATATTGTTGCTATTATTATTTTGAACAAAATGTTTCTGCTCAATAGGTAAAAATAAGAAAAATTTATTTCTTTTAAAAAATTTATTTCTTAAATAAATGAATTCATTTATTCGTTCTTTAACCCTCTTGCTTTCTTCATGTAGATTCAAGTTTCTGATCTATATTGTTTTCTTTCTTTCTGAAGAATTTCTTTTAATATTTATTGCAGGGCATGTCTACAGATAACATGTACATTTTTTTTCTGAAAAAAAATGTATTTTTTCTTCACTTTTGGAAAATAATTTTACCTGATACAAAATTCTGTGTTTGCGGTTTTTTTTTTCTTTGACTGTTTTAAATATTTCAGTCCACAGTCTTCTTACTTGCTTAATTTCTGAAAAGAAGTCCAATGAAATTCTTACTTTTGTTTTGTATATGTACTGTACTCTTTTCCTCTGTCTTCTTTTAACTTTTTTTTCTTTATTTTTGCAATTCGAATATGAGTTCTTGGATAGGAACATCTTTTTTTTTCATTCTTTTTTCTCTTTGATTTTCAGTTTGGTAAGTTTCTATTGATCTATCTTCAAACTTACTTATTCTTTCCTCAGCTGTGTCCAGTCTACAGATAAGTCCAGGAAAGGCATTTTCTATTTACTTTATAGTGCTTTTTTAAATTTTAACTTCCAACATTTCTTTTTTATTATTTTTAATTAACATTTTTAGCTTTATTGAAAAATAATTGACATATATCACTGTATAAGTTTAAGGTGCACAATGTGATGGTTTTATTTATGTATATTGTAAAAATATTACCACAATAGGTTTAGCTAACAACCATTATATCATATATATATACAATAAAAAGAAAAGAAAAAAAATTATGTGACAAGAACTCATTGGATTTACTCTCTTAATTTTCCCATATATCATGTATCAATGTTAGCTATACTTACCATATTGTACATTATATCCCTAGTACTTATTTATTTATTGTATAACAGGAAGTTTGTACCTTTTGACTACCTTCCTCCAATTTTCCCAAACTCTGTGTCATATTGTCTGTTTTTGATGTTTGTTTTGTCTCTTCAGACTGTGTTTTGTCTTTAATTATGGTTAGCATTTTTTTTTTAATTTAAAGCTGGAAATGATGTAAAATGAACTGAGATATACAGCCATTAATGTGAAGTTATCTAATTATGAGTTAGGCTCTTTATTGTTTGGTGTAGCTATGGGTGTCACAAGCTAAAATTTCCTCTCTAAACTTATTGTATTTTTCTTCTCTGTTGGCTTTGACGTTTAGTGTTTCTTATAGCTATAGATCTCATAGTTTAACATTTTCTCTCTAATCTCATTTTTAACTTCTTTGTTGTCTTTGAGTTTTTCTATAGACTCTTTCTTAAATGATATTCTTTTCAGCTGTAATAACTTATTATATTAATAATAACATGGTAAAAGTGTAAGGAGAGGTTAAATGTTCTATATTTCTATAATTAGTTCTTGGTGTTTTAGTTCTTAGCTTATAGCATTGGGAGATTACTTTCATAAGTGCTTCTCAGCTGTTTTCCCCACCTTAGGTAAAATAGGATGGGTAATCAGGTCTGGAGTTGGTTATTTCTCCTCCCAGATGTCAATTAGGCTTTGGTAAAAACACATTAATAAAAATATTTTCCTAGAGGGCATGATTTTACTAATTAGAGCAGAGAGCTATGAATTATTTCAAAATAGTTGCATTGAAATGGTTACTCTGAAAAATGTTTTAAAAATTGTTATTTCAATTGGAAAAACACATTGTTGTAACATTTCAAAATTATACAGTTTTACTTGTTTTTCCTAAAGTGCATTTTATACTGGGGAAAAAAGAACATAACCCTTATATCAATATAAAATAAATATTTGTAAAAAATATTTTTTATCAAATTATGAGGAAACCAGCAAAATATTTAAAAAAAAGATTCAGAGAATAATTCAACGAATCAACACACATATGGACAATTAGAAAAGCTGACCTCCCTTTGCTAATAAATGCATAACTTCATTTTCATTAGAGAAAATTACTTTCATCTGCATGGACAAGGTTCATTTGTATTACCAGTTTCTCACTACTTACAGTGTTTAAACTTTCTCAAAGGTAATTAATTGTATAAACATCCATAAATCATATAGCTCCAAAACAGTGTCCTAAACAATACCCAGCATTTCTTGAAAAGCACACCCAGTAATCTTTTTTGTCTATTTTAAAACTTTTCCTGAGTCTATGAAAAACAATGTTTCAGGCAGGAAGTATTTATGGAAATTTCTGAGAAATTATAGGTTTTTAATTTCTTGATTGTTCTTAGCATCACCATTCTTAGCCACACCATAACAGTTTTCTCTATTCATGGTAAACTATAATTCAGATTACTAAAAAAGAAATGTCTGAGTAATGCTAAAATCAAAACACAGCATATGCTATTAAAGTATTTCAAACAAATACCAAAATTATGATTACAGAATGGCAGAATATGTAGAAAAACAGTGTTACTAGTTGAAATAATATAATTTGAGTAGAATAATATCTACAAGATAAGGTAATATATCTCGCTTAATGAATTACTTCATTTTTGTTTGTTTTCCAGAGTTAGCTTTGAATCAACTTTTTTTCTTCATCTTTACTTGTGTCTTAAGATAAGCCAGCTTCCCCATAAGAGAAATCTAGAGCATATGGGAAGAAATTGGCTTTTCATAAATTTAATTCAAGGGTCCCTACAGCTGTCTATCTCCCCTTCTAAGAAGAACCAGAAGGAGTAGTGGACTTCTTTTTAACCTGATGACTCAGGAGATCAGCTACTATATTGTTACAATGAATAAAAGAATTCCAACCGTATATCAACAGTTCTTTGGAAAGAACTTTCAAACCTGGGGCGTGGTTGTGAAAAGTGTCACATTTAAACATTTTCTTATGTAATGGATATTAGAATTTGGCTAGGGCCATCTCAGTTGGAATTATTTTGCTTAAAGATAAATTCCCCTCTCTCTCACACACACACAAAAGAAAAATATAAAAACAAATAAAATATATGTATGTATAAAAAAATTCCTTGAAGGCAAACATATGTTACATGAGACAGAGCAGTATTTCTTCAAGTGGTTCAAAATCCACTTTCTATAAATTTTCTTAAAACATGTTTAAAATATATATTCCTGGATCACATTTTTCCCAATAAATTAGACTCCTGAACTTTTTTTTTTCCTATAAGTTTTTTTTTTTTAATTCCACATATAAGTGAGATCATATAGTATTGTTCTTTGTCTGGGTTATTTCACTTAGCATCATGTCTTTGAGATCCCTCCACGTTGTTGCAACTGACAGGGTTTTCTCCTTTATACGGCTAAATAGTATTTCATTGCAGATACAGCTCCTATATTTACTAAATAAGGATCCTGAATGTCTGTAATGTTTCAATACAACAAACACAGATGCCAATATGGTCACTAAAACATAGTTAATAAAACGACAGAGTAGATTGATACACTTAGAAAGATTTTCAATCAACAGTTAAAATAAATTACTTCTAAATCTTAGTTTATACAGAAACGTGCTTGCTACTGTTTTGAACATCCTAAACATTACTGACTTATTATTTTCAAAATATAGCTTAAATTGTAATTCTTAAAAAAAATTTAAAAAAATAACTTAATCTGCTCCCATGGATTAATTCACTGAGTATTCACAATGTAAATATTTTTTATATATTACTCTGATAAAGAAAATAAGCTTAGCACCTTTAATTCTCTATGTTAAACTACAAATAATTAATAAATTAGGGCTAAAAAGTTGAATTTTTACCCCTGAACTAATTGTCCTACCACTATCTGAAGTTTTCCCAGTATAGATGCAGTTATGAAGAATCCCCAGAAAATAGTCATTTGGTAGATTTTTTGAGGAAAAAACAGTCTTCAAAGAACAATTGAAAGCAGGTTAATTAAGTCAGAAAAAACCTCTCTCTCTCTAGTTTCAACTACAGATACTTCTTAAACCATAATACTTTGGAAACAAAATCTCTCCATATGTAACTATATCCATAACTATGTGTCTTATTGAAATCTTTTCCTACAAAACATAAGATAAAATGATATGAACATGTTATAAATTAAAATTTTTGAAGTAGTTGATTGACATAGTGGGATATTGTAAGAATTAAAGTGAAACATCTAGAAATGAAAGTGGAGAGCTAGATAGAAACCAGAGAATGAAAGACCTTATACTGCGAACCTATAATTGTTAACTTTATTCTGTTATTAGTAAGTTTAATGTTCTACAGCAAACAAACATATTCCCATTTTCTATTTCAATGACTTCCCTTTAGGGAAATTTCTGACTGCATAGTCAGATAGACCATCTTAAGGCAATATTGTTGTTTACTCATGTTATCTCAGTATTTAAGTACAAATCTGGATAACTTTTGACATAAAAATGGTAACATTTTGAAAAATATGTATAGAGTTTGGAAAAATATCAAAGTGAGAGATGTCCCCAAATCTCTCCCCTTGAAACAAGAATAAGTTGAACATCTAAAACTCAACAACAACAAAAAACAAACTACACACTAACACGTCTGAGTATGGGATCTGCACATAAGAGCTACCACAGGTTAGAGCCCCAGGTGTCAGACAGTGGACTGGGAGAAGAGAGAAAGCTGTCTCTTGCAGCTGCCCATGCTACCTGTAGGAGGAGGGAGAGTGGAGAAGATGTGCGGAATTCCATGAACAGCCCTGCCTGAGAGAGCTGTGATCTCCACACAGCCGGTGGCAGGGCCCAGTCATAGGGCAGAAAGCAGAGAAGCAGAAAAGTAGAGTGAAAAACAAAGGCTGAGCTGCAGCCACCAAACACCAACCCAGAGAGCCCCTCCCCCAATATTCTACGAGAACAAACACCTTAGACCCCTAGGGGAATATGAGTAAATGCTACTGAAACTGCTGCAAACACTGACAGGGACTGAGACAGAGGTAGGTGAGTGTGATAAAAATCTACAAGAAAATAAAAAGGCATTTATAAGGCTTTATATAAAGCAGGGATCCAAGAGGCTTAGAAGCCACTGACTGGAAACCAAAGAAAATGTGCCTTCTTTATAGCAGACTAAGGAGAGACCTTTATATAATAAATCTTTCTGGAAAAACAACAGAATACATTTCTATTAATGTCCAGGTGGAGAAATATTCCATTAAACACCATGAACAACCAAGGTGACAAGGCATCTCAGAAAGAAGAGGAAAATCTCCAAAAAATAAGCTTACAGGCATAGAAATATGCGACTTAAATTACAAAGAATTCAGAATGGTACTTTTGAAAAAAACTCAGTGAGTTCTGAAACAAGTTATACTAACACTTTCAGGAATTGAAAAAACAACTAGATGAGCAGAGGAAGAAAAGAAGAAGATTGAAGCCCTCAAAAAGAACCAAATAGAACTTCTGGAGATAAAAACAAACAAACAAACACACACACACACACACACACACACTGCAAGAATTGAAAAATGAAATAGCAAGCTTGAGAAATAGAGTTGATCAAATGAAAGAAAGGATCAGTGATATTGAAGACAGAAACCTAGAAAAAGTCAGAAGGAAGAAGAGAGAAACCGAAGAATGAAAAATAATGAAAGAGAGATTCAAGAACTACCTGATACCATGAAGAGAGGACACATAAGAATAATGGGCATTGTTGAAGGCAAGGAAAAGGATCAGGGATGAGACGGAATTTTCAGACAAACTGTTGCCGAAAATTTTCCAAATCTAAGGAATGAGCTAGAACTTAGAATTCAAGAAGTTAACAGAAAACTCAATTATCTCAACCCAATGCGTCTTCACCAAGACACATTGTATTAAGATTATCAAAAATCAGCGACAAAGAAAGAATTCTCAGAGCAGCCAAGGAGAATAAAAGTGCAACCCTTACTAGGAACAGGGTATATAAGCTTAAATAATAAGAGGATTTCTATAGCAAGTTAGTAATGAATGTTCAGCATATATAGGATCAAATTGAGACAACAATGACTGAAAAGGGGAGGATTCAAAGGTCTAAATTTGCAAAGGGGAATGGAGATAAGGCATGTACATAAGAAAATGGACAACTGTATATATATATATATATATATATATATATATATATATATACACACACACACCACCACACACACACACACACACACACATATATATATCCTTATATATTCATGATACTATGTAAAGATTCAGAAGAAATTATATAACTTTTAAATAAGAAAAACAGAGGAAAATCTGCAAACACCCAAAAAAAAAAAAAAAAGGAAAAGAAAGAAAACAATAACACAAGGACAAGAAAGCAATGGAAAAACGAAGCTATCAGAAAGCAAAAGATAAAATGGCTATAAGAAGTCCTCATATTTCAATAATAACTCTAAATGTAAATGGATCGAACTCACCAATAAAAAGACATACATTTGCAGATTGGATTAAAACACAAAACTCAACCACATATTGCCTCCAGGAGACACATCTCAGTTCCAAAAACAAATACAGACTCAAAGTGAAAGGGCAGAAAATGATATTTCAAGCAAATGGCATTCAGAGAAAAGTGAGAGTAGCGGTACTAGCAACAGATGAAATAGACTTCAAAATAACGAAGGTAAAGAAGATACTTAGGGACACTTCATAATGATAAAGGGAATCATGCACCAAGAAGACATTATTAATATCTATGCTCCCAATCAGGGAGCCCCAAAATATATAAAGAAAATACTAAAAGAACTAAAGGGAGAAACAGAAACTATCGTAATAAGGAACTTAAATACCACACTGTCGGATATGGACAGATCATCCAAACAGAAAATCAACAAGAAAATAACATCCTTAAATGACACATTAGACCAACTGGATATAATTGATATTTATAGAGCTTTCCATCACAAAACTGCTGCTTATACATTCGTCTCCAGTGCACATGGAACATTCGCAAGGACTGACCACATATTGGGACACAGAATTGCCTCCAAAAGTATAAGAGGGTTGAAATCATACCAACCATATTCTCTGATTATAATGTCTTGAAACTAAAGATCAAGTTCAAAAGGAAAGCAGGAAAAAACACAAATACATAGAGATTAAACAACAATCTATTGAAGAATAACCGGGACAGAAAAAATAAAAATAGAAAGTGAGATAAGGAGATACACAGAAACAAATGATAATGATAGTACAACATATCAAAACTTTTATAACATGGCAAAAGTGATCATAAGAGAAAAGTTCATGTTGTTACAGGCCTATTACCAAAAACAAGAAAAAACTCAAATAAAAAACCTAATGCTTCATCTTAAAAAAAAAAAAAATGAAAAGGAAGAACAAATGAAGCCTAAAGTCAGCAGAAGGAAAGAAATCATCAAAATTAGAGCAGAAATAAATTAAATTGAAAAAAGAAACAATAGAAAAATAAAGGAAAGAGAGAGAGGTGATTCTTTGAGAAGGTTAATAAAATTGACAAACCCCTGGCTAGACTCACTAAAGAAAAAAGAGAAAAGACACAAATAAACAAAATCAGTGATGAAAGAGGGGAAATAATGACTGACATCGCAGAAATACAAAGGATCATATAAGAATACTATGAAAAAGAATATAATACCAAATTTAATAACCTGGAAGAAATGGACAAGTACTTAGAAAAATATAATCTTCCAGACTTAAACAAGAAGTACCGGAAAGTCTAAATACAACAATTAGCAGTATAGAAATGAAAACAATCATAAAAAACCTCCCAAAAAGTGAAAATCCAGGATGAGATGGCTTCACCAGTGAATTCTAACAAACATTCAAAACAGATTTAATACCTATTCTTCTCAAAGTCTTCCAAAAAATCAAAGAGGAGGCAATACTTCCCAACTCATTTTATGAAGCTAATATTACCCTGATACCAAAAACTGGTAAAGGTAATGCAAAAAAAGAAAACTACGGACCAATATCTCTCATGAACACAGATGCAAAAATTGTAAATAAGATACTAATGAACCGAATACAGAAACATATTTAAAAAATTATACACCACAATCAAGTGGGCTTCATCCCAGAGGTACAGGGATGGTTCAACATACACAAATCGATTATTATGATACACCACATAAACAAATTAAAAAATAAGAATCATATGGTCATATGAATAGATTCAAAAAAAGCCTTCAACAAGATATAGCACCATTTATGATCAAAACATTTAACAAAATCGGTATATAAAGAAAGTATCTTAACATAATAAAGACCATGTATGACAAACCCTCAGTCAACATTATACTTAATGGTGAAAAACTACAAATCTTCCCTCTAAGATCAGGAACGAGGCAAGGCTGTCCACTATCACCACTGTTGCTCAGTATAACAGTGGAGGTCTTAACGAGTGCACTCAGACAAGAGAAAGATATAAAAGGCTTCCAAATAGGAAACAAAGAAGTTGAACTGTCACTATTTGTGGATTACATGATTCTCAATATAGAAAACACTAAAGACTCCACAAAAACACTACTAGAAACAATAAGCCAATACAGTAAATTTCCTGGTTACAAAATTAATGTTCAAAAATCCATTGCATTTCTATACTCTAATAAAGGAATGTCAGGAAAAAAAGTGGAAAACATAATTCCTTTTGCAATTGCAACAAAAAGAATAAAATACCTAGGAATAAATTTAATGAAACATGTGAAGGACCTATATAATGAAAACTACAAGACCCTATTAAAGAAATCGAAAAAGATACAAAGAAATGGAAAAATATTTCTTTCGTATTCTTGAAATGGAAGAGTTAACATAGTTAAAATGACCATATTACCTAAAGCACTATATTCATATAATGCAATCCCCAACAAAAATCCCATCAGCATTTTTTAAAGAAATAGAACAAAAAATCATCAAATTTGTATGGAAGCACAAAAACCCCGAATTGCCAAAGCCATCCCGAGACAAAAGAACGAGGCTGAAGGTATCACTCTCCCCAACTTCAAATTAAACTACAAAACAACTGTAATCAAAATGGCATAGTATTGCCATCAAAACAGACAAACAGGGCAGTAGAACAGAATCTAGAGTCCAGAAGTAAACCCATATTTATATGGGCAAATAATTTTCTACAAAGAAGCCAAAAACGTACAGTGGATAAAGGAAAGCCTCTTCAATAAATGGTGCTGGGAAAATTGGAAAACCACCTGCAAAAGAATGAAATTAGACTGTTGTCTATCCCCCACACCAAAATTAACTCAAAATAGATTAAGGACCTGAACATAAGATCTGAATCAATAAAATGCATAGAAGTAAACATAGGAAATAACTCAAGGACCTTGGACTTAAAGAAGATTTTATGAATTTGATCTCAATAGCAAGGGAAGTAAAAGCAAAAATACATGAATGGACTACATCAAACTAAAAAGCTTCTGCTCAGCAAAAGAAACCATCAACAAGGTAAAGAGAGAACCAACTGAATGGGAAAATATATTTGTATGAAATGTGTCAGATAAGGGCCTAATATCCAAAATATACAAAGAACTCATACAACTCAATAACAATAAAAAAATCAAATGATCCAATCAAAAAATGGGCAGAGGATCTGAACAGACACTTCTCCCTAGATGATATACAAATGGCCAACAAATATTTGAAATGATACTCAACATTGCTAGCTTTTAGTGAAATGCAAATTAAAATGACAATGAGATACCATCTCACACCTGTTAGAATAGCCATAATCAACAGGACAAGTAATAACAAATGTTGGAGAGAATGCAGAGAAAAAGGAACCCTCATACATTTCTGGCAGGACTGCAAGTTGGTACAACCTCTATGAAAAACAGTGTGGAGGTTCCTTTAAAAACTAAGAATTGATCTATCATATGATCCAGCAATCCCTGTACAGAATATTTACCCCAAAAACTTGAAAACCCATACCTAAAAAGATATTTGCATATCGATTTTCATAGCTTCATTATTCACAGTGGCCAGGACATGGAAGCAATCAAAGTGTCCTACAATAGATGATTGGCTAAGGAATCTGTGGTACATATATATAATGAAATATTACTCAGGCATAGGAAGAGATGTAATACTGCCATTTTCGACAACATGGATGGACCTCGAGATAATCATGCTAAGCAAAGTAAGCCAGACTAAAAAAGTTGAAAATCACATGATATCACTTATATGTGGGATATAAACCTAAAAGTAACAAATGAACAGGACAAACAAATAGAGACTCATGGACATGGACTATAGACTAGTGGTTACCCAAGGGTAGGTGTGAGAGTAGGAGAGAAGTAACTGGGGTAAAGGGGATCAAATATTTGGTGACAGAAAGAAATAGCTGAAACTTATTGGTATTTGTTAACCAATGTCACCATAAAAAATAAATTAATTAATTAAAAAGAAATGGTAACATTTTTTAATGTACATCTAATTTATCCATGATACATTATTTCAAATTATTTTCAGGTTATTTTCTTTGTCAAAATCCCTAACATACATCTACTGCAATCTTTACAGCTCATTGAGCTATATCAAATTACATCTGATTCATCTAACAAAAAAAATTAATTTTTAAAAATATTTCTTTAACAAAAGTTGAGTTTATTTTCAAATCAAACTAAAGCATGCAATTTTGAAAAAGTTTAGCAAAAATCTTAAATAGAAAATAGCTTTACAATTATCTTATTTTTGAGATTTTTATATAAATATCTACTTTTATTATTCTGTTCATTGTCAATGTTAAAAATTAAACATATCTTCAAAATGATGCATGTTTGTCTTTTTAAGAAGATATAACTTACATACCATAAATTTTACACTTTTTAAGAGTAGAATTCAATGTTTTTTAGTATATTCACATTGCTGTATAACCGTCACCAATATTGAATTTCAGAATGTGCATTTTAAATCTTGCAAATACATTACAATAAGCACATAAAATTTTAGCATAATTTACATGTAATTGCAATATTATTTCATAATACAGTCTAAATAATGCCATTAAAACAGAAGGACAATGTTTTAATGAGAATTAGTGTATGAGACATAACTGGTTATATTTCTGAATTTTCACTCTGGTAAGTATAGATCTACTTCAGATTATTATCAAATATTGACTGCACTTTCTACCATATTTACACAACTGTGTATTTGTCAGTGAGAAAGATGAATAACTTTTAATAGGTCTCCAAGTGATTTTAGGATAAACACCAAACTCCTTACATTTGTTTACAAGGCCCTGATTTAGCTTTATTCTTTATTTCTCACCACTCAAACTACATTTAAACCATATTAAACATCTTTCAGTACTTTAAGCATATCTTACTAATTCAGTAATCTTGCCTTTTTTGTTGTCGTTTTTATTACTTTGTAGTATTGTTGCATTGTTTGTTTTGGCTCAGTTGAACAGAAACATCAAGATACACTGTTGCCATCTATCTGTACATGATCTCTTTTTATTTCCTTATATACTCTTATTCTCCCCACATTTTATCCTTCATCTCATTTCAATACCCTTCTTACAGTTTTCTATTTAATATATGTTTGTATGTGATAGACACTGCCAACTGTATACTCAATATTTTATCCCCTTCTTAATTACTAATAGATTCCCCTTTTTATCTAGGTGGTGATATGCCCAGTTAAAATATTAATCTCACCATACCCCCTTGCATCTAGCAGTGTCTATATGACTTGCTTCTGGCCAAAGAAATATAAGTGCTTTCTACTGGAAGTAGATTAAAGGAAAAATGTTTTCCAGCTTGAAAGGGAAAAACTTATCTAGTTTGTCCCTTTGCCCTATACTTTTCTCATTCTCTTACATCCTGGAATGTACATGTAATACCTGAAGGTAAGCAGCTATATTGCAATTATGTAGATGTAAAGCCACATACTTACGGTGGTGGACCAGAAAGCTAGAAAGAACAATTACACAACTTCGAGACTTCTTATCTTTCATTTCAATCACTGCAGTTGAGTAAACCACTGTAGTTGGATTTATATAATTCTCCATCTTCGATCACCTATACATTATTATATATTATACATTTATTATATATTATATGATTCTGACTGATACAGCTTTCACTGTAGTTTTTATGCAATTACTTGTTTAATTTTTACCTAAGCATTTCTTTAGGTAATGCATCCAACATTTTTCTACATCGGACAATACTATAATGAACACCTTCGTGAACATACTGGATGAGTATTTTCTTTGATTATATACTAATAAGAGAGGTTTCTGAGTTGTAGGGTATACCTAAATTTGATTTCACTAAATACAGCTAAACTGCTGACAAAACTACATAAGTTTATACTTTTACCAACAGTGAACAAAGGTCTTCATTTCCTATATTATTGGTAATGTTTGGTATAATTTAACTATAATTTTTATAAGCATAATGTATGTAAAGAAGTATTTTGTTTTTATTTGCATTTATCTGATATCTAGTGATGTAGAAAAGGTCTTCACATATGTATTAGCCATTTGATTATCATCTTCTGAAAAGTCTTTTGCTCAGTTTTCTACTGTTTCCTGTATTTGACTTGATTTTCAGTTCATTATATAAGCTAAAAACATTAATTATTTCTCATAAACATTGCAAATATCAGCTCCTAGTGTATTACTCGTTGCCTAAATATGCTGAATAAGGAAGACATTTTTATTTTATTGCAGTCATATTCATTATTTTTTTTCTTTTATAATTTTGCTTTTGAAAGTTTTGATTAAAAATTTATTCCTCATCCAAAGTTCACAAACTTATTCTCTAACATTCAGAATATTAGTTTACACTGTTTTCTTTCACATTTATGTCTGAATTAATCTAGACTTGGTTATTTTATCTAGAAAGTAAATTGTGTGTTTTTATTTTTCTTCACATATTAAGCCAACTTTTCTATTTCCTAAATAGCTCATTCCCTATATTCTATATTCTAATTTTTTGATATTTGTGTGTGTGAATATATATGCTAATTCAGAATTGCCTTTTTTATGTAATGGGTATACTTGTCTGTCATTGTGCTAGTGACATGCAATTTCAATGGCCATGGCTTTGAAATATGTTTTAATGTTACATAAGGTGACTTTCTCCTTCCACTAAAAAAAGTATCTTTACTATTTATGACTTTTACTACATCCATATGAGTATATGTTCATGCAAACTATGGTTTCCTCTATTTTTCATGCTTCGAAATTTTACATTTATAAAATCTTACATATATTTATATATGTGATCATGCCGTGTTTTATTTTAGCACTGTCAATTTTTCCTCCCTCCCTCCTCCTCTTTCTCTTCTTCCTCCTCCTTCTCTTTCTTCTTTTCATAAAAGTAAACCCAAGTTACCTGGCATAATTGTTAATTTTATGTGTCAGTTATTTAATCAAACACTAATCTAGGCATTGTCATGAAAGTATATTGTAGACGTAGTTAATGTCTACAATTAATTGACTTAAAGAAGATTCCCCTCAATATGGTTGAGCCTTACCTAGTCAAAGGCCTTAGTAACAAAATAGTAAAAACAGATTTACCAAGAAGTTCTGATTTAAAACTGCAGCATCAACTCCTGCCTGAGTCTCTAACCTGTCAGGCTGTCTTAAGCAATTCAAACTTGCCAGGCCACAGTCAAGTCATTAAAATAAATCTCTCTCTCTCTCTCTCTTCCTACTCTCTCTCTCTCTCTCTCTCTCTATCTCTCTTCTCTCACACACACACACACACACACAGAGCTTATCCTCATTATTTCTGGATTTCACATTTGCAAATTCACCTAGTAACAAAATTTAATTTGTAAACTCAAAGTCAATATGCATGTGCTTTCTTGGTTATCCATGGACATCAGTAGAGCAGCAGAAAAAAAAAAAAAATTTGAGTTTACCAATGCACGTGTTCCTAGATAAGACTGCACACTTCTTGTTTTAGCTCTAATACAGAAATGTCTAGAGAATGGAGAGGGGTTGGGCAGTGCAGTGTAGTTCAAGAGGTCTTTGATCTAGGGCCAGTTGGACAGAATTTGAATGCCAGCTCAAGTATCCATAAGTGGGGTGACCTCAAGCAAGTCACTTTATATTTCTAAATCTTTTTTTTTCTTTGTAAAACAGAAAAAAAAATAAAATCTATCAAGACAAGTTGTCTTGGGGATTTAAGATATAATATGAGAGGTGTGTATGAGCATATTTTCCTGAAGAGCAATGGTTCAGTGTTTGCTGATTGAGTTTTGTGATAACTGTTAATAGAAATAACTACTATATATAATGAGAATAAATTCTATGTGTGTGCATGTATGTGTATATGTATATACATTTATTATAGGCAGTATCCTATTGGTTCTGTCTCTTTGAAGAATTCTTACTGATATATTTGGTATGGATTGATTGTGTATATTTTAATAGCTTTATTATATTTTGTGATGTGGATATATCATATTTAAAACCGTTCACTTAATTGAATGGCAATTTCACTTATTTCCAATTTTTGGCACTTTTTATAATGTCATATACTTATATATAAATATATTCTTAGGTACTAGTACTTTTATTGTTTTCTTTAAGTTTTATTGAGATATAATTAACATATAGCACAGAATAAGTTGAAGGTGTATAGCATAATGACTTGACTTACATATATTGTGAAATTATTAAAATAAGTTTAGTTAACATCCATTATTCATTACCTCGTGTACATTCGAAAAAACATTTTTCCTTTTGATGAGAACTTTGGGGATCTACTATCTTAGCAACTTCCAAATATATATTACAGAAATGCTAACTGTAGTCCTCATGTTGTATATTACCTGCTAACTGTAGTCTTCATGTTGTATATTACATCGTTTTTATAGAATGGTTTCCGAGATTTAGATTGCTGCATCAAAAGTTATATATAGTTTTTAAAACAGATGTTGCCATTTTGCTTCTCACAAAGGATATAGTAATTCACAATTTTTACTATAAATATATGAGTATCCTTTAAATATATTTCTGACAACAATATGTTTAAAATAATAGCAATATGAGTGCTTTAAATCTTTGTTTTAAAATTATAAATAAATAAAGATATCAAACTGCTATTTTAACTGTTTTCATGAGAACCTTTTCATTAGTATTAAAACTTTTTAAAAAAAATATATTTTTTCCAATTAGTTTACATGCAATATCATATTAGTTTCAGGTATAAAGCATAGTGATTAGACATTTGTATAACTTATAAAGTGGTCACTCATCTGACACCATACAGAGTTATTATAATATTACTGACTATATTCCTTATCCTATATTTTACATCCCATGACTATTTTGTAACTATCAATTTGTACTTTGTAATTTCTTACCTTTTATCATACACCTCTCCCTAAACCCATACACCATCTGGGTATGTTCTTTATATTTATGAGTTTTTTTTCTGTTTTGTTTGTTCATTTATTTTGTTCTTTAGATTCTACAAATAAGTGAACTCATACAGTATTTGTCTTTCTGTGTCTTATTTCACTCAGCACGATATCCTCTAGGTCCATCCATGTTTTTGCAGATGGAAAATTTTTATTCTTATTTTATGACTGAGTAAAATTCCATTGTATATATGTATTAACTCGTCTTTATCCATTCATCCTGTGATGGACATCAAGGTTGCCTCTATATTTTGGCTATTGTAAATAATGCTGTAATTAACATATGAATGCACATGTCCCTTCAAAGTATTATTTTGGTTGTCTTCAGATAAATACCCAGAAGTGGAATAACAGGATTTTTGTTTGTCTATTGTTAGAGCCTTTGTTTTAAAGTCTATTTTGTATGATATAAGTATTGCTACTCCTAATGTTTTTTTGTTTGTTTGTTTGCTTCCATTTTCATAAAATAAAAGATATTTTTTATTCCTTTGTTTTCAATCTGTGTGTCTTTTGATTTGAAGGCTTTTGTATACAGCATATGTATACAAGGTACTTGTTTTCTTATCCATTCAGCCACCCTGTCTTTTCATTGGAGCATTTCTTTTTCAAATGAAGTACTTGTTGATAAATATGTAGTTATTGCCATTTTATTATTCATATTTTTCCTTTTTTTAATTAGGTTTGTTGGGGTAACATTGGTTAATACAATTATATCATTTTCAGGTGTACATTATAATTTGAAATCTGTATATTCTATTGTGTGTTTACAACCCATAGTCCAGTTTCCTTCAACTACCATATATTTGATCCCCTTTACATACTTCACCCTCTACTTACCCCCTGTATTTGAACCCCTTTAACAGTCTATCCCTTCCTCTCCCACCCCCTACCCTCTGGTAACCACTAGTATATAGTCTATGTCTGTGACTCTCTGTTTGTTTGTCCTGTTCATTTGTTGATTTTAGGTTTATATCCCACATATAAGTGATATCATGTGATTTTCAACATTTTCTGTCTGGCTTATTTCGCTTAGCATGATTATCTCGAGGTCCATCCAGGTTGACGCAAATGGCAGCATTTCATCTCTTCCTATGGCTGAGTAATATTCCATTGAATATATGTACCACAGATTCTTTAGCTAATCATCTATAGTAGGACACTTCAGTTGCTTCCATGTCCTGGCCATTGTGAATAATGAAGCTATTAAAATCGGTGTGCAAATATCTTTTCAAATATGGGTTTTCAAGTCTTTGGGTAAATACCCAGTAGAGGTATTGCTGGATCATATGGTAAATAAATTCTTAGTTTTTTGAGAAACCGCCATACTGTTTAATTTGCTGTACTAATTTGCAGTTTCAACAGCAGTGTATGAAGGTTCTTTATTCTCCTCACTCTCTCCCACATTTGTTATTACTTGTCCTGTTGATTATACCTATTTTAACAAGTGTGAACTGGTATCTCATTGTAGGTTTTAATTCCTTGCTCTCTGTCTTCTTTTCCTGGAACCCCTATGATGTGAATATTTGTACTTTTGATATGGTCCCAGAGGCCCCTTAAACTATTCTCATTTTTTTGGATTCTGACTTTTATTTTACTGTTCTTATTGGGTGTTTCTCTTTCTCTGCCTGACTTATTTCACTCAGCAAAATACCTTCTAGGTCTACCCATGTCGTTACAAATGGTAAGATTTCATTTTTTTAATGGCTGAGTAATGTTCCATTATGTATATGTTTCATAACTTTTTTATCCAATCATCTATTTATGGGCACATAAGTTGCTTCCATATCTTGTCTATTGTAAATAGTGCTGCAGTGAACATTGGTGTGTGTGTGTGTGTCTGTGTGTATATATATATATATATATATATATATATATATATATATCAGTTAAAATTGAAGGTGAGATAAAGTGCTTTTCAGACAAGAAAAAGCTAAAGAAATTTACCACCACTAAGCCAGTATTACAAAAACATGTTGAAGGCACTTTGCTAAGAAAAAGAAAGAAAAGAAAAAAGAACATAAATACAAAAAAATGAAATTTCAATAACTATGTACCTATTAAGAATTACTTTTAATGTAAATAGAGTAAATCACCCAACCAAATGTTATAGGATAGTTGAATGAAAAAAGACAGACCTATATATATGCTATCTACAAGATACCTGCTTCAGATCAAAAGATAAACACAAACTGAAAGTAAAAATATGGAAAAAAATTATGCAAATGGAAACAGAAGAAAAGCTGGGTTAACAATCCTTATATCATACAAAATAGACTTTAAAACAAAGGCTATGATAAGAGATAAAAATAACATTACATAATGATAAAGTGTTCAATCCAACATGAGGATATAATTCTAGTACACATTTATGCAACCAACAGAGAAGCACCTAAATATATAAAGCAAGTATTGAATGACATAAAGGGAGAAATCAACAGAAATATGGTCATAGTAGGGGACTGTAACACCCTATTGACACCAATGGACAGATATTCCAGACAGAAAATCAACAAAGAAACAGCAACCTTAAATGATACATTAGACCAGATGGATTTAATTGATATTTTTAGAGCATTTTACCCTAAAGCAGCAGAATAAATATTCTCCTCATTTTCTAGGATACACAACATGTTAGGCCACAAAACAAGTCTCAATAAATTTAGAAAGATTCAAATCATATTAAACATTCACAGTGGTATAAAATCAAAAATCAAGTACCAGGAAAAAAATATCTGAAAAATACACAAACATATAGAGGCTAAATAACATGCTACTAAACAATGAATGACTTAACAATGAGATCAAAAAAGAAATAAAAAGCTACCTTGAGACATATGAAAATGAAAACGCTAATTCAAAATTTACGAGATACAGCAAATCCAGTGCTAAGGGAGAAATTCATAGCAATCTTGACCTACCTCAAGAAGCAATAAAAAACTCGAATAAACAATCAACTTTACACTTTAAAGAGCTAAAAACAAAAATGAAAACAAAAACAAAAACAAAAACCACCCAAAAGGAGTAGAAGGAAGGAAATAATAAAGATCAGAGCAGAATTAAACAAAATAAAGTCTAGAAAACCAGTACAAAAGGTTGATAAAACCAAGAGATGGTTCTTTCAAAAGATGGACAAAATTGATAAACTTTTAACCATATCGATAAAGAAGAGAGCACAGATAAGTAAGACTAGAAATGAAAGAGAAGTGACAACTGACTCCACAGAAATACAAAGGATTATAAGAAAATATTACAAACAATTTTGTGACAACAAATTGGACAGTGTGGAAGAAATGGATACATTCCCTAGAAACATACAGTTTTCCAATACCGCATCAAAAAGAAACAGAAAATCTGAACCAGCCAATTACTACTAACAAAATCAAATCAGCAATAAAATATTCCCAAGAAACAGAAGTCCTGGAGTAGATGGCTTCATGGGTGAATTTTATCTAACATTTATAGAATAATTAACACTTATTCTTTTCAAACTATTTCAAAATTTTAAGAGGAGAGATAGCTCCAAGGTGATGTTTTGAGGCCACCATTACTCTCAAACCAGACAAAAACATTACGAAAGAAGAAAATGATAGGCAGGTATCCCTGATGAACATAGTTGTAAAAATTCTTAACAAAATAATAGCAAACCAAAATCAGCAATACTTTTAAACGATTATACTCCATGATCAAGTTGGATTTATTCCTTTCATGCAAGATTGGTTCAATATCCAAAAATTAATTAATACAATACACATTAACAAATAGAAAGATAAAATCATATGATCATATCAATAGATGCAGAAAAAAAGTGTTTTACAAAATCCAGAACCTATTTATGATAAAAACTCTCAGCAAAGTGGAAATAGATGGAACACAACTCAATATAATAAAGGTCATACATGACAAACTCACAGCTCACATCATATTCAATAGGGAAAAGAGAAAAGTTTTTTTCTTAAGATCAAGAACAAGACAAGGTTGTCCACTTTTACCACTTCTATTCAACATAGTATTGATTGTCCTTACCACAGCTATCAAACTAGGAAAAAAAAAAAGGTACCCAAATTAAAAGAAAAAAGTAAAACTGTCATTATTTTCATATGGCATGATACTATATATAGAGAACCCTAAAGATTTCACACACACAAAAAAAAATCAGAACTAATAATCATTCAGTAAAGTAGCAAGATATAAAATTAATATATAGAAATTGGTTGCATTTTTAAATAGCAATAATTACCTATCAGAAAGAGAAATTAAGAAAACAATCTTGTTTACGATTGCATCAAAAACAATAAAATACCTAGGAATAAAATTAGTCGAGGAAGTAAAAGACCTGTCCTTAGAAAATGATGTCATTGAAGAAAGAAATTGAAGAAGATACAAATAAATGGGAACATATACCATGCTCGTGGATGGGAAGGATTAACATTGTTAAAATGTCTATATTACCAAAGCAATCTATAAATTTAAGCAATCTCTATCAAAATACTAATGACATTTTTCACAGAACTAAAACAAAAGTTTTTGAAATTTATATAGAACCATAAAAGATCCTGAAGAGCCATGGCAAACTTGAGAAGAAAGAACAAAGTTGGATATACTACACCACCAAATATCAAACTGCAGTACAAGGCTATAGTAATCAAAACAACATGGTACTGCCATAAAAACAGACACATAGACTAATAGGACAGAATAGAGAGATCAAAAATAAATTTTAGCCTATATGGTCACTTAGTCCATGACAAAGGAAGCAAAATATACAATGGGATAAAAACCGTCCATTTGACAAATGATATTGGGGAAACTAGACAGATACATGCAACAAAGTAAAACTGGGTCACCTTTTTATACTATGTACATGATATAAATAGACTCAAAATGGATTAAAGACTTAAACGTAAGTCTTGAACCCATAAAACTTCTAGAAGAAAACATAGGTATTAAATTCTCTCTGACATTGCTCTCAGTAATATTTTTTCTGATATATCTTCTCAGGCAAAGGAAACAAAAGAAAAAAAAAATAAACAAATGGGACTACATCAAACTAAAATATTTTTGCATAGCAAAGGAAACCAACAATAAAAGAAAAGACAATCTACTGAATAGGAGAAGTTATTTTCCAATTATGCATCTGATAAGGGGTTAATATCCAAAATTTATAAAGAACTCGCACAACTCAACACCAAGAAAAAACAAACAATCCAATTGAAAATTAGGCAGAGAGCCTGAATAGTCAGTTCCCAGGCTCCAAAGAGGACATACACATGACCAAAAGACAGATGAAAAAATATTCAACATCGTTAATCATTAGAGAAATGCAAATTAAATACACAATGAAATATCACCTCATATTTATCAGAATAGCCATCATCAAAATAATTTAAAAAAAACACACAAAAAAAACAAGTGTTGTTGAGGATGTGGAAATAAAAGAACCCTTGTGCAGTGTTAATGGGATTGTAAATTGGCACAGGCACTATGGAAAATATTTTGAAGATTCTTCAGAAAATTAAAAACAGAACTATCTTATGCCCTAGCAATTCCACTTCTGGGTATTTATCTGACGAAACACTAATTTGGAAAGTTATATGCACCTCTATGTTCACTGTAGCACTATTTACAATAGCCAAGATTTGGAAACGACTTAAGTATCCCTCAATAGAAAACTGGATAAAGAAGTACATATACACAATAGAATATTACTCAGCCATAAAAAATAATAAAATCTTACCATTTGCAATGACATGGATAGACCTATTATATGGGATTGTGCTATGTTAAATAAGTCAGACAGAGAAAGACAAATACCACATGATGATTTCACTACATGTTTCTTTTCTCTCTCATAGCTGCAACTCCCACCTCTCCCCCCCCTTAAAAAAAAAAAAAAAACATGCACTGCAGAAAATTCTGGTGATGTGTGTCAGTCCTGCAGGATGGAAGTGCTTAGCTTGAGGGACTAGCACTGAGAGGAAGCATGGTAGTATGTGCCAGCAAAAGGATCTAAGCTGGTGTTTTGTTTTCATGCAGTCACAAAGGCCTGGAATTATTGCTGGTGCAGTTCCCAGACTTCAACAGAGGTTGAGGAATGAACGAGGAAGGACTAAGGTGTCTTAAGACGACAAACACAAATACCCATGGGGCAAAAGTTGATTAAAGATATACAGTTGTCTACAGCAGCTGTGATCGCCATTGGTTTCTTCAGTGACAAAATCTGCTGCATAAGTCTGCAGAGATCACTGGAACTGTTAGGTAGTTAGGCATGAGTGACAGGAGCCAAGGCCAAGCTTTGTAACCATAGAAACTTCCCTGGAAGACCTTCCTTAAGGACCCCCCCAGAAACACCTTTCTTTTAGGGTTATAAATTACCCCAAATCCTAAAGCATAAAGGCCATAAAAGCTGCTGGCTAAACCAGCTACAAACGCATGCTCAGAAAGTACGGCCCATAACTTCAGCCTCATTATACCATTATTATAATATCATGACTATGCCTGGAAGTTCATGAATCTAATTATAACAGACTGAATTCTAGGTAAGCATATGCATAGCAGGCAAAAAGTTATAAAGCAGCCAACTGTCAGTCAAGGTGACCACACATACGGATTATTTAGGACCTCCCATCACGGCCCAAATATAAATAGACCTTCCCACTTCTTCATTGTTACAGCTCTCCTGGCTGGAAACACTGTCCCTCTCTTTGTGACGTACTATCTTATCTCTTTATCTCCTAAATTCCACAGGGCTGCAGCCTTCCTTGGTGCTGCCTGTCTCCTTCCAAAATGTACTTTCAATAAATCTTACTTTTTCTAAATTTTACCGACTTGTAATTCTTTACTGAGTCGGCAGGGAAGAACTGAGGAACAGCAACACACAACGCCACTGTCCACTCTTCTCCACCTCCTCTTCTGGGGCGATGCAGGATTTCACATCATCCTAGCAGTGACAGAACTGTGTTCACTCTCACTGCATGGCTGCTGTTAATAGTCATTGCTTTTCTTTCTTATTCCTAACCATTTCTACCTCTCAACTTTGCTGGTCTGAGTGGGGTGAAATTGAAGTGGAACCTTTGTGTGGTGCCCCAAAAATCTGGGGAAACTGGCCACTCACCACACTCTCCCTTTCCTTGTAAGGATAAATATTTCCAGCTGGGAAGTTTTTTTCTAGGCACTGATCAGCACCAGCTTGGGGGATTAGATGATACAGGCAAAATTAAGCTATCTTTTTTTTTCTTGTTTGCAATTATTCTCAGTTGTTTTTGTTCCACTGTGTTGCTGAAGTTTATTAAGTAAATTCCAGAGCTCTGCCAGAACTTTTTTGTTCCACTGATATCTATCTAATTGTTGATCTTTGTGGAAAGATGGGAGCTAGGTTCTCTTGTGTCACAGTTTGGTGACAATATTTTCCTTCTCCCAGCTTTTATAGTTTGCTAAAATTACACTTCAGTATATTTAAAATTACATAATATGCATTGATTTTTATATTAATTTTACATATTCTCTAGGTATTTGATTTGGATTACAAACAGAATGCTTTAATATTCATAGTAATATGTAAGGTTAACCTTCAAGAAAAAAAAAGTTTTATTACAAAAAAATATGCTTACTATTTTACTATTTTTATGTCTTTAATGATTGCTTCAACATTATGCTTAAAGTTACCATTATCAATCACCCTTAGGAAAAAATACATTCTACTAAAAGCGAATATATGTTGATATTCTTTGTTGATATTCATGTGAACCTTGACAAACGTAGTACCTGCAATGTGATTTTTACTACTATATTTAAGTTATCGTCTTGGACAACAAAGACAATAGTAATAATTTAACAATCTCTAGAGGAAAAATTGTGCAATGTGTTTGGACTTGAGACATGTCTCTTGGCCAAAATGGATGTTATCAACTTCAATTGGTAAACAGGCAGTTATGACTTCATTCCTTCTACTTGCAATGCAATTATTGCACAGCATGTGTAGCACATTTACTTCCAAGAGCAAGGCATTCTTCTGTTATAATCCAGATGTTCTGCTAGCATATTCTAAAAGCATAAACCAAATATTATGATGCATCGTCAAATGGACTTGAGTAAGTGCTTCTAATCTTTAAATACAGACACCAAGTGTCAAAACGTTAAAAAAATTCTTTATGAATACATTGTAACAAAAGTTCTTATATATCTGTTATAGATCTTCAAACATTCAGACTACATATCATGAAATTAAGTAAAAATTAAATTGATTATCTACTAGGTATGTGATCACACAGTCCTGTATTTAAAGTAGCATATCTCTCTGTAGAAATGTTACAAGAACACTTGGCAGTCTTTACTTTACCTTTACATTTACAGATGTCTTACATTTAATAGTGTGCCATAGGCTTCTTAAATTATTATTATATTGTCTTTTTTTTTTCTTGCCATTCTGATTGGGTGTCCTTGACTTTCCCATCCTCTATATAGGTTATTCGATCCTCTTATTTATTCATTCTGTTTATTCCATCTAGTATACTCTTCATGTCAGATAATGTGTTCTTCATTTCTGACTGGCTCCCTCTTATAATTTCCATTTCTATTTTTATGTTTTTATTTCTTTGTCCAAGTTCTCACTGAGTCCATCTAAACTTCTCCTAAGTTCATTGAACATCTTTAGAACCGGTGTTTTGAACTCTGCATCCATTAGATGGCTTGACTCCATTATTCCTGGATCTCTGTTCTGTTTTCTCATGTGGTTTCTGCTTCTTTGTCTTCCCATTTTGGCTGCCTTTGTGTGTTTCTTTCTATGTACTAAGCAAAGCTCTTAAGTCTCCCAGTCTTATTAGTGTGGCTTTGTGTGGTAGGCGTCCAGTGGCACAGTCCTGAAAAAGGTTCAACTGCAAGCCAAATTTAGCTCAAGCCTATGCTCCTCTGGGGCCACCTGTTAAGATTCAGCAAGCAATCCACAGTTTCTGTGCTTATAGTTGCTTCAAAAGGCCACTTCAGCAACTGCAGTCAGCTGCCACCAGTGTGAATCTAGGCTCTGTTTAGCAAGGGGCATCTGACTAAGTGAGGACATACCTGAATGTAGCTTGGGTGGGGCCCCAAGTTTCAGGGAATCCTCTGGGCAGAACAACCTCTGTTGTCCAGCTATGGCGGCGCTGAGAGGGGAGAGAGTTCAACTGAGGAACAGTGGATACTGCTCGCACTTCTGTACAGAGCGAACCTCCCCTCGGCCCTCACTCCAACAACTCAGCATCCCCCTGTAAGTCCCTGGTGCCCCTTGCACAGACTTACCGATGCTGGTGCTCAGAGCGAGCAGGTCCATCACTGTGAAATTCTGCTAGCGGACACAGCCCCTTTAAGAGGCGTCTGCAGCTGCCAGCTGCTGCTGCTGTGGCCTCTGTCCCCCTCATCCACTGAGAACCTGACAGCCTCGCGACCTCACCCTGTCCTACCTTCTGCCATTGCAGGGTGATTTCTTAGCTCTCTCCCTAGTTGTATGGCTTGTTCATCTAGATCTCAGCAATTTTCTTTGATGTTTGCTTCTTCTTTCTGTCACAATTTTGATTTTGTCGCCGGAGGGATGAACAGAGCCTCTATCATCTATGTCATTTTTTTTTTCCTACTCTGGATAAAATATTCTTAGTAAAATATTAGATAGGCTATTAAAGAAATCTCATTTCTATTTCTCACAAAGCAGCACTTGATTCTGAACTTTTTGGAGATACAAGAAGATAACCATTTGCATTTTAATATAAGCCTGCTTATCTATAAACAGCAATGATGGAATTTTTTATGGGGTTGCATTGATTGAAATATTACAATCTTCTTCCATTACTGAAAACATTAGTTATATTGCCAAGGTAATAGTAATATATGTATGTAAAGTGCTGCCTATTATAAAGAGCTTTAATAAATATTTAAGATGCAAATACCTAACATTCATGGAATCTTGAAACTCCCGTGTCATCTGGTCAATCTACTAACTTTGTGCAAAGCTACTTCTAAATCTTTATTGAGGGTTCATTTTTCTAGTCATGAATACTGACATTGACAGCTCAACATCAGAGTAAGCATATAGATCACCATCAAAACTAGTACAATTTTTAAAGTAAAAATATGAACTAATAATAATTATGCTAAGACATAAGGCATAAACTGCAGCTGTCCCTAGTAAACTTGGACTTAAATGTAGCCTACTTAAAACAAAGTGGATCTGATGGCAGTATTTATGTATTTCTACTGTTTTCATTGACCTTTCCCTGTCTTTTTTTTTTTTTTTTCACTGCGAAAAACTTTGTTTCAATTTGGTCCAAAGAATGGGAGAGGTCTCCAGCATAATCAGAAAGCTGTCTAGTGGTTTCAGGAAGAGTTCAGGCACAAGGACTACACCAGGGACATACAGAGGGGCCCCTCAAAATCCTCTGGGCTCCAAAGGCTCCTAGTCATGCTTGAGGGCGAGCCTCTTTTTCTGTATGTATTTATGTATGTATGTATGTATGTGTGTATGTATGTATGTATAATATCTATTATGTATGTATGTATGTATGTATGTATGTATGTATGCATGTATGTATAATATCTATTAATATAATTTATTGCATTGTTAGGTAGCTAGTCAGACATGAGCGACAGGGGAACAAAGGAATAGGAGCCCAGCTCTGTAACCATAGAAACTTCCCTTGAAGACCTTCTTTAAAGACCTTCTAGAAATACCTCCCTTCTAGGGTTATAAATTACCCTAAATCCTACAGATCAAAGGCCATAAAAGCTACTGGCCTAAACCAGCTACAAACACATGCTCAGAAAATACTGCCCCTAACTTCAGCCTCATTGTATCATCATTATAATCTCATGACTATGCCTGGAAGTTCATGAATCTAATTATAACAGACTAAATTCTGGGTAAGCACCCGCACAGTAAGCAAAGTTATATAGCAGCCAGGTGTTAATCAAGATGATCCCACTTGCCAATCACCCAGGAATGCCTTTGGAACTACCCATCACAGCCCAAACATGAGGCAGACTTTCCCGCATCTGGGTCCTTTTTGCCCTTTGGGGCTCCCCTACTTTTTTGCCCTTCTGGGCTCTCCTCCCTTTTTGGTGGCCTTTTGTGGCCTTTTTGCCCTTTTGTAGCCATTTTGGTCTCTTTGTGTTGGTTACAGCACTGGGACTATTTGTCTCCTTGAGGCATTCTTTGTCTTTCTAAAATATACTTTTAATAAAACTATTACATCTCAATGACCTCTGATTCTTCACTGCGTCATTTGAGGAAGAACCAAGGAAAAATGCTAACTATATATCTATGCTATTGTTATCCCTCTCCCTCTCCCCTACCGTTGGGGCAACATCGAACTCCGATCGGCCCCAAATGGTGACAGTATCAATAGGTCAAAGGATAAAAAACATGCTTATCTTCGTAGACAGACTAAATACATGGAGGAGAGGAGTCCTTGATTATTTGTAAACACTGGTAATATTAAATATTTTGTTTTTTTAAATTTATTATGGTGACATTGATTAACAGAATCCAGTAAGTTTCAAGTGAACAATTCAACAGTAAGTCATATATATATTGCATTGTGTGTTCACCACCCATAGTTGGATTTCTGTCACCATATATTTGACCCCTTTTACCTCTATCTATCTACCCACTCCCCATTTCCCTCTGATAACCTCTAGTCCACTGTCTATGTCTATGAGTTTCTCTTTGTCTGTCATGTTTGTTTGTTGCTTTTAGATTTATATCCCACATATAAGTGATATCATGTGAGTCTTTTGAAGAGATACTCACCCAGCCCAACCTTAGGGCCAGCCAGCCTGCAGAGGTTAGTCTGTCAGGTAGTTGCCCATCTTCCTGATGAGTTTCACTTCCTCATCTAGGAAATCACAGAGATGGGAGTCTAAGTGGGAAGAACCTAGGACATGCAGATTTAAAAGGGCCCAGTTCAGGTTCTTCTCCATGACTGTGGTAGCTTCCATGTCATCCTGAGTTTTACGCCAGTCATCTTGAGAAAGCTTCTGCAAGACCTGGAAGAGGGCGCGGCTACTACACTGGTTTTGCATCTTTCAGAGATGTTCGGCGCCCTTGTTTGGCAATAAGGAGTTAAACTCAAAAAATGTTATTGGGTGGTCTCGGAGACCAAGGATGGCTGAGAAAATTCGGAAGGTTGTGACTGGAAAAGAGGTTGGAGGGTGGTGGGAAAGTGGAAGAAAGGGAGTCATGGGGTCTATTCTGTCCAAACACTGTTGAAGCAAGAGACAGATCTGGGGGACCGCTGATGACACTTCCAACTTCCCCTTTTTTCTGAGATTCCAATCTTAATGTACTGCAAATGATATAACTATAAACTCAGAACATGTATATTTTGTTCTAGAAAATGAATATAACCAACAGACCATTTAGTGTCTTAATTGTGTTGCTAATAACATGTGTTATATAGCATCTTTTTTAGAGTTTTAATTGCCCTTTTATGTGTATTGATTCACTTGATCCTTGACTCTAAATAATGAGATAATTAAAACCTCAGAGACATTATCAGTCTTACCAAGGTCTCATATCTATTAAGTGATAGTATAAGAATTCAAACTGAAATTGTCTGCTTCCATGTCAAATAATCTTTAAATCATTCTACACCAAACTATTTATTTATATATCTTGTATGACCTTTTTTACTCATGAATTCAATACACCAATCAAAAATCAAATGAATTAATTTGAGGCATTATTGGAATTATATCAATAACTGGCATCTTAACTTTTTGTTTAATAACCCATTAGTTTAGTAAAAATTAAGCTCTTAAAAGGCACAAAGTAAGTTGTATTTTTAGAAGGAAGCTGATAATTGTCACTTTTAAAAATGCTTTCATGTATGTAGTTTCATCTTATTTAAATTTTGTCTCCAAAAATTTATTTTTAGATCCAGACACATCTACAAATTATGCAGTATCTAAAGATTATAAAAATAATTCTCCAATATCTCCAAATAATTGTATACTCATGAAATTTCTGTGAAAAATATTTTGAATACAAGCATGCTATAAAGATAAAAGCCACTTATTTGCCCTAATATAAATTAAAAAATTTTATTTTATTTTTAGATCTGACACATTTTGAGTAAATTTTTTATATAATGTAATATGAGGGTCCAGCATTATTGCTTTTTTTAAATTTTATTTATTTACTTTTAATTCTTTAATGTCACCATATATTTGACCTCTTTTACCCCATCTACGTCCCTTCTCCCCGCTCTTCCCTACCCTCTGGTAACCACTAGTCTATAGTCCATGTCCATGAGTCTCTATTTGTTTGTCCTGTTCATTTGTTGCTTTTAGGTTTATATACCATATATAAGTGATATCATGTGGTTTTCAGCTATTTCTGTCTTGGTTACTTCACTTAGCATGATTATCTTGAGGTCCATCCATTATTGTTTTGGATGTAGATGTTGACTTTTCCTAACACCATTTGCTGAAAAAAATGTCCTTTCCCCACTGAGGGTCTTGGCATCTTTGTAAAATGATATAACCATCTATGTGTGGGTTTATTTCTGAGCTCTCTATTCTATTTCATAGGTCTATATGTCTGTCTTTATGCCAGTACCACATATTTTTATTATTTTATCTTTGAAGTCAATTTTGAAATCAGAATTGTGAGAACTTCAACTGTGTTCTTTTTTTTAAGATTGTTTGATTATTTGGTGCCCCACTGAGATTCCATATAAATTTTAAGGTATATTTTTCCATTTTTGCAAAAAGGGCATCTTTGAGATTTTGATAGGGCTTGCAAGGAGTCTATAGATCATTTTGCACAATATCGTATAGTACATCTTACAATATTAGGTATTCCAATCCATAAAAATTGGACATCTTTCCATTTATTTGTATCTAATTACTTTCTGGAACATTTTATAGTTTTCAGTGTACAATTTTATACTTCTTTGATTAACTTTACTTCTAAATATTTTCTTTGATGCTATTATGCATAAAACTGTTTCTTAATTTTCTTTTCATTTTTTTTGTTGTTAGTGTATAATAGAAACAACTGATGTTTGCATGTTGATCTTGCAAAATTTGTTTATGAGTTCTCACATATTTATTTGTGAGTGGAATTTTTAGTGTTTTCTACACATGAAGTCATTTACTTCTTCCTTTCCAATTTAGATGTCTCTTATTTCTTTTTCTTGCCTAATATTTCTATTTAGGACTTTTAGTACTATGTTTAATAGAGGTCATAAAAGCAAGCATCCTTGCTTTGTTTCTGATCTTAGACAAAAAGATGGTAGTCTTTCACTAAGAACTAAGAGGATAATGTTAGCTGTAGGTTTTTCATATATGACCTTTGTCTCCTCTTGTCTGTTTGTTGAGTGTTATTATCATGAAGGCTATTGAATTTTCTCAATATTCTTTCTGCATCAATTGTTATGATTATGTAATTTTTTTATTTGCTCACAAGGGACATTATATTAATAATTTTTATATGTTCAACTGCCTTTGCATTTCAGGAATAAATTACACTAGATCATATTGCATAATCATTTTAATATGCTCTTGAATTTAGTTGGATAATATTTTCTTGAGCATTTTGTCATCAATATTCATTATAGGTATTTGTAGTTTTCTTATATTATCATTTTCTAGCTTTGGTATAGGGTAATATTGGACCCATAGAATGAGTTTTAAAGTGTTCCCTCCTCTTCGATATTTTGGAAGAGTTTGAGAAAGATTGGTGTTAATTCTTTAAACGTTATGTAGAAATCAGTAAAGTCATCTGGTCCAGGACTATTTTTTTGTTCACAAGCTTTTGATGGATTCAATATTCTTATGTGTTATATGTATATTTGGATTTTCTATTTCTTCATGAGTAAGTCTTGGTAGGTTGCATGTTTTAATGAATCTGTCCATTTAATGTAGATTGTCTAATTTGTTGCCATTGCATTTTTCATAGTAGTTTTTTTTTTATAATTTTTTCATTTCTGTAAATGTCTCATTTTTACTTCTAATTTTAGTTATTTTAGTCTTCACTCTTTTTTATCTTAGTCTCAGTAAAGATTTTTTTTTTTAATTTTGTCACCAAAACAAAGTCAACTCTTGATTTCATTAATTTTCTCTATTGTTTTTCAATTTCTTATTTTATCGCCTTTATTTTCTTTAATCTAGTGGGTTCATGTTTAGTTTGTACTTTTTAAAAGTTCATTAAAGGGTAAGTTTAGGGTTTTAAGATCTTTCTTCTTTTTCCAGTGAAAGCTTTTACAGGATTAAATTTCTTCCTGAGCACTGATTTGCTGCATCCCATGTTTTGGTATTTTATGTTTTAATTTTAATTCAAGATTATTTCTAATTTTTTTTTCTAATATTTTTCTTTGAACTATTGGTTGCTTAAGAGTGGATTTTTTTTGGGGGGAGGAGGTTGCTTTGTTTTGTTTTATTTTGTTTTACTTTACATACATTTATGAACATTTCTGTTTTCTTTAGGCTGTTGATTTTTGGTTTAATTCAGTTGTGATCAGAAAAGACACTTTTGTTTCAATCTTTTGAAATGTATTAACATTTGTTTTGTGGTTTATCATACGGTTTATCCTGGAGAATGTTCTATATGCACATAAGAGGAAAATATGTATTTTGCTGGTGTTGGGTTCAGTGTTTTGTATATGTCTGTTAGATACAATTGGTTTCTAATGTTTTTCAGGTTCTCTTTTTACTTATTGATCACTCTAGTTCTACTGATCATGTAAAGTAAGATATTGAATTCTCCTACTGTTGTCGTAGAGCTGTTTTATCTCTCCCTTCATTTGTACCAATGTTTCCTTTATATATTTCAGAACTCTGATGATGTGTGTATGTGTGTGTATATATGTGTATGTATATATATATTTGTATTTTTTATATTTTCTTGATGAGTTGACCCTATATTATTACCTAATGATCTTCCTTGTTTCTTGTAACAGATTTTATATTAATATCTATTTTATATAAAAGTATTATAGCCACTTCTGATCTCTTTTGATTAATATTCCCATGCAATAATTTTTTTTCCATCTTTTCATTTTCAATCTATGTGTGTCTTTAGATCTAAAGTGAGTCTCCTGTAGACAATACGTAGTTGAATCTTTTTTGTTATACATCTGCCTATCTATGTTTTTTTAACTGGGTAATTTAATCTATTTGCATTTAAAGTAATTACTGACAGGAAAGTATATACTATTGTTTTATTATTTGTCTTCTGCATGTCTCATGGCTTTTTTGTCCTTTTTCTTTCTTACTTCTTTCCTCTGTATTTAATTTCTTTTTGGTAGTGACATATTTTGTTTTTCTTACCTTTTAATTTTGTGTATATTCTATAGATATTTTCTTTGTGTTTACTATGGGGATTACATATAACAAATGAAAGATATTGCAATCTATTTTAAATTGATCATTTTAATTTTGCTGCAAACAATATTCCTTTACAACTCAACCTCCCCATCTTATGTTATTGATGTCAAAAACTACATTTTTATATATTGTGTACTTATTGACATACATTTTAAATTATTTTTTATGTTTTTGTCTTTTAAAATTTGTTGAAGAATAAGAACTAGAATTAAAAATCAAAATTATAATAATATTGCTTTGAATATTTGCTTATTTATTTAACTTTACCAGAGAACTTTATATTTTCATATAGCTTCAAGTTATCATATAGTGGTTTTTCATTGCAAATTGTATGATTCTTTTTAACATTTTTTCTTATACATTCAAATTATAATGAGATTTCTCAACTTTGGTTTATGTGTGGAAGCATTATTTCCCCTATATTTTTGAAGTACAGTTTTGCCAGATACAGAATTGTCAATTGACAGTTTTTTCCCCCTCTGAGTACTTTAAATATAAATTCCCACTAGTTTCTGGCCCACAGGGTTTCTACTGAAATAGCTGCTGATTATCTTGTTGAAAATACATTGTATTGATGAGTCACATTGTCTTGATACTTTTAAGAGTTTTTCATTGTCTTTGCATTAATTTGAAAAGTCTGAATGTATATTTTTCAATATAGGTCTCTTGGGTTTATCCTTCATGGTGTTCATTGATCTTTGTATATTTGTATATACATGTCTTCAAATTTGGTGTGCTTTTAGCCACTATTCTTTTAAATAAGCTCTTTGACCTTTATCTCTCTTCTCTTTCTGGGACTCTATATATTGTTTCACTTGTGTCTCATAAGTCCCTTAGGCTCTGTCTTTTAAGCACATTTCTTTTTCATTTAAAAAAAAAATTCTCTGCCTCAGACTTGATATTCCCAAATAATTTCTCCTGAAGCTCACTGATATTTTTTCTGCCTCTTTGAGTATATTTTTGAACCCCTCTAGTGAATTTTCCAATTCAGTTATTAAATTTTTCAGCTCCAGTACTTGTTTGATTTTTTTCTTATAATATATCTCTTCAATAATATTCTCATTTTGTTCACACATTATTTTCTTAATTTTATTTAATTTTTGTTTATGTTTCCCTTCAGTTCTTTGAGCATATTTTAAAAAGTTGTTTTGATTTTTTTTTTTTTTTGGCTTAAACAGCAGAAATTTATTTTCTCACATTTCTGGAGGCTGGAAAGTCGAAGATCAATGTGCTGGCATGATTAGTTTCTCCTGCGGGTTTTCTTTGGTTTGTGGATGGCCAACTTCTTGTCGTGTCCATTAGCCTTTCCTCTATATAAGCACATCAATGGTGTCTCACTCTTCTTATAAAAACATAGATTATATTGAATTAGGGTCCCACCTTTATAACCTCGATTATCTTTAATCACCTCCTAAAAGGCCTTGTCTCAACTACAGTCACACTTGAGGTTAGAGCCTCAACACATAAATTTGAGAGTGAGGGAAGGCACATTTTAATCGATAACACCATCTGTCTCTGTTTCTCTTTCTCTAGGTCCTGTCTCGCTTCATTCTTTTTTAATTTTTTTAAAACAAACTTGGTTATATCATTATAGCATAATTGTAATAAAAATAAGATGAAAGAAAAACGTAGTATAAACATTATATGCAGAAAAGTGCACAAAAGTATTCAGTTTGTTGAATTTCCACCATCCAGATCAAAATATAGAACAGTATCAGCACCTCAACAAATCTCCGTTGAATCCCTCACAATTATAGGTCTCTTTTCCAAAGGTAGCTACTATCCTAACTTTTATCCCCAAAATCAGTTTTGCTATTTTTTAGCATTATATAGATGAATCATATATTAGGCATTTATTTTGGGTCTGGCTCTTTCACTCAGTATTATCTTTTGAGCATCACCAATGGTGTTCGTATAGCAGTGATTTTTCTCTTTATTGCTTTATAGTATTCCATGATATGACTATACCACAATTTATTTCTCATTCTACAGTTGATAGACATTTAAATTGTTTTTGTTTTTTTTTTAACATTTTTATTAGTCTTAGGTATACAGTTTATTGGTTAGACATTTATATAGTTTCTGAAGTAATCCCCCCAATTACACTATCACCCATCTGGCTCTATGCATAGCTATTACAATGTTATTGACTATATCAGTAATGCTGTACTCTACATCCCCATGACTATTTTATAACTACTAATTTGTACTTCTTCATCCCTTCATCTTTATCTCCCAGACTCCCAACCTCTCTTTCTCCTCTGACAGTCACCAGATTGTTCTCTGTATCTGTGGGTCTGTTTTTGTTTACTTTGTTCATTTTGTTCCTTGGATTCTGCATATAAATTAAATCATGTGGTATTTATCTTTCTGTCTGACTTATTTCACTCAGCATAATAAACTTTAGATCTATCCATTTAATGCAAATGCTAGAAGTTTATTTTTTATGGCTGAGTAATATTCCATTATATATATGAACCATAGTTTCTTTATCTAATTGTCTGTCGATGGCCATTTAAATTGCTTTCATATCTTGACTATTGTGAATAGTGCTACTGTGAACATCGGGGTGCATAGATCTTTATGAATTATTGTTTTGGTTTTCTTTGAATAAATACTCAAAAGTACAATTGCTGGATCAAAAGGTAGGTCAATTTTTAATTTTTTGAGGAACTTCCAGACTGTTTTCCATAGTGGTTGTACCAATTTGCAATCCCACCAAAAGTGTACAAGGGTTTCTTTTTCTCCACATCCTCGCCAACAATTACTGTTTTTATTTTATTGATGATAGCCAATCTGACAGGTGTGAAGTGATACTTTGCTGTGGTTTTAATTTGCATTTATCTGATAATTAGTGATCTTGAGCATCTTTCATGTGTCTATTGACCATCTGTATTTCTTCTTTGGAGAAATACCTATTTAGGTCTTCTGCCCATTTTTTAATTGGATCGTTTGTTTTTGTCGTTGTTGAGTTGTATGAGTTCTTTAAAATTTTTGTATATCAACCCCTTATCATATGTATCATAGGCAAATATTTTCCCCATTCAATAATTTTTCTTCTCATTTTATTGACGGTTTCCTTTGCTACGCAAAAACTTTTTACTTTGATGTAGTCGCAACTGTGTTTTTTCTTTTGTTTCCCTTGCTCAAGGAGCTACATCAGAAAAAAAAATTACTAATAGCAATATCAGAGAGTTTACTGCCTCTGTTTTCTTCTAAAATTTTTATAGTTTCAGGTCTTACATTTAGGTCTTTAATCCATTTTGAGTTTATTCTTGCATATGATGTAAGAAGGTGGTCCAGTTTCATTCTTTTGCATGTATCTGTCCAGTTTTTCCAACACCATTTTTTCAAGAGACTGTCTTTACCCAATTGTATATTCTTGGCTTTTTTGTCATAGATTAATGACTGTATAAGCATCAGTTTATTTCTGTTCCAGTGATCAATGTATCTGTTTTTATACCAGTGCCATTCTGTTTTAATTATTGTAACCTTATAGTGTAGTTTAATATCAGATAGTGTGATATCTCCAACTTTGTTCTTCTTTCTCGAGATTGGCATGGCTATTTGGGATCTTTTATGGTTCCATGTAAATTTTAGAATTTTTGTAAAAAATGCCATTGGTATTTTGATAAGGATTGCATTGAATCTATAGATTGCTCTAGATAGTATGGCCATTATAATAATGTTGATTCTTCCTATCCACAAGCACAATATATGCTTTCCTTTATTTGTATCTTCTTCAATTTCTTTTTTCACCAACTTATCTTTTCTGAGAATAGTCTTTTATCTCCTTGATTAATTTTATTCCCAGGTATTTTATTATTTTAGACACAATTGTAAATGGGATTGTTTTCTTAATTTCCCTTTCTGAAAATTCATCATTGTTGTATAAAAAATGCAACAGAATTCTGAAAAATAATTTTGTATACTGCTACCTTACTGAATTTATTTATCAGTTTTAACAGTTTTTTGGTGGAATCATTAGGGTTCTCCATATATAGTACCATGTCATCTGCAAATAATGACAATTTTACTTTTTTCTTTCTATTTGGATGCCTTTTATTTCTCTTTCTTGTCAAGTTGCTGTAGCTAGGACTTCCAATACAATGTTGAATAGAAGTGATGAAACTGGACATCCTCGTCTTGTTCCTGAACTTAAGGAAGAACACTTTTAGCCTTTCCAAACTGAGTATGATGTTAATTGTAGGTTTGTCATATATGGGCTTTATTATGTTGAGATATGTTCCCATGGTTCCCACTTTACTGAATTATTTTTTATCATAAATAGATGCCTGATTTTTTTGAATACTTGTCTGCATCTATTGATATGATTCTATTATTTTTATCTGTCAATTTGTTAATATGGTATATCACATTAATTGATTTATAAATATTGAACAAGACTTGAATCCTAAAAATAAATCCGACTTGATCATGGTGAATTATTTTTTATTAAAATTATTGGGATGACATTGGTTAATGAAATGTTTCAAGTGCACAATTCAATGTTACATGTACATTACATTGTGTGCTATCCGCCCAAAGTTAAATTTTATTTTGTCACTAAATATTTGACCTCATTTATCTCTATCTACCTCTCCCCATCCCTTTTCTTTGATAATCACTAATCCACTGTCCATGTTCACAAGTTTCTTTTTGTTTTTCTTGTTTGTTTGTTGCTTTCAGTTTTATATCCCACATATGAGTGAAATTATATAGTTTTTAACCTTATCTGTGTGACTTATTTCACTTAGAATGATTATCTTATCCACATTGTCACAAATAGCAGTATTTCATCTTTTCTTATGGCTGAGTGATATTCCACTGAATATATGTACCACAGATTCTTTATTCAATCATCTAGTGTAGGACATTTCTGTTGCTTTCATGTCCTGGCCACCATGAATAATGCTGCTGTGAACATTGGGGTGCGTATATCTTTGTGGATAAATGTTTTCAGGATTTTTGGGTAAATGCTCAGAAGAGGAATTCCTGGGTCATTGGAAATTCTATTCGTAGTTTTTTGAGGAAGCTTCATAATGTTTTCCATAGTAGATGTATCAATTTACATACCCATCAGCAATGTATGAGGGTTCCTTTTTCCCCACAACCTCTCCAACACTTGTTATTACTTGTCCTGTTGATGATAGCCATTCTAACAGGTGTGAGATAGTATCTCATTGTGGTTTTGATTTGCATTTCCCTAATAACCAGTGAAGTCGAGGATCTTCTTGTCTATCTGCTGGCCATTTGTATGTGTCTTTTTTTTGCCACAGCACCTGATTTTTAGGTGGTCTACCATCCAAGTACTAACCAGGCCCGACCCTGCTTAGCTTCCGCGATCAGACAATATCCGGTGTGTTCAGGGTGGCATGGTCATAGACTGTATGTCTTCTTGAGAGAAGTGTCTGTTCAGATTCTCTGCCCACTTTTTAAATGGATTGTTTTTTTGTTTGTTTGTTCGTTTGTTTTATTGTCAAGTTGTACGTGTTCTTAATATATTTTGGATATTAGGCCCTTATCGAAGGGGTTGTTCGCAAATATATTCTCCCATTTGGAAAGTTGCCTCTTTGTCTTGTTCATGGTTTCTTATGCTGTATAGAAATGTTTCAGTTTTATATACTCTCATTTATTTATTTTTGCTTCTACTTTTATTGACTTTGAGGTCAAATTCATAAAACCCTCTCTAAATCCAAGGTCCATGAGTTTAGTACCTATGTTTTCTTCTATGCAATTTACTGTTTCAGCCCTTATATTTAGTCTTTGATGCTCTTTGAGTTAATTTTGGTGTGTGATGATAGACAATCAACTAGTTTCATTCTTTTGCCTGTGGTTTTCCAGTTTTCTCAACACCATTTGTTAAAGAGGCTTTTCTTTCTCTATTGTATGTTTTTGGCTCCTTTGTCAAAAATTGTTTTTCTGTATGAACATGGGTTTACTTCTGGTCTCTCAATTCTGTTCCACTGGTCTGTGTGTCTTTTTTTTTTTTTCTTCTGCCAACATTGTGCCATTTTGATTATTGTCATTTTGTAGTGTAATTTGAAGTCAGACAGAGTGATATCTCTTGTCTTGTTCTTTTCCTTAGAATTGCTTTGGCTATTTGGAGTCTTTTGTGCTTCCATGACGATGCAATGATTTTTATTCTATTTTTTAAAAATGTTGTTGGGATTTTGATGAGGACCACGTTAAATCTGTATCATGCTTTAGGTATTAACTAACAATTTTAACTATGTTGATGTTTCCAATTCAAGAATAGAGAATATCTTTCTATTTCTTTTTTATTCTTCAATTTCTTTCATTAGTGTCATAGTTTTTATTGTATAGGTCCTTCACATGCTTCATTAGTTTATTCCTAGATATTTTATTCTTTTTGTTGTGATTGCAAAAATAATTGGTTTTTTTTTTCATTACTTTTTTCAGAATATTCATTGTTAGAGTATAGGAAAGCTTATGATTTTCGTACAATGATTTTGTATCCTAAAACTTAACTCTATTTATTTTTTCTAAGTTTTTTAGTGGAGTCCCTAGAATTTTCTATGTGGAGAATAACGTCATCTGCAAAAAGTGACTATTTAACTTCTTCATTCCCTACTTGTATGCTGTTTATGTTTTTCTCTTGCCTGATTGCTCTGGCTCAGACTTCCAATACTATATTAAACAATAGTGGTAATAGTGGACAGCCTTGTCTTGTTGCTGATCTTAGAGGAACGAATTTTAGTATTTCAACATTAAGCATGATGTTTGCTGAGGGTTTGTCATATATGGCCTTTACTATGTTGAGGTACTTTTATATCTAATTAAGTGTTTTAATAAGAAACAGATGCTGTATCTTGTCAAAGGCTTTTTCTGCATATACTGACATGATCATATTATTCTTATTCTTTATTTTGTTTATGTGGTGTATAATATTCATCAATTTGCCTATGTTAAACCATCTCTGTGTCCCTGGAATAAAGCTCACTTGATCATGGTGTATAATCTTTTTAACGCATTATTGTAGTTGATCTGCTAGTATTGTATTTAGTATTTTTGCATCTGTGCATGATTGGTTTAGAGGGTGTGTGTGTGTGTGTGTGTGTGTGTGTGTGTGTGTGTGTGTGTGTTTTATCTTTACCAGGTTTTGGTAGCAGAGAAATGTTGACCCCAAAAAATGAGTTAGGAAATATTTCCTTTTCTCCTATTTGGAAAAGTTTGAGAAGAACAGGTATTAAACCTTTGAATATTTGGTTGAATTCACTGATGAAGCCATCTCATCCTGGACTTTTACTTTTTCAAATGTTTTTAATGACTGTTTTAATATCCATACTGTTGATCGGTATATTTAGATTTTCCATTTCTTCTTGATTCAGTCTAGGAGAGTTGTATATTTCTAAGAACTTGTCCATTTCTTCAAATTTCTTAAATTTGGTGGCATATAATTTTCATAATATTCCTGTATGATTCTTTGTTGGTATCTGTTGTAACTCTCCTCTTTCATTTCTGATTTTGTTTATTTGTGTCCTTTCTCTTTTCTCCTTAGTGAGCTCAGCAAGGTGTTTGTCAAGTTGATTTATCACAAAGAACCAGTTCTTCATTGCATTAATTTTTTATTGTCTTTTTGTTTTTAATTTTATTTACTTCTCCTCTAGTTTGCATTATTTTCTTCCCACTGCTGACATTGGGCTTCATTATTTTTCCTAACTTTTAAAGATGTAATGTTATTTTTTTTTTATTTCATATTTTTCTTGTTTCTTTAGATAGGCTTATAATGATATGGACTTTCCTCTCATCACCACTTTTGCTGTGTCTCAAAATTTTAATATGTTTTACTTTCACTCTAGTTTGTTTCTATTTATCTTCTTGATATTTTGTCCTTTTTATCATTATCAGGTGTCCAGCATTGTTTCTCATTACCATTTTTTGTAGCCTATGTTTTCAGATATAAGTATAGCTGCACTCCTTTTAGCTCTGGATGCCATTTGCTTGGAGTCTCATTTTCCACATTTTCAATTTGAGTCTATATTTGTCCTTTGCAGCTGAGATGTGTCTCTTGAAGGCAGCATGTTTGGGTTTTATTTTTTGATCTAATCTGCAACTCTGTGCCTTTTTATCGGTGGGTTCATTCCATTTATATTTAAAGTGATTATTGATATATGAGCTTTTTTTTTTTTCTATAGCCATTTTCTCTGTTGTTTTCTTGTAGCTCAGTGTCGTCATTGTTTCTTTTTCCTTGTGTTTCTGTCTGTTATTTTAATTTGGTTGTGTTTTCTGTTTTTTCCCTCTGTTTCCTCTTGTTTTATGTTATGTGCCTGAGTTCTGAATTTTTTGTGTCTGGTTACTTTTAAGTTCATGTAAAAGAAACTTATATATATACAGTAGTTCTTTTGCTTCTGTGTGTGCCTTATTCTCCATTCTGCTTTGCAGATTCGAATCATTACTCTCTTCTCTTTTTTGTTTTTGTTGTCTCAAATGATCCCTATTTATGCTGTATGTTTATTTCAAAATATCAATAGCTGTAGCCTTCTTTTTTAAAGGTTTTTTTGTTTGTTTGTTTGCTTGTTTGTTTTTACCCTTAACCATTATATAATATTTAAGCTTATAATACCTTGTTCTTAATAAGGGCTGCACTTTTCTGCTTCTTTCTTCCTGTTAGTCATCTTACTCATAGTTATGTATATTTTTGTCCTTTTTGTTTCAGGTAGAATGATCTCCTTCAGTATTTCATGTAATGCAGGCCTGTGGTGAAAAATTTCCTCAGATTTTTTATGTTTGAAAAGGTCTGTATTCCTTTTTTATGTGGAAAGAAGACCTTTGCTGGATATATTATTCTTGGCTGGTAATTTCTTTTTTCAATAGTTTGAATATTTGGTTCCACTCCTTCCTAGCTTATAAGATTTGTGCTGAAAAGTCCAATGATGATCGAATGGGTTTTCCTTTATAAGTTACTGTCATCTTTTTTCTGGCTGCCTTGAGAATTCTCTTCGTCATTAATTTTTGACAGTTTTAATATAATACAATGTGTCTTGAAGAAAACCTTTTTGGTTTGAGATATTTAGGTGTGCAGTTTGATTCTTGGATTTGAAGACCCAGTTCTTTCCATAAGTTTAGGAAATTCTCATTGGCTATTTGTTTGGATAGGTTCTCTGTTCTCTTCTCACTCTCTTCTTCTTCTGGTGTACCCATTATTCTTATGTTGCTTCTTCTGATGGTGTCAGATAGTTCTTATAGTGTTCTTTCATTTATTTTCCCTCTCAAATGTCTCTCTTTTTCCGTCTGCATCATTTTCAGATTTCTGTCTTAGATATCACTAATTCTTTCCTCTGTCTGGTCAGCTCTATTTCCTAAGCTTGCTATTTCATTCTTCATCTTATTTAATGAGTTCTTCATCTCCAGAAGTTATATTTGGTTCTTTTTTAGAGTTGCAATCTCCTTGATAAATTACTCCTTTAGTTCATTGATTTTATTTCTAAGTTCTTTGTACTATCGATTAGAATTTTTGCATTTCGTCAAGTTTTTTCAGAGGTGTAATCTTGAATTCCGTCATTTAAACGGTACATTTCTATATTTTTAAGCTTATTTTCTTGAGATTTTTTTTTTTTTTGAGCTTCATTGTCACCTCGATTGTTCAGGTTATTTGATGGGCAATTTCTCTGCCTAGGCATTAATGAGAATGTAATTTGCTTTAAAAAATAGAGAGAGAGAGTGATCTCTTCTTAGCAGGTTGATAAGAAGAGATTTTTCTTTTGATTTTCAATAGGTGGCACCTAAGCCTCTTGCACTGCCCAAGCCTGCTGGATTTTTGCTTTGACTTTAAGAATGTCCTTTATTCTCGAAAGGTGTGTATCTCTTCTGCGACCAGGTCAACTCAGTCCCAGTGTTCCACCCCCATGTGAAGGGAAATGAACATCTGAGCCTATGAAAATACCCTGAAGTACTGGTACTGCTCCAACTGTCAGGTGCAATGCTCTACTCCTCTTTTTGAATCAACCTAATTGCATGGGAGTTGGGTTGATTGAGAGAGGCCAGCTTTGTGTGTGACTGCTTTCCTTCTAGTAATGCTATTTCTCAGGCTTTGGCTGATTTACGTCTATATCCCCTCCCCTATCTCTGTGACTATCTGCTGTGCATGTTTCAGTTTTGTTTGCAAAATTTCCTGGTGCTTGGTGCTAGCTTTGGGAGAGTACAGGGGAGAGGGGCAGGAAAAGCATGGTGGGCATTGGCAGTCAGTCTCTGAGACTCATCCTTCTTCCTGGCAAAGGTGATTTCTAAAATACAGTTGTCTCTCCTCTGCCCTCAGTCTCTGCTCTGCTTTCTGCCTTGCTCACTGGACTCTACTGTGTGGAATATGCTTAACCCTCAGGTATGACTGATCAGGGCTTCAAAGAGCCAAGGAACTACTGCATAGTTCTCCTCTCCCCATTGTCCTGCTGTGAGCTCTGGGCTGAAGCTGCTTTCCCCAGCACCTGGCTTTGTTTCTTTCTCTTTTAGACTCCCATTCTCATATGTGAATTATCCACCTTCAGATGCTGTGGCGAGCAGATCTCTCAGATGTGTTTGTGTGCAGGCTGGGTGTTATTTGCTGGGATTTATGTGTTCAGCTCTTTGTAATTTCAAGAGGAGAGATCGGGGGAGATTCCTGACACACAATGTTTCTGACAGGTGTGATATTTTTAATGCACATTTCATGCAGTGGAGCCCAGTGAGCAGGGCAAAGAGCAGGGCAGAGACTGAGCGTGGAGGAGCAACAGCTCTATCTTAGCAAATGCCTGGCCACCTTCCTCCATCATCATAGAGAATGACCTCTTCCTGTTGTACTTTTCCAGAGCTAGCACCAAGCCTCAGAAAAAATTGCAAGCAAAATTGAAACAAACACAACATCTGGTCCCAGAGAACTCTGTCTCTGGTAGGGTGCTTGCCTCCATTTCGTCTTCCTAATCATCTGCACCAAGGGCTCTGGGTGTGTCTTTTGTGTGGGTTCTGTGTGTTCTCCCATTATAGCTAAGCCTTGATTGCTGTTAGCACATCAGTGGATGAGTTTGATTCTCAGGCTGATTGACTGTGAGGATTGAACATGACCGCAGGCTATGAGTTGTATGTGGGGGCTGATCCTTCAGAGTGGGGTTCACTCCAGCAGGCTCGTGTACTTGTTGAGACCACTCTTTGAGTGTACTGATTATGGGGCTAGTCAGGTGCTGCTCTGCTGTGGTCTGGTGCTAGCCTTTAGATGTGTTCATTCTGTGGCCTTTTGGGAAGGGCTCCAGAGAAAACCAAGGTCGGCCACTGCCTTTGATTGTTTGGGACTACATAGTAGAAACTATAAATGGATCCACGGATGTTTGTTGCTTATGATGGATCTAAAGGCAAGTGAAGGAGACAATTCTTCAAGCTGCAGTCCTGTTACCTCCAGTACCAAGTCTGGGTAACTTAGCAAAATGTCCAGCACTCCTCAAGGCCTATGGCTGCCTGCCAGTTGCCTGTAAGACTCAGCAGCTAGAAGAGCCTTTGGCTGGTACATAAGTTGTGTGGCACAGGGCCTGAGGGAATCACCAGGGTATAGTGAGCACTAATCCCACAGCCACTGCCGTGTTAGTTTTTGCACCTGTGCTCTTTCTGTGGGTTTCTGTAAAAGTGTCATATTGCAGCAAGGCCTGCCACTGCTTGCTTTGGACCTGCAGACACCCAAGATCTGTTCAAAAAATACTGTAGCTTGGGGCAGAGTTTGTACCATTCCACTGAAAGTCTCTCCCAAAAGTCACAAGCCTTGTCGAGTCACATGAACTAAGTGCTATTGTTTGCTCTCAAATTTATGGCCCAAGAAAATTATAGGGTGGTGTTGGCTGTCTAGGAATGGGCTTGCCATGGGTAATTTGTGGATTAGGTGGAGGAAAGTCTCAGGGAGACATGGGGCCAATACAGCATGAGATTTGCTGCTAGTTCTCAGTCTGCAGTCTCCCCCAAAAGTCACAGATCACAGCGAGACCAGTTGCCATCTGCATTGCCTGTAGGCCACCATAATTCACCCAAGAGAAACTGCAGCTCATTCTGGCAACAGTGGTCCCCCACTCAATTTCTCCCCTAAGATGTGCATGCTGCTCAAGCTGAGGTCTACTGCCTGGGACAAATGTACAGCCCTGGGAAGGGGCATGGTGGGGACAGCTGTCCAACAATGGGCCCGTTGTGGACAATTTGTGGGTTGGGTGGGGCAGGGGTCTCAAGGAGACATGGGGTGGAGTGGACTGATCTTACTGAGCCAATGAAGCTTCAGAATTAGTCATGCGTGGAAGAGTTCACCACAGGCAAGACGAGCACCCATCTATAGACTGCCCCAGAGGTGGACTGGGCAAAGGAACAATGGCAGCTGTCCCTCCAGCCCTTACCCTGGCACCATGCAACTCAATCTTTCCCCTGGCACCATGCAACTCAATCTCTCCCCATATGTCTCTTGCACCTCCCCAGTTGCTGACCCTCCGTTGGCACCCAGGGTGCAAGTCTGCAAGCGAGTGAGTTTGTGCGCATCCCTTTAAGAGCAACGTCTGTGTTTTCATGTTTCTTTCATCTCACCTGGATGGCCAAAGTCTCCGCTGATTTTTAGTCATATTTTGTGGGAACTCCTCTTCCTGGGGTTGGAACTCTGGGCTGGGGAGCCTCTGTGTGGGGCTGGGACCTCCTTCTGCTTCAAGGGGTCCTCTGTGGTCACACTGTCTCTCCCAGTGCTCAGTCTCCATACACAGGTGCAGGACCAGCTTGTTTTGCCTCTCCACCCTTCCTATAGGTCTCGGCATGGCTTTTTCTTTATATCCTCAGATATCTCTGTTTTGATCAGTTAGACTTCAGGTGGTTCTCCACATTGATTGTTTTATAATTTGATTGTAATTTTAATGTAGTACTGAAAGGAGGTGAATCCCACTTTTATCTAGCCCACTCTCTCGACTCCCCTTATTTTAGATTTTTTTCTAGTAATCTCTATACCTGTGTTTCCTCAAGCACAGTTTCTGGAGAATTGTTTATTTGAATGGGTCACATATTCCTGTTTGGTTGTATGCCCTGTGATCTTTTGTTGAAAATTAAACATATAAAACAATAACCACTTCAGCTTTACAGACTGACTCAATATAGGGGAAGTTCTTTATTAATCATTATAATTGAAGATAAGGTCTTCTCAGGCATTTTCTGGGCATGAATCTTATCTGAGCTCGTGTATGTACTTCTTCCAATATTCTGTCATATACATGGCTGCTTTTAAATAATTTAATTTTCTTAATAATTTTATGCCTATTTTTTTAAAACCTGTACTTTAGTTATTGTATTATATTATTCAAGAAGTAATCTCCTTCCCCAGATATTTTCATGTTTGTAACACCCTTGCAGGTTTCATGAGCCATGCCTGCTGCTTCTTATAACTTTTCCTAGCCGGGATCCAAGCTGCTCTTGTTCTTAGCTGTCTGAATTCCAAGTTAAAGAATGCGTAGATATCACTCCCTCAGGCAGTCAAAAGACAGGTTAGAATTTTGCAAATTTGTTTTAATATACTATCTCCAGTTTGTGGAAAGGAACTGAGGAATACGATACCCCTTCCCCCAAACTGTACTTTTATTGCACTTGGTAAAGAAGTAATGCAAGAGTGAGTAAATGTGCCATGTCTTTTTCTACTATTTGAATGTGTTTTTTTCTTGACTGGGTGTTTGGTTGTTAGAGATCTTTCATCGATTTTCAGAGCTCCTATAAAGTTATTTTATGCTGCTTCTACTTGTTTATTAAATGTTTCCTTGGGGGATTGAGGGCAAGCTGCTTACTAGTCAACCACCTTGCTAATCTCAGTAATAATCATAACTTATTTTCTTTCTGGTATAAGAAAATTTTTCAGCTAATCTTGTGCATTTTTTCTAGGTCTGAAATCAGCTATTTCTTCAAATATCTCTGATTCCTTTTAATGGGTAATGCTTTTTAAAGACTCTGACTTGGTTATTAGGTGTATACTTTATAAAATAAACATTTAAAATAATTTTTGTTTTATGAAAAAATGGTGTAGATAATACAGATAGTTTCCATATGACCATGCATGCAGTTTTGCCTAATATTAATATGTTAGTATGATGATTTTACAAATAATTTAATAAACATAATATACTATTATTTACTAAAGTCCATATTTATACAAATTTTCTTAGTTTTTACATGATAGCCATTTGTAAACTTGAAGATCCCATTCACTATATCACATTATAGTAATTAGATTTTTTTAATTATAGTACATTGGTTGGACATTTATATAGTTTATGAAATGGTCCTGCTGATTGATCTTTCTTCCCTCTGGCTCCATACCTAGTGATGACATTAATGCTGACTGCATTCCCTATGCCATGCTCCTCATCTCCGTGACCTTCTATCAACTACTAATTTGTACTTCTCTAACCCTTCGCCCCTTTCTCCCAGCCCTCAAAGCCCCTCCCCTCTGGCTGTCACCAGATTGTCCTCTATATTTGTGAGTCTGTTTTTGATTAATTTGTTCTTTTGTGTTCCTTAGCTTCCTCATATAAGCGGAATCATAAGATATTTATCTTTCTCTGTCTGACTTATTTCACTCATCACAATAACCTTTAGGTCCACCCATGTTGTTGCAAATAGTAAGATTTCAGTTTTTTAATGGCTGAGTAATATTCCATCATATATATATATGTATGAACCATAATTTTTTAATGGCTGAGTAATATTCCATCATATATATATATATATATATATATATATATATATATATATATATATATATATACCATAATTTCTTTTATCCAATCATTTTATTTTTAATTGATAGTTTTAGTCTTAATTTTGTATCTTGATTTATTTTGTTTTTCTATTTTGTATACATCATTGGTACTTTGCTGTATTCTGTGTTTTGCCAAAGTAAATCGTGTGTGTGTTTGTGTAAAAATTTGGAAGATCATTTTTATTTTAACTGGGAAGTGAAGTTGTTCTGAATAAATACGCACAATTTATCATCAACTGGGAAATTGTTCCAAAATATATGTGATTGATTCTTACTTTGGGGAGAAATGTTTTCATGGTGGGATACAGAAATAAATTTTGAAAGTTTTCATTGAATTATAATTTATATACCCCCAAATCCAATTGTTTTAAATATAAAATATAATGTCTTAGTAACATTTCTAAGTTTTGAATCTATCACCAGAGTTTAGATTTAGAATATTTTTATCCTACCAATAAGTTCCCACATGCATGCTTAAGGTTAATCCCCATTCTCTACCTAGCCCTATGCAACCATTATTCTTTTTTCTATTTATATATTTGTGTTTCCACATTTAATTTCAAGGGAATCCTGTAATATGTAGTCTTTTGTATTGGCTTCTCTTTTTCCTTTTTAAGTAATTTTTAAAATTACCATTAGCATACATTATTATACTGGTTTCAGATATACAACAGAGAGATTAAATATTTATATAACTTATGAAATGATTACCTTGATAAATCTAGTACCCATCTGACACCATATATAGTTATTACGATATCATTAACTATATTCCTTATGCTATGTTTTATATCCCCATGACTATTTTGTAACTACCAATTTGTAGTTCTTAAGCCCTTCATCTTTTTAAACCACCCTCTAACTCTTCTCATTTGGCAACACTCAAAATGTTCTCTGTATCCATGAGTCTGTTTTTTTTTTTGTTTGTTTGTTTGTTTGTTTTGTTTTTTTAGATTTCACATGTGAGTGAATTTATATGAAATTTGTCTTTTTCTGTCTAACTTACTCCACAATTACTTAGCACAATACCTGCTAAGTCCATCTATGTTGTTGCAGATGGCAAGATTTTATTCTTTTTTTATGGCTGAGTAATTGTCCAGTATATATATGTACCACCTCTTCTTTAATTATTTATCTGTTGATGAACATCTGGTTGCCTCTATATCTTGGCTATTGTAAATAATGCTGTAATGAACATATGGATTCATATATCCCTTCAAAATAGTATTTGAATTTCTTTGAATAAATACCCAGAAGTGAGATAATTGGATCTGTCTTTGTCTCTTGTTATAGACTTTGTTTTACAGTCTTTTTTTATCTGGTATAAGTATTCTTAGTCTAGATTCTTATTTTTTTTAATTTCCATATTCACGAAATATTTTTTTTTCATACCTTTATTTTCAGTTTGTGTGTGTCTTTCAATCTGAAATGAGTCTCTCGTAGGGCAGCACATGTAAGGGTTTTGTTTTCTTGTCTGTTCAACCACCATATCTTTTGATTGGAGCACTTAATTCATTTACATTTGATATAATTGATAGATATGTAGTTATTGCCATTTTATTATTCATATTTTTATCTTTTTTTTTTCTTTTTTTCTTCTTCTTAAAGAAGTCTCTCTAACATTTCCTATAATACAGGCTTGGTGGTAATGAACACCTTTAGCTTTTTCTTGTCTGAAAAGCTCTTTATCTGTCCTTTGATTTAAAAGAAAATAGCTTTTTTGGGTAGAGTAATCTTGGTTTTAGATTCTTGGTTTTTATCACTTTTAATATTTCTTGCCAATCCCTTCTGGCCTGAAAGGTTTTTGTTGAGAAATCAACTGACATTTTTATGGGAGCTCCCTTGCAGTTAACTGATTGCTTTTCTCTTGCTGCTTTTAAGATTCTCTTTGTCTTTAACCTTTCACATTTTAATAATGATGTGCCTTGATGCAGGCCACTTTGGGTTCATCTTGTTTGAGACTCTTTGCACTTTGTGGGCTTTTAAGTCTCTTTCTTTCAGCAGGTTAGGGAAGTTTTCAGTCATTATTTCTTCAAGTAGATTTTCAATTCCTTGCTCTCTCTCTTCTCTTTCTGGTACCCTTATGATGCAAATGTTGGTACACTTGATGTTTTCCCAGAGACCCCTTAAACTATCTCTATTTTTATATTATTTTTTCTCATTGCTGTTTCCTGTTGTAGTTGAGCCCTGGTTGATCTTTGCAGATCAATGGGAGGAATTGACACATTGGTTGATTGGTTATGAAAATTGGCTGGTGACTACAGTGGAGATGTTGTACATGGACTGACTCTACAGTGCAGGATTCACTTTAGCAGGGCACACCTCAGTTTTCCCTTTGGGTATGTTTTCTTGATTGAAGCCCTGGGTCATGCTCTGGTTCTGTCCTTTAGCGCTGTCTGAAGCCAACCCCCAGGTGTGCCAGCCCAGGGGACTCCTAGGAAGGACCCTGGTATAAGCCAAGTTCAACTGCAGCCTGTGACTTGCCCAGGACCACCTGGAATGAGGCACCAAGCAATCCCCAGATGGTTACCACCTGCACTGTGCTTGGAGGTACCTTGAGAGACAAAGTAATGAAGCAAGGCAACTGCTGCTAGTGTCAGGTTTGGGGCTACTCAGCAAGAAGTATGGGGCATACCAAGGCCAGATACTGCTTGTTTGGGGTTTGTAAACCTTTGAGAGGTTTTAGGAAAGTCCACAACATGAGCCAAGAGAGTGTATGAAAAATTCATGGGAAAGGGTTTGGGTGGGCTCACAAGTTGCGTGGGGTAGAGTGTCAGGGAATCATCATGGCAGCGTAACCAGTGTTAGCCTGGTTAATGGAGACTCAGATATGGTGGCTACCTGTGTCTTTATGCTGAGAGTGGAGAGAGCTTAACAAAGAAACAATGAATTCTGTCAAAACTTCTGTCTGGGAGAAAGCTGCCCCTCCAGCCCTCACCCTGAAGCCAGACAATTCAGTTCCTCCCTCCTGTCTCTGGTGCCTTTTGAGTTGCTGCTCCAGTGCTGGAGCTCAGAGTGAGTGAGGCCATCAATGAGTATATTTGTGTGTGTCTCCTTTAATAGGAGTGCTTAGGACTCCAGCAGCCCTTGTCTTACTTAACCACAATCTCTGCTGGTTTTTAATCCAGAAGTTGTGGAGACTTCTCTCCTCAGCACTGGAACCCTGGGTTGGGGATCCCATTGTGGGGCTGGGACCCCTTCTTGCTCCAGGTGAACCTCTGCATCTAAGATATCCTTCCCGATTTTAAACTGCCACATGTGGGACCAGCTTGTTCTGCATATCTACTCCTTCTACCATTCTCGATATGGCTTCTTCTGTATGTCCTTAGTTGTAGGACTTCTGTTCAGCTAGTCTTTGGCTGATTCTCAATGATGGTTGTTCTATAGTTTAGTTTTAATTTTGATGTAGTTGTGAGAGGAGGCATACACAGCATTTACCTACTACTTCATCTTGACTAGAAATCCTGTGTTGGCTTCTTTTAATTCTCATAATATGTTGGAGTTTATTTTGTAGCATGTATCAATGACTTGTTCTTTATTGCTGTTTAAAAACATACTTTATTTGAACTGCACATTCACCAGTTGAGGCTATTTAGGAATGTTTATTTCGGTTATCATATTTTTCAGTTCTAAAATTTTCATTTGGTGTTGCTATATTTTTTCTATTTCTTTGTCTAGATTTATTTTTATTTGTATTTGTTCTAAGAGCACTTGTGATTTTTTTACAGGAACATTTTTATAATACTTCTTTTAATATTTTAGAAAATTCCAGCAACCATGTAATTTTGGCATTAGTATCTACCAATTATTATATTATTAACAACTTTATTGATACATAATTCGTATACCATACAATTCACTTATTTAATGTATATATTTCAATGAGTTTTAGTACATTTACAGAGTGTGTATCCATCATCAGAATCACTTTTACAATATTTTAAACATTCCTAAGATATCTAATACTCATAAGCAATCACACACCATCTCTCCCTATCTCTCATCCTCTGTAAGTGACTAATTTACTTTATGTTTCTATGTAGTCTTGCAACACACATTCATCTACTATGAAAATTTAATATTAGTGGAACTGTATAGTATGTGGGATTTTGTGATTGTCTTATTTTACTTAACATGTTTTTAAGTTGCACCTATATTATAATATGTATCAGTGCTTCATTTATTTACATGGCTAAATAATGTTATTTCATCGTAAGAATATATTAAAAAAACTATTCACAAATTAATGAACCTATGTATTTTCACTTTTGGGTAATTATGAGTAATGATGTCATGAGCATTCATGTGCAAGTTTTTGTATGGGCATATGTTTTTATTTTTCTTGGGTAGATAGTTAGGAGATAAAGAACTGGATCATATGGTAAATTTATGTTTATCCTTTAAAGAAACTTCATAAATGTTTTCCAAAATGGCTGTGCCTTTTATATTCCCACCAGGCATGTATGAGTATTCATATTACCTACCATAAATTTTTGTTGTGCAGAAAGACCATAAACATATACCACTAACACCAAATAATCTCAGTTCACCTGGAAAAATTTACAATAGAGAAAAGAACTTACACCCACACCAATAATGCTTTAAAATTTTTTTAAGAGCAGAAAACATCTATGCAACTGTGTAAAAAAGTGAGCTTCCTGATTATAGAGTTAGCTTTGCAATGAACATTGGATCTCACATGCCTACTGACTGGTGTCAGCCTATTCACTTGAGCTAACTAAGACCTCTTCACTAAACCATCTGTGAAACTACACAGAGATGAAAAAATTATGAAGCATATTGTAAAGCACAAGTGAATATCTTTTAACTATTGTTTTTCATCACAAAGATTTTACGTGATCCATTTTCTCACTTCCCTCACAACTATTTTCAACATCATACAGTTTTCTTTTCAGAAATTTAATTTTATATTTATATATTTTTATATTTAGATCTATGTTTACAAAAATTCTATATTTTCTTTATTTTAAGAATGATTATGTTCAGTTTTTCAAAAACAACATCCAATTTTGTTTCATCTCAATGTAATTAGAATAAGTTCTTAGAATGTATATAAATTGTATGTTTTCTGATACCTTTCATGTATAAAGTGTGCTCGTTTAGACAAAATCTTTATTGATTTTGTTTTCTGAAATATCTATCTACAACTTCCAGTAAGTATTTGTGGATCTACTCCAGAGCTCCTGAATTAGAAGCTGTGGTGTTAGAAATATCTATTTTTAGCAAGCTGCTAAGTGATTCTGATGCACTCTAAACTTTTCTATCCAATATTTTTAGTAAATTTTCCAATCTTCCCTGGATATTTATACCCAGATGACACAATACAATAAGATATACTTCTAAATGTCATAATATAATCAAGTTATCTGAGAAGGGACATCTTCATAATCAACCAACATGATGATGCCATGACAACACATAGGGACTCTCAATCACAGCTTTCTTATAAGGAGAACCATTGAATTTGGTTTACTTTCGTAATTCCTAAAAGTAACATTTTCTCTTGGTGAAAAACAAAGAGTAAATTCAAGGCAAATAGTACACATACCATTATACGTTGTTATGGTATGTCATGTTAGTCATCAGTTATATTTTAATACTGGCAACTTAATCAAATTAAGTGACATTACACAGTATGTAATTTTATAGAAATGACTTGTGTTAGAACATTGAAACACATGCTGAACATAAACTATTAAACTTAAATAAGCTATCTGAGGGCATTTTAAATTTTTTTTATGGTGGCTATTCCTAATAGCAGTAAATTTTGTGGTAGAATAATAATACATAAGGGATGAGAAACTCAAAAATATAAACCACAGTTTTAAATTACTTTTAATCACTGAAGCTTATAACTATGATAACTTAAAAGCAACTGTGCTTTCTATATCCATACATTTTCACTGGGAATTCTGTTTTAAAGGATAATTGTATTCTTCAGGAGAAAATGCACAAGTTTACTCCTTATCATTTGTAATGTATTTCCATAATTCCTAATACAATTTCCAATACACTATTAATGTAAAATTCTATTCAATCCAGGAATTAATAATGTATGTCTAAAGTCGTGCACTTAAAAAAAATAGAAAAACAATAATAAATAAGGAACTTGAATAGAAAGAACACTCAAAAGAGAAGCTATATATATATAGTGTGGTGTACAGAAATTTTCTGCAGTGTCTTTGTAGGGGTAAGGAAATAAATTTAACTTAACTTTAATAAATATCAAATATATATAGCCCGGCAACCGATGGTCACGTCAGTATATTTTGGGAAATTTTATTTGACTCATACCCTAACCTTACTACTTAAGCTCATGAAATTGATGTTGATATCTCAGTTGGCTTTAGACAAATAAATGATATTAAGTTGATATAAATAACAGGGAAAAATAACATTATTTTCTCCCATTGTGCCATTCAGAGAAAATCCAATTTGGTGACAGGAATGTCTGGTTTGTGGTAAGTAACCTATTGAATTAAGAGTAGTAGCTAGATATTTCAAACTGCTAGCTCCTGAAGGAAAAATGCCTGATTGTGTACTTTTACTAACATTATTACAATTTATTTGGATTGTTAGTAGGACTTAGGGAAGTGAGTCATTTGTCAGGACTCAGAAAGTGAAGTAACACAGTTTTAAATGAATTTGAATCAACTCTTACTATTAAATTGGCAGGTGAGAAAGTTCTAGTGTGTACATCCTCCAAATTAGAAGAACCCTGTGGAGAAATAATAATATTTAATATGAGGTTTCACCCCAATGAGGTTTACAAAGTTATATTGTTCCATACTACTTAGAGGTTTTTATAAACACATTTCTAGACATTATTAAAAATTCTTTACACCAAGTGATTTGCATGACCAAAATACATTTGCAATCCAAACTGAACAAAAGTTATAAAGAAAATGGAATTTAAGAGCATAAGATCACTGATCCTTTTGTTTCGACAATCAAAATCATTATCATGTGCTCAATGTTCAGCACAGATCGCAAATATATATAAATATATATTTTTGCAAAATAAAGCAATACGCACTGTAAATAAAACTTTCTCTCTAGTGGGAATGAATATTCATGCACGTTAGTAATAGCTCTCTTACTTGATTGTTTCTCTTCTGTGCTACATTAGTACTCCTACATTAGCACTACATTAGTACCCCTATATTAGTCTCCTACATTAGTACTGAGACTATTTCCTGAGTGAAAATGCCATTTTTACAAGAGCCATGTATATAGTTGTGGCTCTGCCACTAATTTACAACATACTGTGTGATCATATGTATATATGAGAGATTGAGATTTATTTTAGAGAATTGGCTCATGCACCAGTGGAGGCCTGGTAAGTCCAAAACCTACAGTGTAGGCTGACAGGCTGAAGACAGAGAAGATTTGCAATTTGAGTCCAACAGAGGTTTGCTGGTATAAGAGAAAAGAACTTACACCCACACCAAACTGACCTCTTTCTGGGAGGTCAGCTTCTGTCAGTTTCTGTCCTATTAGAGTGAATGAGGCCCACACACATTACGGAGAGCAATCTTCTTTTCACAAGTTCCATCTGTTTA
>NW_024344370.1:16395855-16431294 GCF_902729225.1 Pteropus medius
AAAAAAAACTACATTTACAGAAACATCCAAAATAATGTTTGGCCAAATATCTGAACACAGTAGCCTAACAAAGTTGATGTGTATAATTAACTATTACAGATGCTAATACAAATAAATTAATGGCTGATTGATTATCAAATGTGTGGTATGATTAGAAGAGGATGGAAGAAAAGCAAGCCTGGATGAATTCCTTGAGATAAGATTTTGTTACTCATGAATATAATTTATGCGCAATGCATGGCTTCTGGCATAAGCATATCAACATAAGACAAGTTTATAAAGGGCAAAAAAATGCAATCTAGCAATAAGTTTTACACTGAATTTCAGTTTTCATAAATTCATCCTTTCATGAAATAATTAAACAAATATTTACTTCTTGTCTACTGTGTGCCAATTACCATCTTCTCTCTTTAGTATTTTTTATAATGCCTAGAACAGAACAGTAGTTATACTATAAATACTTGTTAATTGACCACCAAACAGTAAAATGTTAGTAACTATATTATAAAGATTCTGAAAGTGAAATAATCAAAATCACATTAATTTACTCTCCAATTAGAATTTCAGATAATATATGATATCAGTAATATATGATTTGCTAATCAACAGTGATACTATCAGTGGGAGAATTTTTTAAAAGAATTTTTAAAATTTATATTATTCTGCCTACATTTTATATTATTCTTTTATTTGTCCCATGTTTTGTAACTAAACCTGAACATTAAAAACAGACAGTTATTTCTAAAGTACAGATTTGTCTTCACAGACCACAAAATATGTTCATGAGGAGGTTCATAAGAAGAATCAGTAAAAGGCAAAGTTGGAGAGTTGAGCTGTTTATGTGACCAATCCAAGTGTGTTCCTCGAGGAGGAAGAAAACAAACCCCAAGCTCATTGATAATATGGGAGACTGAAGATCAGAAAACAAGGCAAATGGGTGAAACAAATTATAAAAAGGGCACAAACAAACAAAGTAAATTAAAAAAAAAAACCAAAAACCGGACAGAACACATTTATTTTTCCAGGTGGAAGAGTCTAGAGGAAGATGTGTTAAACATAGCATATTTGTAAGAATGTGAGCTGCATGAAGACAGAGACTTTAGTCTGTTTTGATTACTCCCATCTCCTTAGATCTGGAAAAGTGACTGGCATATAGTGATTGGTAAGTAATTCTTGTGAAATGAAGAAAGAACAGAAGGAAGGAAGAAAGGAAGGAAGGAAGATAGGAAAGAAGAAAAGAAAAAAGGAAGGAAGCGAAGAAGAAAGTGAGTAGAGAACAAAAGAAGGAAAGACACACATATAGTGAGGTATGGGTTACAAAAAAATGTGTCTACCATGTAGATGTTAATCATAACTTTCACATGAACAAGACCTCCTCTTTTAAGGCCATGGCCCTAAGATGTCATAAACACATTATGGTAGATCAGAATCTAAATTCAAATGTCAAATGACAAATTGGTTTTATTAAATAATTCTTTACATAATTATTGTCAAATTATCTTCATCATTATTAAGTTATCTTCCTCTCTTTTCCTTCTCACGTTTTAATTCAAATCCCATTTCAATAAGGCTACTTTATCTAGTTTCAGTTTTCTTTCAATTATATACCTTATCAATCTTCTTTAATATCTTTCGTTCTCATTTTAACCAAATAATTAGGTTCTTATCACGCAGGTATTGTTTGTTGTGGTTTATTCTGTTCTAGTTTTTGGTCTACTTTGAGTGGACAGATGTGGATATTTAGATTATTAGTATGCTACAGAGGCATCAATAGTTAAACATGAGTCTCCCTCTGCATAATCTGGGCATAAACTGGTTATAATTTTTTTAAATGGATGTATGGAGACACTACTGTTAATAGTTATTAACTATATTCCTTCCTTTATGACTATGTATCTTTACATACAGTTGATTTAAGTGTGGTCCACATAATATAGAGGTTATTTCCATGTATTATATGCTCCATGATGCAAGGAGTAACACTAAGAAAATCTACATTTCCTCATGATGTATTTTTTAATGTTCTTGTTGCAAAAATTAGAAATGTTGCCGAATGTTAATAGACAGTTTCTAAAGTTTGAAAATTAAGTACTTTATTATTGTAGAAGTTGAGACATCTTTTATCTAAAGCTTTGCATCTTATGGAATGGAAATCAGTTTAGTATAAAGTCAACTGGGGCATATGTGTGAATGCCTTTGTAAACCCATGTGATATTTAAGTTTTCACAGAATTATAGAGAATTTCAAATTTATCACTACCACACTATCATTTCATTTTTGCCTTTACTTCAAATAAATTTGAGGCTTCCCAGAAGACAAATGATGCATAAAGCCTGTTCACCATTACCTGATGATAATAGATGGCACTCCATGCTATAGAACTATATGTCATTTTCTAAACGGGCCTATAGACTTTCTTCTAGAAGGGGAAAATAACTTTGCTAACAAAGATAGTGACCATTAATCCCTTTGTTTTGTGATAACTTAAAACAGTTCCTGTATGGCACATGCAACTCTTTTAAGCTAGTTAACACTAATAAAGTTTTGAAAATATTGAGACTTCTATTGTCATAAATGGCTCATGCATAGTGTGAAAGAGAAATTTAATATAACAAATATTTTAATATATAATATTGTGCAATTTATGTAAGCTAATTTTATACTGTTAAAGATGTGAATAATAGAATGTTTTATTGATATATTTAATTCTTAGATAATTTAAAATAAAATCAGTTATTTGAATTTTTTGAAATAGCTTAATTGAGATTAAAATTCACATGATATATGATTCACCCACCTAAACTATTGTTTACTTTTATTTAGTATTGTTTAGTATATTTATTAAATTTATGGCATGTATCTTTGGCCTTTGTATGAGCTTTTATTGCTGCATAACAAATTACTACAGACAATGGTTTAAAACAATGTACATCTATTTTCTCACAGTTTCCATGGCTTATGATTTGGGGCAAGGCTTAACTTTTTAGTGTCTCACCAGATTAAAATCAAGGAGTCAGTTAGGGATGGAATCTTATTTGCTCAATGTCCTCTCAAGTGCATTGGCTGTTGGCTAAACTCATTTTATTTAAATTCTAGGCCTGAACCCTATGTTCTTAGAGGCTACCTGCCATTAACTGCACACAGCTGTCTATACAATATGGTTTTTTCATGACTATCAGGAAAACTTCTGATGCTGCTTTCAATCTTTCACCTTTAGATCCTCTTTTTAAAGTGTGTCAGTTTTCCAGGGCTGCCATAACAAAACATCAGAGACTAAATGGCTTAAACAACAGAAATTTATTTTTTATATTTCAGGAAGTGAAAAGTCCAAGAGCACAGTGTTGGTAAGTTTGTCTTCTGAGACTTCTTTCCTTGGTTTGCAGATGGCTACAGTCTCTCTCTGTTCTCTCAAGGTCTTTCCTCTGTTCACATGTGCTCACCTCTAGTATCTCTCTGTGAGTCCTAATTTTCACTTCTTTTAGGACATCAGTCATATTGCATTAAGGATCACCCTAATGGCCGTATTAACTTAATTACCACTTTAAAAGTCCCTACCTCCAAATACAGTCACATTTTAAGGTACTAAGGATTACGGCTTCAACATGAATTTGGGGGGGGACACTGTTTAGCCCATTAAAAAAGGCTAATTTGTTCAAACCGCCTTCCTTTTAATTAACTAAAATCAACTGATTAGGGACTTTAATTACATATGTAAATTATCTTTACCATGCTATATAGTGCAATCTAAATCTAATCAAAGGAGCAGAATTCTATCATATTCACAGGTCATGCACACAATCAGGGAGTGGGCTACATACAAGAATGACTCCTTGAGGGTCATAGATTTCTGACTACCATAAGAGGAATACCACAGAAGCAATGCTGTATTCTTAGTGGATATATGATTATTTATATATATTAAAAATCATGGATAATGCATACAATACCACCAATTTTATTCCAACAATGTAGATTCCATTTAATTTTATCCTCTCCCATATTTATAAGTCCATTCTCAAGATAGAGGGAAACGTGCTTTTTATTATCCTTACTATTTTACTTATTTAATCAATCTTCTGGCATTTAGCTATTTTCCTATCACTACCACCACCTCTTTCCTTCCTCACTCCACTCAGACTCTAACAAACCACATTTGAATATTCCTTCACTTATTGATGTAAAGGTCCGCCCTTCTATAAATCTAACACCAAGTGCCATACTGACTAAATGCATGGACACCTGCATTCTAAATATGAACACTAGCATTCTAACTGTATTTGGATTCTGACTACTCTAGCTATATATAACTTCTCCAAGACACACACATACACACACACACATTTTTCTTCTACATTAAATATTGAAATAATTTAAAAACTTATTTTACTGTATTTAAAGATAATAAAAAAAAATAGTTTTCATTTTTCAGCCATGGTGCTAGTTTTTCATCTTTATTGGGTGACATTGGTTAATAAAATTATATATGTTTCAAGCGTACAATTCAACAATACATTATATGTATATTGCATTGTGTGTTCACCATCCAAAGTTAAATCTCCTTCTGACACCATATATTAGATCCTCTTTACTCTTATCTACCTCCCCCTGTTCTCTCCAGTAACCGTTAAACTGTTGTCTGTGTCCATGAGTCTCTGTTTGTTTGTTTGTTGCTTTCAGTGAAATCATATGGTTCTCAACTTTTTCCATCTGAATTATTTTGCTTAGCATGATAAACTCAAGATCCATTCATGTTGTTGCAAATGGCAATATTTCATCTATTCTTATGGCTGAGTAATAGTCCATGTATATATGTACCACCTATTTTTTTTTTATCTAATCATTTATAAAAGGGTATTTTGACTGTTTCCATGTCTTGGCTACTGTAAATAATGCTGCAATGAACATTAGGGCGCATATATCTTTCCTGATAAGTGTTTACTAATTTTTTGCATAGATACCTAAAAAAAGGGATTGCTGGGTCATATGGTAATTCTATTCTTAATTTTTTGAGGAACCTCCATACTGTTTTCCATAGTGGCTGTACCAATTTACATTCCCACCAGTAGTGTATGAGGGTTCTTTTATTTTCACAACCTCTCCAACATTTATTATTACTTGTCCTGTTGATGATAGCCATTCTAAAATATGATAATTTTCATTTATTTGGGCCCCATATGCATGAAAAAATATGTTTAAAAATAAATGTTTATGAAAGTGATGTAAGAAGCATGGTGGAATGAGGAGTCCCCTTGAACTTGTCCCTTGAAATTACAGCAAATTGAATAGCTACAATCTAATAGGAGATTCCCAGCCTAATACACAAATACATCTGAGAGATCTGCACATCGGAGGATCTAAAGATGAGTGAATCAGGCAAACAAGGGAGGAAGAAAAAGAGAAGAGTGGAGACTGGTACTGCAGAAGCAGCCCAGACCTTCCTGAAGAACTTGGGAAGAGGAGAAAACCACACTAAGGTGTGCACTCTCTGTAGCCTTGAGCATTCCTTCCTGAGTGATCAGCATAGTATGGTGATGGAGCCCAGTGATCAGGGCAGAGAACAAAGCAGACTCAGAGTTCAGAGGTGGAAGAGTCGTGTTCTAGCAGCTGCCATTGCCAGGAAGAAGGCTGGATCATGGAGGTTGGCCAGCCCTCCCCACCTTTCCAGAGCTTGTCTCCAGGCACCCAGAACCGGCAGCTGACCCCAAGCAAATCTGTGGCAGCAAGTGTCAATCTACAGAGCAAGGAGTCTACAACAACTAAAGAGACCCACACTATGGTCACAGTGACAGTGGTGGAGATAGAGAGGCCTGGCAGTGACCATTACTGAAAGGAAAACAGGCACAGGCACACAGGTGGCCTCTCTCAACTCACTCAACCCTTAGCCATCCAAGCTAATCTGAGTGGAGACACTGGGGCACCTTAGGCATCACAACACTGCATCTGTCTGCTGGTGCATCACTGGGACTTCAGTGGCTCTGAATCCTATAGTCTATCACGTTCTCTCATGATGGTGGATGGTGGAGCCCTGGTACTGAGGTGACCTGGTCACAGAGAATCCACACCTCTCTGGGAAATAAATAGCTTTTTTTTTTTTTTTTTTTTTTTTTTTGCCACTCAGCAGAGATCCAAGAGGCCTGGCTTGCCTTGTGCACCACCTACAAGAAAATAAAAATAACATCTTTTTATCAACTTGCAGAAGAAAGATCGCTCTTAATAATATATTTAAAAAAAACACACACACAGTACATTGCAATAAATGCCTAGGCTGAGAAATAATTTATCAAATACCATGAATAACCAAGATGACAAGGCAGCCCTGAAAAAAATATCTCCAGAAAATAAACTTAATAATATAGAATTATGCAATTTAAATGACAGAGAATTCAAGATTGCAGTTAAGAAAAAATTAACAAGATACAAAAAAAAATCAGATAGGCAGTTTAACAACTCAGAAAAATAATCAATGAATAGCAGGAATAATTTATTTTAAAAATTGAAACAAATAAAAACATTAAACTTCTGAAGATAAAGAACTCAATAAAAGAGTTAAAGAATAAAATAGCAAGCTTAGGCAATAGAGCTGACCATATGGTGGAAAAAAAATAGTGATGTTGAAGACAGAAACCTGGAAATGATGCAGATGGAAGAAGAGAGGCTTGAGAGTGAAAAAAAAAAAAGAAAGAAAGAAAGAACTCAACAATAACTAGCTGACACCATCAGAAAAAGCAATATAAGAATAATGGTATACCACAAGAAGAGAGAAAGAACGGAAAAGAGAGCTTATTCAAACAGTCAATGGCACTACTCAAACTTACGAAAAGAACTGGATTCTTGTATCCAAGAAGGAAACAGAACACCTAAATATCTCAATCCAAAAAGTCTTTCTCTGAGAAACATTATTAAAACTGTCAAAAATTAATGACAAAAAATTCTCAAGGCAGCCAAGGGAAAGATGATGGTAACCTATAAAGGAAAACCCATTTGATTATTATAGGATTTTTTAGTAGAAACTATACAAGCTAGAAAGGTGTGAAATGAAATATGCAAACTATTTAAAAAGAGAAATTATGAGCCAACAATAATATATCCAACAAAGTTCTCCTTTAGATATGAAGGGGAAATAAGGACTTTTTAGACGTACAGAAGCTGAAAGAATTTTCCACCACACTGCCTGCATTACAGCAAATGCTACTTGAAACAAAAAAGACAAAAATATAGAAAACTATGAGTAAGACGACTAACATACAGACAGAAACAGGAAAGTGCCACCCTTATTAAGAACAAGTATTATAAATTTAAATATTACATAATAGTGAAATGTAAAAAAAAAAAAAAAAACATTTGTGTAGAGAAGAAGACAATAGCTACTTCAACGCAGAAAGAACTCACAAGATAAATAGGAATAATTTGAGACAACCAAAACAAAAAAGGAGAGAGAGTAAAGATCTAAATCTGCAAAGAAGAATGGAAATAAGACACAGGCATAAACTTAATGGTAAAAACAAAAAAGAAATATCCAGAACTGAGACATATAACAAAACTAGAGAGAACAAAGGAAAAAAATATAGAACACCATCAAACTAAAATAACAAACAGAAACACAAGGGCAAAGAAACAATGGAGACGCCAAGCTACCAGAAAATAAGAGAAAATAGCTGTAGGAAAACCTCATATATCAATAAATACTGAGTGAACACATCAATAAAAAGACACATAGTAGCAGATTGCAATGAAAAAAAAATATATATGCTATCTTCGAAAGGTACATCTTAGCTGCAGGAAACCTATGCTGCCTTTGAGAGATATATCTCAGCTTCACGGACAAATATAGACTCAAAATGAAGGAGAGGAAAATGGTACTCCAAGCAAATAGCATCCAGAGAAAAGCAGGGATAGCCATACTTATATATGATGAAATAGACTTCAGGATAAGAAAGGTAAAAAGAGATAATAATGAACACTCGGTAATGATAAAGAGGACAATACAGCAAGAAGATATAACACTCCTAATCAGGAAACATTAAAATATATAAAGCAAATACTAACAGAACTAAAGGGAGAAACTGACAAAATTAAAATTATAATACGGGACCTAAATACTCCATTGACAGGTATAAATAGATCATCCAAACAACAACAACAAAATCACTAAGAAAATATCAACCTTAAATGACATGTTAGACCAATCGGACATAATCAACATTTACAGAGACTTTCATTCCAAAACAGCAGAGTGTATATTCTTCTCCAGAGAACATGGAACATTCTCAAGGATAGACCATATGTTGGGACACAAAGCTAGCCTCAACAAGCTGAAGAAGATTAAAATTATATCGAGCATTTTCTCTGACCACAATGTTTTGAAACTGGAGATCAATTGTAAAAAGAAAACAACAAAAAAACACAAATATGTGGAAAGAAAACAACATGTTACTAAAGTGCAACTGAGTCAAGAAGAAAAAAGGGAGCAATCAAGAAATATATAGAAACAAATAGGAATGAAAAAAAAAAACATACTAAAACTTTTGGGACACAGCAAAAGCAGTAATAAGAGTAAAGTCCATATCATTACGGGCCTAACTCAAGAAACAAAAAAAATCCAAAATAAACAACCTAACATTACATCTTTAAAAAACTAGAAAAAAAATGAAGCTCAAAGTCAGTAGATAGAAGAAAATAATAAAAATTAGAGCAGAATTAAAAGAAATTGAAAACTAAAAGGTAATTAAAAAAATTAATGAAAAAAAAAGCTGGTTCTCTAAAAAGATTAATAAAATTGACAAACCCTTGGCTAGACTCACTAAGGAAAAAAATAAGACAGAGCACAAAGAGACAAAATCAGAAATGAAAGAGGAGAAATTATGACAGATACCACCAAAATATAAAGATCATACAAAAATACTATAAAAGCTTATATACTGCCAAATTCACTGACCTAAAAGAAATGGTCAAGTTCTTAGAAATATCTAACCTTCATAGACTAAATCATGAAGAACTGGAAAATCTAAATGAACTGATCAACAGTAAGGAAATTGAAACAATAATCTAAAACTTCCCCAAAAGTAAAAGTCCGGGACCAGATGGCTTCACTAGTAAATACTACCAAAGATTTAAGGATGATACCCGTTTTTCTCAAACTTTTCCAAAAAATTAAAGAAAAGGCAATACTTCCTAACTCATTTTATGAGGCCAACCTTACCCTGATACCAAAACCTGGCATGGACAACAAAAAAAAATAAAACTATAGACCAATATTTCTAATGAATGCACATGCAAAAGTCTAAAATAAAATACTAGCAAAATGAATACAACTGTACATTAAAAAAGATTATACATCAAAATCAAGTAGTTTCATTCCAGAGGTACAAAGATGGTTCACAAATTGATTATGTGTTACATCATGTAAACAAAAGAAAAATTAAAAACTATATAATTATATGAATAGGTACAGAAAAAGCATATGTCAAGATATAACATACATTTATAATAAAAAACACTTAATAAAATGAGTATAAAAAGAAAGTAGCTCAATATAATAAAGGCTGTGAATGACAAAACCTTAGCAACTATCAGGCCAGAAAACAGAGAAGTGTCATGGTAAAAAACTAAAAGTCTGGAAATTTGCAGAAATGTGGCAGAGCAAGAAATGTCCTCAGATCTCACCCCTTGAAACGACAATAAGCCGAACATCTAAAAATCAACAAAAAACACTCAAATTGCACACCAACATGTCTGAGCATGGGATCTGCACATAAGAGCTACCACAGGTGAGAAACCAGACTGGGAGAAATAAAGAAGCTACCTCTCACAGCTGTTGGAGTTCCCTGTAGGAGGACATAGAGGAGAGAAGGTGTGGCAAGTTCTCTGAACATCCCTGCCTGGAAGAGTTCTGAGTTCCACGAAGCCGGCAGCAGGGCCCAGTCATCAGGCCAGAAAACAGAGAAGTGTGATGGCAGAGAAACAACAATTGATTTTACCAGCCGCAGTTCAAAACCGAAGCTAAGCCACAGCCTCCAACCCCAACACAGAGGTCCCCTCCCCCCATATTCTACGAGACTGAACACCGCAGAGCCCCAGGGGAATCTGAGCAAATGCTACTGAAACTGTTGCTAACACTGACAGAGACTGAGAATGAGAGTAGTGAGTGGAATTAAACATCTTTAAGGAAAAAAAGGGCATTATTAAAGCTTTATACAAAGTAGAGATCCAAAAGGCTTAGACATCACCTACTGGAAATCAAAAGAAAAATGCCTTCTTTGCAACAGACTAAAGAGAGACTTTCGTATAATAAATTCTTCTGGAAAAAAAAAGCAGAATGCATTTCCATTAATGTCCAGGCAGAGAAATAGTCCTCTAAACACCATGAACAACCAAGGTGACAAGACATCTCAGAAAGAGGAAAATCTCCAGAAAATAAGCTTACAAACATAGAAATATGCAACTTAAATTACAGAGAATTCAGGATGGTACTTCTGAAAAAATTCAGTCAGTTCTGAAACAAGTCATATCAATAATTTCAGGAATTGAAAAAAAAGAAAAGGAAGAACAAATGAAGCCTAAACTCAACAGAAGGAAAGAAATAATCAAAGTCAGAGCAGAAATAAGTGAAACTGGAAACAAACAAACAAAAGAATAGAAAAAATTAATGCAACACAGAGCTGGTTTTTTGAGAAAGTTAATAAAATTGATGAACCACTGGCTACACTCAATAAAGAAAAAAGGGAAAGACACAAATGAATAAAATCAGGGCTGAAAGACAGGAAATTATGACTGACATTTCAGAAATACAAAGGATCATACAAGAATACTATGAAAAAGTATAAAACACCAAATTTAACAACCTAGAAGAGAAGGACCAGTATTTAGAAAACTACAATCTTCCTAGACTGAATCAAGAAGAACTGAAAAATCTAAATAGATCGATCAGCAGTATGGAAATTGAAACAATCATCAAAAATCTACCAAAAAGTAAAAGTCCAAGACCAGATGGCTTCACCAGTGAATTCTACCAAACATTCAAACATTTAATACCTATTCTCAAACTCTTCCAAAAAATCGAAGAGAAGGCAATACTTACCAACTCATTTTATGAGGACAATATTACTTTGTTACCAAAACCTGGTAAGGATAACACACACACACACACACACACACACACACACACACACACACACATCACTGTCAATAACACACAATAACAAAAAGCTACACAGACCAATATTTTCATGAACACAGATTTACAAATCCTAAATAAGATACTAGAGAACCGAATACAGCAACATATTAAAAAGATTATCCACCATGAACAAGTGGGCTTCATCCCAGGGGCACAGGGATGGTTCAACATATGTGAATTGATTCATGCGATACACCACATAAACAAATTAAAAAATAAGAATCATATGATCATATCTACAGATGCAGAAAGAGCCTTCAACAAGATACAGCATCGATTTATGATTAAAACACTTAACAAAATCGGTATAGAAGGGAAGTAACTTAACGTACTAAAGCCATCTATGACAAACTCTCAGCCAACATTATACTTAATGGTGAAAAACTAAAAACCTTCCCTCTAACATCAGGAACAAGGCAAGGCCGTCCACCCTCGCCACTGTTATTCAATATTACATTAGAGGACCTAGCAAGTGCAATCGGACAAAAGAAAGATATAAAAGGCATCCAAATAGGAAACAAAGAAGTCAAATTGTCACTATTTGCAGATGACATGACTCTCTATATAAAAAAAACCCTCAAGACTTCATAAGAACACTACTAGAAAAAATAAGCAAATACAGTAAAGTCTCTGGATACCGAATCAACGTTCAAAAATCCATAGCGTTCCTATACTCGAATAATGAAGCATCAAAAAAAAAAAAAAAAAAGATGTGGAAAAAATAATTTCTTTTGCAATTTCAACAAAAAAGAATTAAATACCTAAGAAAAAATTTAACAAAACAAGTGAAGGACCTATATGATGAAAACGATAAGACCTTCTTAAAAAAAAAAATCGAAGAAGCTACAAAAAAAATAAAAATACATTCCGTGTTCTTGGATTGGAAGAATCAACATGATTAAAATGATCATGTTACCTAAAGCATTATACAGATTTAATTCAATCCCCATCAAAATCTCATTGGGATTGTTTAAAGAAATAGAAACAAACAAACAAAAAAATCATCAGATTTGTATGGAAGCACAAAAGACCCAAATTGCCAAAGCCATCCTGAGAAAAAAGAAAGAGGCTGGAGGCATCACTCTGCCCAACTTCAAATTATACTACAAAGCAACAGTAATCAAAACGGCATGGTATTGGCAGCAAAATAGACACATGGATCAGTGGAACAGAATCGAGAGTCCAGAAGTAAACACATATTTATATGGGCAAATAATTTTCGACAAAAAAGCCAAAAACATACAGTGGAGAAAGAAAAGCCTCTTCAATAAATAATGCTGGGAAAACTGGGAAGCCACCTGCAAAAGAATGAAACTAGACTGTTGTCTATCACCATACACCAAAATTTACTCAAAATGGATTAAGGACCTGAATATAAGACCTGAAACTACAAAATGCATAGAAGAAAACATAGAAACTAAACTCAAGGACTTCGGACTGAAAGAGGATTTTATGAATTTGACCTCAAAGACAAGGGAAGTAAAAGCTAAAACAAATGAATGGGATGAAATCAAACTAAAAAGCTTCTGCTCAATAAAAGAAACCTTTAACAAGATAGAGAGAACCATCTGAATGGAAAAATATATTTGCAAGCAACATCTCCGATAAAGGCCCAGTATCCAAAATATGCAAAGATATCATACGACTCAATAACAACAACAACAAAAACAAACTATCCAATCAAAAAATGGGCAGAGGCCCTGAACGGATACTTCTCCCTAGAGGACATACAAATGGCCAACAAATATATGAAAAGATGCTCAATATCGCTAGCTATTAGAGAAATGCAAATCAAACCACAAAGAGATACCATCTCACCCCTGCTAGAATAACTATAATCAACAGGACAAGTAATAACAAATACTGGAGAGGATGCGGAGAAAAAAGAACCCTCATACACTGCTGATGGTACTGCAAATTGGTACAGCCACTATGGAAAACAGTATGGAGGTTTCTCAAAAAACTAATAATTGATCTACCATATGATCCAGCAATCCCTCTCCTGGATCTTTACCCCTAAGACTTGAAAATCCATCTTCAAAAAGATATTTGCACATCGATGTTCATAGCAGCATTATTCACAGTGGCCAGGACATGGAAGCAATCAAAGTGTCCTATGATAGATGATTGGCTAAAGAAGCTGTGGTACATATATACAATGGAATATTACTCAGCCATAAGAAGTGATGAAATATTGCCATTTGCAACAACATGGATAGACCTCGAGATAATCATGTTAAGCAAAATAAGCCAGACAGAAAAAGTTGAAAATCACATGACATCACTTATATGTGGGATATAAACCTAAAAGCAACAAATGATCAGGACAAACAGAGACTCATGAACATGGACAATTGACTAGTGGTTACCAAAAGGTAGAAGAGAGGGAAGGGGGGAGGTAGATGGTAGAAAAATTTAAATCATCTCTTCAAATATAAAAATAAATAAAGTAAATTTTAAAAAAATAAATTAAACTAAAAAATGTATAAATAAAAAAAGGAATATGCTGGTGAGATGACACGAGCATAACTAAGATTTTTTTTTTTTAATGCTTTCCTCTATAGGGCAGAAATAATAATAGGTGATGCAATTACAGAGTCCAGCTTGTTAGCATTCATAGGGAAGCTGTAGTCTCAAAGTAATACAGGCCAGAATATAGTGCTTAATCACCAGAAAACAGTGGTCATAATTCTATAAAGAACAGAAAGTTTAAAATGAGCAGCCAGAAAGATTTGACCAAAAGGGAGTAGCGGAAAGGGAATAGTTTGCTTACAGAATATGGCACTCTTAGGAACAATATAGACAAGAACAAAAAATATTCTACTTAATATATGCAATCAAATAAATGTAAGAATAGACAATTGGGTAGCTGAGGGCCATCATCACAATACATTTCACAATCTAATTTTCAAGTTCCATAGTCAAGATGATTTTAAAATCTAGGACACATGATAAAAAAGATAGGCAAGCCTCTAGACAGAAGGACACTATAACATCATAGCAAGTATTTATATTGATTCTCTCAGTTCTGTCTTAATGAAAGCTATGGTTAGTCACATAGGTGACTATACACTGGAGAAAGGGGGGAAAAACAGATCTTTTGAAAACTGTTGAGCAGAAGTTCTAATTAAACTTTGATAATCATAGACCCAAACTGTTATCAAGACCTACTTCTTAAAGTAGGAGCTTACATTGGTCAGCTAATGAACAAATTTCTTGCTCATGTTTGGCTCAGATGATTACACCCAGTGAATATTTCCCCAGTCCCTGAGTGGATAATTAGGAATTATTATACTTGGCAGTTGGATAAATCATACATTTTGTCCTTGCTATGTGGGGTAAAATCTATCTATTCTAGAAGGAAAGTCTGAATGGAAACATCTGAAATATCCTACTCCTGGTAAGACAGCAGAAGAAGTTATGTTATATTCTGGAGTGAGGGTGTAGATAATGTCATCACTGAAGATCTTAAAGATACAAGAATATTTGGTCCCCGTATTAGTTTGCTAGGGCTGCCATAACAAAGGACTACAGAGTGAGTGGCTTATATAACAGAAATTTATTTCCTCACAGTTCTGGAGTTTAGAAGTCTAAGATCAAGACACTGGCAGATTTGGTTTCTTCTGAGGCCAAATCTTTGGTTTGCAGATGGCCACCTTATCACTATGTGTTCACATGATCTTTCATCTGTACACGTGCATTCCTGGTGCCTGTGTACGCAATTTATTTATTTATTTATTTATTTATTTATTTATTTATTTATTTATTTATTTTTTGTAGAAAGACAACAGTCAGAATGGACTAGGGCCCGCCCTAAAGGCCTCAGTTTAACTTAATCACCTCTTTACAGGCCCATCTCCAAATAGTTATATTCAGATGTACTGGGCGTTAGTGCTTCAACACATAATTTTTGGGGGAGAAGGAATATAATTCAGTGCATAACAGTCACTATAGTTGCTGGTGTAATTAGCCTACCTAACAACTGCAGAAATCAGTGAGATTATTGAAAATAAATGTATTCTACTGAAATTCCAACCAAATAGTAGCCCTGATTTCAGCTGGTATATTTAACATAGCATTATTGTTAAAGAAGATTAATAAAGCCTTGAATACATAGTATGTGGTAATTTATTTGACAAATATGATTACTTCCATAACACTTAAAATGAATATCAGAGAGTTTGCATTCACATAACAGAAAATAATATTCATTGCATTTTACCTCACGGCTATATTAATTCTCCCATTTTCTGCTGTAATACAGTCTGAAAAGATCAAGGAATCTTGGATATCTCTAAAAACCTCATACTGATAATTCCATCAATATCAACATACTGATTGAATAAAAATTAAGAGATGACTAATACACTAGATACCTTGATAAGTCATGTTCATTTCAGAGGATGGGAGAGAAAATTTATTAAGATTCTGATACCAGATATCTTAGTGAAATTTAGGCATCCAGTGACCAAGGACATGCCAGGATATTCTCTCCTAAATATAAGACAATTTACTACATCTCTTGTCTCCTACCACAAATATTGAATCACACTGTATGGTACTTTTTGTATTCTGAAACCAACAAATTTCATTCCTAGGACTATTGCTTCAGACCATATATATTGTGCCATGGGAGACTTCTAGCTTTGAATAGAGCCTGATGAAAGAAAAGATTATATTTCACATCCAAGCTGTTGTTCAAACAGCCCTGCCACTTAAGCCATAAGATCTGGCAGATCCTAAAGTGTTGGATCTATCAATGGTGGAAAAAGATATCATGCGGAGCTTATGGTAAACTCCAGGGGAAAAAAAAATCACAAAAAATCCTAGAATTCTGGAGCATGCATATAGTATCTGTACAGAGTATTGTATGTCTTTTGAAAACGGGTCCTGTTATGTTACTATACCCAGACAAATATATTTCACCATGGGGCATCAAATGCTCATGCATCTAAAACTGTCTTTTTGAGTAGAGAGGAAAAGTTATGGTTTTGGGACAACTTTGTATATCAAAATTAGAAGATCTATCTTCTTATTTCATTGTGTGTGTATTCAAATAGATGGAAATATTGTGTGTCAAAAGATAAACAGTAGAAATTTCTAGGTAATGTATTAGGATTATAGCTGTTTTCTCATTGATATTTATTTGATTTCTTTCTATCCTATTTGCATTTTTAACATGTCTAAATGAACTTACATTACTTGTGCATTCAAAATGTGACCAAATATTTAATAAGCTATGCTTTGTAGATAGATATTAACTTACAGGTAAATGAAGACTTGATAAATGAAGAAATTCTTAGAAAGAATGATGATTTTCTCTTATGCATTCAGAAGCCTCATTGTTCCATGTTTCCCTCTAGTTGGTACTTTCTTGAAAACCAGAATTGTTTCTTTTATTCTTTTCTTGTGCCAAGCAAAGGAAAACATATTCTGGTGCTCCTTAAAATATCATCAACCTTGTATTTTAATGTTTTAGGTATGTGTGCTTTAGTATGTATATATATTTTAAGTCAATCACACTTATAATAATTTTTTGTTATCTGTTTGGCTTACAAATATAGATATATGTTTATTAGAATTAATGCCAAAAAAATATTTACAGTACTGTTTTAACAAAAATATTTAAGCAATTTCTACATATTTGGTTTTGGTGGCTTTTATAACATTGTTACACATCATTTACTTCACTTCAAATGACTAATCTGTACTTTGAGAAGATAATATAGTTAGTATATTACTGGCCAAATACACAGAAAAAAATAAATGCTTAATAGGGGTAAAAGGAGTAAAACATTTGATGACAGAAGGAAATTTAACTTTGGGTGGTAAACACATTATGCGATAACATATGATGCATTATGAATTGTACACTTGAAATCTATTTGATTTTATTAACCAATGTCACCCCAATAATTTTAATAAACACACACACAAACTGTTCATTAAACCAACCAAACAAATCACTTCGTTTTCAAAATATTAATATAACCTTGGTGTCAAGTGTATTGATGTACTAACCAAAAGATTTGTTACTTCTAAACACTTTCATGTAACAAAAGGTTGTGAGAAAATCTAAATAAAAAATCAAAATTCCCTTACTGATTTTATGAAAATTATTTGATCATCATGTTTTTGTTCATATTTAAATCTAGTACTCTGACCATTAATATTAATTTAATGTTAATTAGATAATAATTATATTAATCATGGTACTTGAATTTTGGAGACATTATTTGATGGTAGCCAATAATAATCATTATTATTAAAGTCAGCTGGTGTTTTTTGTCTTTTTACATATTTCAAGCTGAGCTACTTTGCTGTTGCCCTATTTAAAAAAGTTATGTTTTATTTTGTTAGTGTATGGGAACATATTTTTTATATTTAAAATTTAGAGACATGATCAAGATGCTTTAAGTGAGCCACTATTGTAATATCATTTGGCAATTGGAATGTTGTTTTACTTTTTAAAATCTTTTATATTCCTACTATAGACTTCAACAAAGGATCAACAAAGTCATTTTGAGTGAATTAATGTTTGTGGCTATGTAGATTTTACAAATGAAATACAAATAAAATATTAACACTTCAATCAGTTTTCCATTTATTTGATTTTTTTATTAATACTCTATTATACATAAGATTCACTGACTGTTTAATTTGAAAAAAAATTAATTCTCTGTTTAATGTAGTTGACTTTTATAATGGATGAAGTATGGATAATCTTTGACATCTTGACATGGAGAATATACTGGAAAAGTTTTCTCTGTCAAAATTATGCTTGATACTGACACTGATTATGTATCTGAAATCCATAGTTAAGTTTCTTCTCTAAAGACAGCTAATAATATGTAAACATCCTCCAAAATGGACAAAATTAAGTAATTATTTTCCATAAAACCCTTAGCTAAATTTAGTTTCTTAATCTTGGATACAGAGCATAGAGATAATGGGGCAATAGCATTATTTTTAAGATAAGGAGAGGAGAAAAAAAGAAGTAAAGATCAATGCAAGATGAATTTCTTGGCCCAAGTAGAGTTCCTCAGTGGAAGATCCTTGAGTACATGGCCAGAAAGAAAGAATAACTTATTGAAATACTGTTACTTAAATTTGAGAACAAATGTACAGAAAAAAAAAAAAATTAGAAGGGTGTTGAAGTTTTACCTACTTCACCATTTTGCCAAGGATGGGCAATGGCATTTGCAACTATGCAAGTATAATCTAAGCCTCTCTGCAAGGAACACTTTCCTGAAAGATTTATGTTAATGAAGTATTTTCACATTTCGGGTACCCCAATATCTATTTAAAGGTATGAAAACTTGAAATATTATATTCAAAAGTTGGCCATTTATATTCACAGTAATCTCACACTTTTTTAAAAGTGTTTATGAAAACTTCCATGCACCAAAATGTCACTTGGTGCCCTGCAAAACCATTTTGTAGTGCTACCTTAATAAACCATTAAATATTTTTATATATTTTATTTTATTTAAGTTTCAATTATACAGTATAATGGTTAGAGATTTATATAATTTATGAAGTGAACTTCCCAATTACTCTGGAATCCATCTTAATACTGTACATAATCATTACAATAATATTGACTATATTATTATTAAAAATTTTAATTCTTCTTAGAGACTTTTAACTTTGCTAAAATATGTTGATGCAAATTTACAAAATTAGCTAGTTAGTTTCATCATTAAGAATTGACCATTGAAAGCCAGTCAGCAGATGATTGACTGACTTCTGTCTGAGCCAAAGCAGAACCTAATCTGGGGTCATATCTGAGAATGACACACCCAAAGAGCAGACTGAGAAAGCACAAGAGCCCTTTTAAAGTGAATCCTACTCTGTAGGGTCAGCCACTGCACAATAGCTCTTCCACTGGTCATGGCCAGTCATCACAACTAATCAGCCTGAGGGTCAATCCCTCCCACCCATGAGCAAACAGCAACCAAGGCTCAACTACAACATGAGGACACATACAGCTCATACAAGGGACATACCTGGAATAGCCGGTGACAAAGGAAGTTTGCACCACTGGGACCCACAGCACACCTACTACGTAAGGCCAGTCTATTAAGACTGGGAAACAGAGTGGCCCTATCTAATACTTAAAACAAACAAAAATAGGCACACACACAAAAAAATATGTCTCAAATGAAAAAACAGAACAAAGTTCCAGAAAAAGAACTCAACAAAATGGAGACAAGCAATCTACCAGATGCAGAATTCAGAGCACTGATTATAAGAATGCTTAATGAACTTAAGAGAATAGTAGATGAACTTAGTGAGCATTTTAGCAAAGAGATAGAAAGCATAAAAGTGGAGATAAAAAAAAAGAAAACATAAAAAAGAACCAGTCAGAAATGAATAATACAATAACTGAAATAAAGAATAACTTAAGAGGAAACAATAGTAGATTAGATAAAGCAGAGGATAGAATCAACGATTTACAAGATATGGTAGAAGAAAAAAACCAATTAAAACAATAACAAGAAAAAATAATACAAAAAATTAGGATAATTTAAGGGGCCTCTAGGACAACATCATACCAACATTTGTATCATAGGGATATCAGAAGGAGAAGAGAGAGAGCAAGAAATTGAAAACCTACCTCAAGAAATAATGACTGAAAATGTTCCTATCCTGGTGAAGGAAATAAACATACAACCTGAGGAAATGCAGAGTCCCAAACAAGATAAACCCAAAAAGGCTCACAGCAAGACACATCATAATTAAAATGCCAAAGGTTAAAGACAAAGAGAATCTTAAAGACAGTAAGAGAAAAGCAGTTAGTTATCTGTAAGAGAGCTTCCATAAGATTGCCAACTGATTTCTCAACAGAAACTTTGGAGATTAGAAGGGATTGGCAGGAAATAGTCAAAGTGACAAAAAGCAAGGACCTACAACCAAGATTACGCTACCCAGAAAAGTTATCATCTAGAATCTAAAGACAGATAAAAAGTTTTCAGAGGAAAAAAAAAAAATTATAGGAGTCCATCATCACCAAGCCAGTTTTACAGGAAATGTTGGAAGGACTTCTTTAAGAATAAGAAGAAAAAGAAAAGAAAAGAAAAAAAACCTCAAAAATATGAATAGTAAAATAGCAATAACTATATATCTAGCAACGATTATTTTAAATGTAAATGGATTAAATGCTCCAATCAAAAGATAAGATAACTGAATAGATAAGAAAACAAGACCCTTAGGTATACTGCCTACAAGAGACTCATTTCAGATCGAAGGACACACATAGACTGAAAGGGATGAAAAAAAAAAATATTTCATGAAAATGAAAACAAACAAAAAACCTGGGTTAGCGATACTCATACCAGACAAAATAGACTTTTAAAACAAAGGCTATAACAGGAGACAAAGAAAGATCCAATTACTCCACTTCTGGGTATTTATCTGAGAAAACCAAAATACTACATTGCAGCTTCACTTACAGTAACCAAGATATGGAGGTATTCTGGGTGTCCATCAATTGGTAAATGGATAAAGAAGAGGCAATATATATACACAATGTAATGTTACTCAGCCTCAAAAAAAAAAGAATGAAATCTTGCCATCTGCAACAACATGGATGGACCTAGAGTGTACTAAACTAAGTGGAGTAAGTCAGACAGAGAAAGACAAATGTCATATGTGGTATCTAGAGAACAGGATAAACAACAACAACAACAAAATCTCCAGAAACTAGCTTATTGATACAGAGAACATTTTAATAATTGCCAGATGGGGGAGTGAGAAGATGGGTGAAGAGGGGGGAGATTAAGAGGTACAAACTGATAATTCCAAAATAGTATAGCATAACGAATATAGTCAATAATATTGTAATAATTATGTGTGATATCAGATAGTTACTGGATTTATTGTGATGATCACTTCATAAGTTATATAAATGTCTACTCACTGTGTTGTACACCTGAAACTAATACTATATGTCAACTATAATTGAAAATATAAAAATATAAAAATTAAAAACATATTTATAATAAAATATCACATTTGTTTTAATTTTATTAAAATTTGTACATATTCTATGAAAGGACACTTTTTTCCCTTTATTTTGCTGTCACAGTTGTTAATACATAAAATACTAATGTCTATAAAAAATTAAAACATTTTAACACCAATATTTGAAATTGATACATAATAACTAGGAAATAAAAATATAACAAATATCTATGATTTTGAATTACCGCAAATTGTGGCGGTTCTATTTCTCTATCCTCAGAAAATAAAATCATGAGCTCATTTACAGTTTCATCCTACTTGTTCTGTCTACAGGATTTAAGATTCTTAATTATTTATTATTTCATTTTTTTGTTTGTTTGTTTCCATGACATTATTCACTTGTTAAATCTTTTCTTGCCCATTTCTCCTCAGTTTATATTGTGGATTTATCTTTCTTGTCATCGAATTTAGTGTTGATCTGATTTTCCAGTGTTGATCCAGATTTCCCCCCTTGTCCTCTTTGATAATCTTTCTTATCATTTGTAAATTAATAACATATGGGCAAACTCTGGCCCAAGAAATATTTAGTTTAGCATTTGCAATATTAAACAACAACAAAAAGGATTTAAATGGCTTTCAAGGAGAGCATGTACTTTTCATATAGGCTATGGTTTTCATCTTCCTTCATTCATCCTATACTCATTTCTTTCATATAACATGACTTTGGGATCCCAACTCTGCATAGACTTTTGGGCAATCTTATTCACTTATTATTATTTAATTATTATGTATTTTTTTAAAAATATTTATTTTAATTAGTTTCAACTATAGAGTACATTGGTTAGACATCTATATAGTTCATAAAACAATTCCTCCAATCGCTCCCTCCCTCCCCCGACCCTCCACCTAGCCAACATATTAATGCTAACTGCATTCCCTATGCCGTGCTCCCTATCCCTGTGACCATCCATCAGCTACTAATTTGTACTCCTTTAACTCTTCACTCCATTCCCCCAGCCTCCCAATCCCCGCTCTTTCTGTCACCAAATTGTCCACTATATTTGTGAGTCTGTTTTTGATTACTTTGTTCTTTTTATTCCTTAGATTCTGCATATAAGTGAAATCATATAGTGCTTATCTTTCTCTATCTGACTTAAATACCTTCTAGGCCCATAAAAGCAATATATTTTTTCATCTTCTTCCTTTTAGTCTGTGTGTGTCTTTTAATCTGAAGTGAGTATCTTGTAGACAGCATAAGTAGAAGTCTTGTTTTCTTATCCTTTCAGCTATTCTATCTTTTGGTTGGAGCACTTAATTCTTTTTCAATTGAGGTACTTATTGTTAGCAATGTAGTTGTTACTATTCTTTATTCCTGTTTTTGATACATGTTTTTTCTTCATAAAGAAATCCCTCCAACATTTTCTGTCCAGCAAAGCTATCATTTAGAGTTGAAGGACAGATAAAGAGCTTCCCAGACAAAAATAAGCTAAAGGAATTTATCACCACCAAGCCAGTATCATTTATTTTTTGAAGATACGTACATTGACATTTATAGCACCTGGCTGTTTTCTGTGTTCCAAATCTTTATCTCCTTCTAAATATCTCTATCAAAATAAATAATAGATACACAGATTCAACTTATCCCAAAATAACTTTATCATAATCCATACTGAAATAACACTGTCTTATTTCCTGCAGTTACAATTACACATTGTCATCTTCCAGATCACCAAAAAAAAAAAAAAAAAAAAAAAGAAAAATAGATTTTAAAGTCTTATTGTTCAGTTAAACTCCTCTCCATCCCCTAAACATTACAATATGTTTGTTGTGGAGTCTAGGAACGAACATTTTCATCAACCTCCCAAGGTGATTTTGATTCTGATTTGTTGGACCACATTTTGAGGAATGATGATAAAAAGTTCCATCTTTAACTTTCTTTTCCTCATTTGCTATCTAAAGAATGGATTTTTTTTATTCTTCTACCTTTGAAATAGCTATTAAAATTGACATTTCTTATTTTCCATCACCACTGTAAAATAATTAGTTCAGATCCTTCTCTTTCCTTAACTATTGTTTTAACTTCCAGATTATTTGCCACTCCTCTATCTCCTTTCACACTTTGTATGGATCCAATACAGTTACTTCTCTGCTTGAAACCCTTTACTGGATTTCTAATGCTTATACTACAAAGTCTAATTTCCTTAACATATCTTGCAATTTCTTCTGTTTTAGGAATTTAACATATATTTTTAGATTCAACATTCTCACCTCAACTGCTTTCCCCATGAATACATCCATATTCGGAACAGAGGACTACCTAATTCCACATTATAATGCATATTTTATCTTGGTAATTTATTTTTCTTCCTAGTGATTCTCCTTTGTGTCATGTTCTTCTCCGATATCTATTTAGGAGTCTTAGAATTTACCTCAAATAACACCTCCTTTTTATTAAGCCTTCTTTAATCCCTTCAAGATAAATTAATAGTTCCTTCATCTATGTAATCATAACTTTTATTTTTTTCAATTATTATTTTTGTTAGAACATATTATGATGGTTTGTTAGTCTATTTCCCCCAATAGAATGTGATTTCAGAAGACCTTCTTCGTATCTCTAGTATGAGGTTATCAATGCATGTTTTTCTTTGAATCAATGGATAAAAGAATGAATACTTAACCATCAGAAGTTTACTGATTTCACAAAAGATGTTATCTTATGTCCTCCTGTCATGGCAGTGAAGCAATTTATGTCACCTGCTGATATACTACTATACATTTTTACAGCCAGGGATAACATATATGTAATTTTCTATTCATTGGAAAGCATAGTACCTTTTTTTTTAATCTGAAATAATCTTGAGTTATAGACAATTGAAAGCTCTCATTTCTACTTTTTTTTTTTTTTCTGTGTAGATATATCCTTAGTTCTTTTTTCCCTTGGCAGTTATAGAACAGTGTTTAGAAATGAAACTCCACATTTCATTATGACAATTCACTTTAAGAGTTCTTAAAAGCCTAAGTAAATAGATAGGCAATACTTTTCAATAGCCTTCAAATCCAAAGATTGGTTTCAGTGATTTGAGTAATACCGAATACATTAGCTAAGTGAATTTTTCAGTACGACCATATAGAATAGGAAAGAGTAAAAATTAATGCAATGAAATATATTAAAAACATTTCTCAAAGTTCTCTGTTTTGAACAAGTAATGTGCCTGTGAAGTTTTCTGATATTCTTCAAAGATGATCTAATGAGTTCATTTACTCAGGAAACATTTACTGAGAAAAGATTAAATACAAAGCACTATACTAATGACAATGAGAGAATATAATTATTAATTAAAGATAGTTTTCCCCATTATGCTTATTATCTGGTGAAAAGAATCAACCTATATACAACAAACAACACAAAACAAAATGTAATAAATGCTATAATAATGTTTCAAAATGTATCATGGAAATAGAAAAAAGTTATTAATTTTGATTCAAGAGTAACCAGGAAAGTATAAGATAAAGAATGAAAAATGGACTTAATTTGAATGATGAGAAAAAAACTCTGTAAAGGTAGGTTCAATGGTTATTTTAAAATGGAAAGTATATAGGAAATAGTAAAACATAATATTTAATACCAAGTCTCTAAACCTAGACTTTCTGAGTTTAAATCCCAGTCTCACACTTCTTTTTTTAGATTAAACAATTTTATTTCACAGTATATTTAAAATACAAAGACACTATATTCTCCACATAAAAAACATGTGTTCAGATACTTATACATTCTAAAAAATTATTACATAGATTCTCTCAAAGAAAAATGTACCACATTAAATGGCCAGTGAGGTTTCTTAGAAGAAACTTGCATTTGGACTACTTTCTAAAAAATACCATTTGACCACTTTGCACCTTTTGTTTAAAAGTATAGATTATTGTCATTAATATGTGTTCCTGCATTCTTACTTTGATAATACACATATAGATGGCCTTATCATTTAATGTTTCATTGATTTATCAGCCTCTTCTGCAGGTTCATCAACAAGTTCAACAAGCTGTGCCCTTCTTTGTGGTCTTTAAGACTTTTTAATAAGTGGAGGAAACATTATCATCATCATAGATCATAAACTCTAATTCTTTAACAACAATTCCAATAGAAACATTGTTTGTAGTTTCTGCTCCGCATGAAGTGTCTCTCTTAAGGTTGACAGATCATGTTTAACCAGTGTATTTAAATTTTACTTCATAAACTCAGACATATATTTCTCTAAGTAAGTAGAAGCTGATTGAGAACAAGTTCCAGTGTACACAACTCAGTAGTCAAAATTGTTATTAAATTAACAGGTTTGGAAAATATGAGGGCTCATATTTTCATAACCAGCAATAAATACCTCAACACCTGTGGACTCCAGTTATATCGTGTTAGTATCTAGGTTTTGCTTCTAATTAAAGATACAAGAAGAGACACTGGAAGAAGTCTGTAATAAAAAGTCTCCGGGTACATAAAAGTACATGACAGCCTAGCATCAGCAGTAAGCCCACACTGAAACCATACTGAAATACCAATATGATTGTCATCATGGACCGCATATGTATATATGTATATATATTCTTTTTTTTTCCTTGATAGCAGCAAGCTCTGATTGTGTTCTCTTCAATGTAATCAACATTGCATGAGTTTTCTATTTCAGAGAAACTGGCTGAATCTTGTCTGCCAGCTTTCACTAAATATTCAGTTTAATGAATTTTTCCCTAAAGGCTTCAACAGTGACATCATTGTCCTACTGGTTGTGAAATATGGTTCTAGTTTTGGTCCTGGCTGTCACCTCCTACAATGCTGTGAATCAAGGATTTCCAGGCCCACACTTTATTGGCTATGTGCCCTTGAGCAATGCTCTGAATCTTTTTATGTTTTAGGTTCTTTATTTATAAAATAGTGCTGATAACATTAACTTTTATAGGTGTGCTGCAGGATCAGTTGAGTTGATGTGTGTAAAACATTAAGAACTGTGCTTGATATATATTTGTCCTATATAAAGATTTGCAGTCATTGGGTCACCATCATTATAATCATTATTATCCTCATAATTTCATTATTATATGTTTCAGTAGAAAAAAATAGAACTTGGAATATAAGTACTTAACAAAGACATTAAATAAATGAGTAAATGAAAGACAAAGGGAAAATGAGTTCAATCAAATCAGAGAAGACTCTGAATGCTAGTTTATGGCATTTGACCTTTATTTGTAAGCAGATGTACAGTAATGATTTGTTGATGCTTAAAATAAAAATATTAAATAATGTATGCCAATTTTGTGATTGTATTTATTTATAAATCAATTTAACTTATCTGTAATATATAACATTTTTGTTCAGTATCATTGTTACTTTGATTTCATATGCATATTCAGGATTCAAATAAGTTAATTATCTGAAATTGAGAGAAAAAAATCATACTGTTATGCTGACTTTTAATTATTTTTCTTCTTGATGAAAAGTCAGCTAATTTGTTTATTTCATAAGAATGATAACTTTGATAAAATGTTTTCTGAGCCCTACTCTACAAATTTTAGTGTATAAATAATTTATTTCTATTTTCTCAGACATAGTATTCTAGGAATAAATGATTTTTGCTCCTCTAAAAACATTTCAAGTATTAAAACTAAAACAATTCATATAGTCAAATTTCAATAAAATATTCATTACAAGTGGGTAATCCTCTTCCTGGAACAGTTGCCACAAAAATTAACTCTGAAAACCACTCCATTTGCATAATTAATTTTTCTCAATTGGGCTTCACTAATTTTGATTCAGAAATAACAGAATCAAAAATAAACTTAAAAATGCTTTAATGGAATATTACTATCTTATTAGGAAAAGAATATAATATAAACATCAATATTTTTTTTTAATGCTATGATGCTTATTCGGAGACAAATCAGACTATCACATTGGGATAGAGTGGATAAAATAAAATAAAATAATAAAATAAATAAAATAAAATAAAATAAATGCCATATGGAATTTTTATGGCACAGTATTATTAAAAAATGCACAATTTCTAACTGATTTAATTCAGTTTCTATTTCTAGGAGATGACAAATTTTAGTCTTTAAAATTTAATTGCCCAAGCAACTGATCAGAACTCTGAGACATTAAGAAACATTAAATAAATTTGGAGAAAATATGCTATTGTAAAATTTATTTTTTTAATAATAGTCTACATTGCTTTTGCTAGAGAAGGACCAAAAGCAATTGAAACATTAAAAATGTCTCGTATAATTGTACTAAATATTTTCCAATAAATATAGTATAGTAAAATCTTTTGGAGATTGTAAAAGAGATATATTTGAAGGTACAATATGGATATATTTTTCTAAAAGAAACTAAGAAATATATAACTGAACTTAAAAAAAAACTTTTTAAACATGTGCACAAAATGAAAGTTAGAAAGTATTAACAGTGTAATCAATAATATAAACAATTATCAGAATGAGGTTAAGTATTCTTTAACTATAAATATCATATATTAAAAGTAATTTAGGCTGTACTGTGCTAACAACAACAAAAGTAACACAAAACTTCAAAATTCAAAGTAAACACATAAAGGTTTATATTTCACTTTAATTAAAACTCAATTCCAGCCAGACTGGCAATTTGCCAGGAAGATGATAATCCTCATACATTGAATTAATACTTTTCATTTTTATTTTGTGATTCCATCACATAAACATGGCCTTCATCATCATTAAAGAAAGGGAATAAAAATCATCAGATTTACAGAAAAGCTCTTTAATGCTTCATTCAGCCCAGAGGTATCACATGCCACTTCTGTTCACCACCCAGTGAACGGAATTAGTCACGTGAACTTTCCTGATAGGGACCTTAGTACTTTGGAGAGTACATGGATGTTCAGCAAGAAATAAAAATATCTGCAACAAATTTCATACATATACTCTTCTCCTAGACCACTTTCTTACATTATATAAACTTAAAATAGATTAAATAATTAAGTATAAGACTTGAAAACATAAAACCCTTAGTAAACATAGGCAGTAAATACTTTGACATCAGTATTAGCAATATTATTTTAGATATGTCTCATGTAAAAACGACAAAAATAAAACTGAACAAATGAGCCTACAGCAAACTAAAAAAGTTTTTGCATAGCTAAGGAAACTACTAACAAGATGAAAAGGCAATCTACTGAAAGGAAGAAGATGTTTGCAAATGATATATTTGAAAAGATATTAATATTTAAAATGTATAAAAAAGCTTATACAACTCAATATTTCAAAAATCCAATTAAGAATAAGCAGAGGAACTCAATAGACATTTCTCCAAAGAAGACAAGCAGATGGCCAACAGATACATAAAAATGTACTAGAAATATAACTAATCATTAAGGAAATACAAATCAAAATCACAATGATATATCACTTCGCATCTGTTAGAATAGTTATTATCAAAACGAAAAATAAGTGTTGGTGAGAATATGGAGAAAAGAAAATCCTTGTGCACTGTTGGTGGAAATGAAAATTGGTACAGCCACTGTAGTAAACAGTATCGGTATTCTTCAAAAAGAAAACAAAAACACTAACTTGAAAGAATATAGGCTCCCCCACGTTCATTGCAACATTATTTACAATAGACAAGTAGATATAAAAATGTGGTATACATATACAATGGAACATTTTTACTCATAAAAAGAAGGAAATTCTGCCATTTATAACAGCATCAGTGGACCTTGAGGAAACTGTGTGTGTAATATGCTGTCGAATCAAGTGTGAGTGATGTCCATAGCATCCTCAACAGCCATACACTACTCTTGTAGACTCATGGCTATGGCTTCTTTTATGGAGTCAATTCATCTCATATTTTGTCTTCCTCTTTTCCTGTTGCCTTCTATTTTTTTTAGCTTTATTGTCTTTTACAATGCTATTTGAAATAAGTCAAAGACAAATATTTATAGTCTTATATGTGGAATTAATTTAAAAAAAAAAAAAAAAAAAACCAAGCTTATAGATACAAAGAACAGATTGGTGGTTGCCAGAGGTGGGGGACGGGTGGTGACCAAATTGTGTGAAGGGGTAAAAAGTGGCAAATTTTTATTTATAAAATAAATAATCATAAGGATGTAATGTATGTCAAGGTGATTATAGCTAATAATACTGTGTTGTCTATTTGAAAGTTCCTGAGAAAGTGAATCAAAGTTCTCATCACAAGAAAATAAATTTATAGATTTGTATGGTTATGGATGATAACTAGACTTATTGTGATGATCATTTTGCAATATATACAAATATTGAATTATTATATTATATACTTCAAACTAATATAAGGTTATATGTCAATTATAAATCAATAAAATATGATATTGCTAAAAAGATAGAAAAGTGAAGTAAAATAGAGCTCTCTGATATAGATCTGATGAATATGGTCAATTGATTTTCAACAAAGTTGAAAAATCAATTTTAAAAAGTAATCTTTAAAAAGTTAACTCAAAATAAATCATAAGCCTAAATATAATACATAAAACTATTATAATTTTAGAAAAATATAGCAACTCATCTTTAGTTTTGAATTACACAAATAATTATTTGAATATGACACCAAAAGCAGAATCTGCAAAAGAAAAAAAAAATGTTAACTAGGCTTCCTCAAAATTTAAGATTTTTCCTCTACAGAAAACACTGTAAAGAGAAAGAAAAGACAATTTACAGAATATCATAAATTATTTGCAAATAATATAACTGATAAAGTACTTGTATCTTAAATATAGAAAGAACTCTCATAGATCAAAAAATAGGTATAAGCAATTAAAAATCGTCTTAGAATAGACGTCAAAGAAGATATACAGATTGCACATAAGCATATAAAAAGAAGCTAAACATCATAGTCTGTTAGAAAAATGCAAATTCAAACCAAAATTGCATACCACTATACTACTGTTAGAAAGGCTTAAGAAAAAAAAAAAATCAGGCAATACCAAATGCTGATAAAAATGTGAAGTGATAGTTACTCTCATACACTGCTGGTGTGAATGAAACTTTTACAACCATCCTGGAAAGCAGTCTGGCAATTAAAAAAATTACACATAAAGTTTCCATACAATCCAGTAATTCATGGACAAAATTTAGTAAATGGTACAGAGATCCCCATATATTCACTGCTCCCCAACACGTACATAACCTCCTTAATTATCAACAACCCCCACTGGAGTGGTGCATTCATTACAATTGATGGACCTACATTGACATGGCATTATCATTCAGAATCCATAGTTTGAATTAGGGTTTCTTCTTGATGTTGTACATTCTGTGGATTTGGACAAATTTATAATAACATGTATCCACCGTCAGAATATTATACCAAGTAGTTTCACTGTTCTGAAATTTTCTGTTCTTTATTCATCTCTTTACCTCCCTTAACTCCTGGAAATCACTGTTATTTTTAATCTCTACAGTTTTGCCATTCCCAAAATGTTATATTGTTGAAATCATACAGTATGTAGTAGGCTTTTAAATTGGCTTCTTTCATTTAGTAATATGCATTTAACTTTCTTTTATGTCTTTTCATGGCTTTACGGTTCATTTAATTTTAGCACTGAATAATATTTTGTCTGAATGTACCATAGTTTATTATCTATTTGTTTACTGAAGGATAATTTGGTCACTTCCACATTTTGGCAGTTATTTATAAAGTTGCTATAAACATCAGTGTACACATTTTTGTGTATACACAACTTTTCCATTACTTTGGGTAAATACCAAAAAAGTATGAGCAGAGGATGTTTAATTTTGTTACAAACCACCAAAATATCTTTCAAAGTGCTGTATCATTTTGCATTCTTAAGAGAAATGAATGAGAGTTTCTATTTCGCCATACTCTTAACAGAACATGGTGTAGTCAATGTTCTGGACTTTGGTCATTGTAGTAGGTATGTAGTGGTATCTCATTATTGCAATTTGCATTTCATTGATGAAACATGATATATAGCACCTTTACATATGTTTAGTTGCCATCTGCATATCTTCTTGGGTGAGGCAGTTGTTAAAGTCTGACTCATTGTTTAATCAGGATGTTTTTTGTTTGCGTGTTTTTATTATTTATTCATTAAAATTATTGGGGTGACATTGACTAATAAAATCAAATAAATTCCAAGTGTACAATTTAATATATATACAAATATGTGTGTGTATGTGTGTTCATCAGTAAATTTAAATTTACTTCCATCACAAATATTTGACCCCTTTTACCCCTATCTACTGTCCATTCCCCTTTGCAAATTTGGATCTTTGATTCTTCCCCTTTTCTGTTATTATTGTCTCAATTTGTCCCTATGTATGCTGAACTTTCATTTTTATCTTGTATTAACAATTCTCTACTTTTTGTTTAAGCTTATAATCCCCTGTTCTTAATAAAGTTTGCATTCCTTTGCTTCTGTCTGCCTGCTAGTCATCTTACTCATAGTTAAGTGTTCTTTTGTCATTTTGTTTCAGGAGGGTTGGCCCCTTTCAGTATTTACTGTAATGTAGGCCTCATAGTGGAAAATTCCATCAACTTTTGTATTTCTGGAAAGCTCTTTATTTCTCTTTCATATCTAAGGAAGAGCTTTGCTGGATACATTATTCTTGGCAGGTAATTCCTGTTATTTAAGTTTGAATATTTGGTTCCCCTCCTTTCTTTCTTGTAAGTTTTGTGCTGAAAAGTCTAACCACAGTCTAATAGATTTTCCTTTATAGATTTCTGTCTTCTTTTCTCTGATGTCTTGAGAATTCTTTCTTTGTCATTAACTTTTGATAATTTTAATATAATGTATCTTGGAGAAGTCCTTTATGGGTTGAGATAATTAAGTGCTCTATTAGCTTCCTAGATTCAAAGGTCTATCTCATTCTTTAGTTTTGGGAAATTCTCATCAACTATTTGTCTGAAAATGCTTTCTAAAATCTTCTCCTTTTCCTCTCCTTCTGGAACACCCATTATTCTTATGTTTCCTTTCCTCATGGTATCAGCTAGTTCTTGTATTTCTCTTCCATTGTTTTTCATTCTTCGGTCTCTCTCTTTTTCCTTCTGAATTATTTGTAGATTTCTGTCTTCGATATCACTGATCCCTTTCTCCATTTGGTCAACTCTATTTCCCTAGCTCGCTATTTCATTCATCTCTTTTAGTGTGCTCTTGATCTTCAGAAGTTCTATTTGGTTATTTCTGACAGTTTCAATCTCCTTGCTAAAAAACTCATTTTTCTGATCTAGTTGTTTTCTCAACTCCTAAAATTGTTGATATAATTTATTTTGGATCTCATCGAGTGTTTTTCAAAAGTATCATCTTGAATTGTCTGTCATTTAAGTCATATATTTCTATGTCTTTTACCTTATTTTCTGGAGATTTTTTTCTCTCTTTCTGAGCTGTCTTGTCACCTTGGTTGTTCATAGTGTTTAATGGACTCCCTCTGGGCATTAATGGGAGTGCATTCACCTTTTTTTTTTTTTTTCTTTTTCAGAGATTTATTATATAGAGGTCTCTTTAGCCTTGTGCTAAGATTTTTTTTTCCTTTAATTTTCAATTAGTCGCGTCCAAGAGTTTTGGATTCCTGCTTTGATACTTAATAATGCTTTTTTTTTTCCTTATAAATATTCCATCATGATCACTACCTTCCATCTCAGTTCCTGTCAATGTTAGCAACAGTTTCAGTAGCATTTGCTCAAATTCCCCTAGGGCTCCACAGTGTTAGGTCTTGGAGGATATGGGGCAGGGACAGTGCCCTCTGTGGTGGTGGGTGGGTGTTTTTTTATCTGACTTTCAGCCTAGCACTTTTGCAAGTGATGCTGCTAAGAACCTGCTATTACTTCTCTGCTTTTAGTTTCCACTTCGCTTTCTGCCCTGAAACCTGGGCTCTGCTTCGTGGAGCTCACGGATCCTTCAGGCAGAGCTTTTCAGGTTACCACCCATAACTCCTCCTCTCTCCCTCCTCCTGCAGGGAGCTCCAGATGAAAGAGGCAGCTTGTTTGTTCCTCCCAATCTGCCACCAGATTTCCGTGGTCTGATCTCTAGAAGCTCTTATGTTCAGATCACTTGCTCAATTGTGCATGTGTTATTTGTTGAGTTTTAGATATTCAGCTCATTGTTATTCAAGGGGAGAGATCTGGTGACATCTCTCACTCTGCCATGCTTCTGATGTTACTTCCATAAGGAATATCAATCTTCAGTTTTCTTTCTTGTAATAACTGTTTTTTATTTAAGGATAATGCTGGCCTCATAGAGTGAGTAAGAAAGTGTTCCCTCTGTTTCTATCTTCTGAAAGAGATTTTCAAGAATTGATATAATTTCTTCTTAAATTTTTGGTAAAATTCACCAATGAGCCCATCTGGGCTGATGTTTTCTGTTTTAGAATATTATTAATTACTAATTGAAATTCTTTAACATATTTAAGGCTATTTATATTGTTTATTTCTTCCTGTGTGTGTTTTGGTAGATTGTGTCTTTAAAAGAACTTGTCCATTTTATATGTTTTCAAATTTGTGAGCACAAGGCTATTTATAGTAGTCTTTGATTATTCTTTTAATGTCCATGGAGCCTGCAGTGATGTCCATTCTTATCATCACAGTGTTATCTGCACATGTTATTCAATCCTTCATATACTAAAGTGGTAATTAAATCTGAAAACTTAATTAACTTAAGGGTTTTTTTAGAAAAAAAAATATATTTGCAAAAAAAAAAAACCCAAAAACAAAAAAACACATCTGTAGTGCAGGAGTCCCAGGCCGAGAACTTGCATCTGGGCTTTGAATATTCCAAAAAAACACCAGGAGGATCACCAGGGGTGAGACATGTCATTTATTACCTATAAGGCAGGGAAGCTTCAGCAGCAGTTGATGGGAGCTGCAGGAAAAGCCACCCAGACAAAGACAAGCAACATTTATTCCCAAGTGGGGAGTAGAAGTGGAAATACCTTTTTGGGGGAGCTGTTGCCTTCTCAAGTGGATTGGAGCAATATGTGCTGCTTAGTTACAGAAGCAAATAGTGTCCATGAGAATGGCCAACCAGCTACCTTCTTGAGTAGAGCAAGCAGATAATGTTCAAGGGAACAGCAGAAAACATCCTTGGGAGCAGGTACTGCCAAGAACTTTTTGTGCAATGCCTTCCTTATGGTTGCAGGCCAGGAAGCCATCTGTCTTCTGAGTACATGGAGGGACTATGTTCTGAGTTAATCCTACAACTTTATGGGTGTTACTGTGTACTTTCTATTACATCAAATCTGGAGACATATAATGTCTAGTTATCCCGTTTTGATAAATGTAAAGATTGATCCATTCATTCAGGTGTTGTCAGCCTGAACCTTCCATTTAAAAATTTTTCAGTAATCTTTCAACTAATAGTTTTAGCAATCATTGATGGTCATTGCTTGGAGCTATTTATTCATTAATGATTGAAAAAAAGGTCAGTTTTTTTTCCCTATAAACGCTTCTACATATTTATATTCTATAATGTTTAAATATAATTTTCTTCAGAAAGAAATCAGACCTCCTTGGAGAAATGTCTGACACCAGGTATGGGACTAGAAACATACAAGATGAATCCAAAACATGACAATATGCCTTAAAATAAGGCATCGCTTAGAAGCTACTGAGACCATATCAAAAAACTTTAAGAGACAACTTGAAGAAGCTCCCACTGGCCAAAATAGAGTAATACAAAAGTCAAAAATATTCACATATATATAGTGATATCTGTTAAAATAATAAACAAGGAATCCATTAAACTGAAGTGGCTCTAATACCTTGCTAGCTTAACAATCAAACTAAAACCAAAGCCAGAGTCAGTGTACTCAAATCCTAGAAAATAAATTTAAGAACAACCGATCACAGACATCAACTAGGTTTTCTAAATAAGTCAACTGCTTAAACTATAGCCAATAAAATAACTTTCTTACTTTACTTCTATGTCTTCTCTAAAAAAATCTCTTCCTTAGCTTCTGTCAGTGGAGTGCTTCTAATCACCTTTGGTTTGCTGCTGCACAATTCAAATGCTCAATTAAATGTATGCTCAAATAAACACTTAAAAAATTTTAATATGCCTCAGATTACCTTTTAACCTATTAAATACATAAAATGTATGTATTCATAAATATACTTTAAAAAATCTTAATGTATCCTCTTTGTAGGCTGCTGGGGAATTTTTTTCTTTTTTTAATTTTATTAATTTTATTTTTTTTTATTTTTCATTTTTTAGACTAGGCAACCCTTGGTTGACCTCACAGATTGCAAGGAACTTGTAAGTTTACAATCCCTTTTTTTTTTTTTTTTTTTT
>NW_024344370.1:16431311-16448455 GCF_902729225.1 Pteropus medius
TTTTTTTTTTATTTTTACGCCTACAGCACCTGGTCTTCCTAGATGGTCTCCCATCCAAGTACTAACCAGGTGCGACCCTGCTTAGCTTTCGAGGTCAGACTGGATAGGGCTTGTTCAAAGTAGGATGGTCGTAGACTGGGAATTTTTTTTTTCTTAATTAAAAAAGAAGTCAGATCTTACCCTGACTTTCCTGTACACATTATATTTCAGTACAACGCAATAGTTCATGAGCAAAATTCTTCTTTATGAGACAAATGGCAATTTATCCAGAGATATTCTGAAGCGTAGGAGCAAGAGAAATGGGAATCTCAAGAACTACCCAAATCAAAGGAATCATGTCGTTCACAGTGATAAAACAGGAATGATAAAATATGGAGTGATAAAACTAGAAGATACACATTTGACGCCAACCGTTTAACATATTAGTTATCGTACACTCTGCTATCTATGAGAGTGTTTCCAAACCTAAGTCAAAAGGTGGCATACTAAATAATCCGAGTTTTATACTTTGGGCTCTATGTGCAAAGGAGAGGGGCTTAATCTCTCTGGTTGTGGTGATACTGTTGGATAGGTTAGAAATTATTTGTTCAGTCAACAATTTTGCATACTTGAGGAAAATACTTATGGCTTTTCCTGTGTGAATATTACTTGGTATATGGCAGATGAGTTATTTAAGAACTGAGTAACTCTGAATTCTTGAAATATTTAAAATGGTTTGATATTCTGCTTAACAAAATAACTGATGCTTCTTTCAAAATCATCTTAACCTGAAGGGGATTTATGTCTCGAACACTACCAGAGTAATAATACTGCATAATACACTCCATTCTAATGATAAGGGTGAGTATGGGAGGAAAGGAACAGGGGTTATGTGTATAGATTTGAATAATAATGATGAATAATATTGTTGCTTCTCATTAAAGACAAGTTTATGGGCCACATGTATTTCGGGGTCATCTAAAATATATTCAAAAAGTACTCCATAGACCTATATCACTCAAAAGGGATTCAGTCCACAGCCATGGAACAGGATCATGTAGCTTCCCCTTCCATGCCAGGCATTACACTTTAACTGATGGTCTATGAAGAGGTCTATGAGACCCTGAAACTAGAAATGCATGGGACACTTAGAGGCTATGCATTAATGAGTAGAGAAAAATTTAAATATTTAAAATTCAGTCTAACAATGGCCATACTTTCAAGTATTTCTCCTGTCTATAATAAAAATGTACTGTAGGCCAATAAGGTATGCATTTTTGCCTCTTTATTTTTTCTTTATGTCTCATCCTAGTTCTCTTTTTTATCTCATTTTTAATGTATAATATACAATATTATTTTAGGTTTCATGTGCTTATTTTTTAGGCACAAAAAAGATCTAAGTAAATATACATGTTCATTAAAACATGAAAATTTCTTAATCCTATTTACACAAGCCCATGATCTTTTTTTTTTTCCTTCTTGCTTTAGTGAAATATAAAAGACAATTAGTTGCTCATATTTATATTGTACAATTTAAAATTTTATTTTTTGGGAGGGAAAGTAGGACTTTTTCTTATTTTTTTTTTGTATTCTATTTCTTTATTTATATTTAACATTTTAATTTTTTATTTCCCCCCTCCTCCATTCCTCCTCCCCTCTGGTAACCCCTAGTCCATTGTACATGTCCATGAGCCTCTATTTGTTTGTCCTGTTCACTTGTTCCTTTTAGGTTTATATCCCACATATAAGTGATATCATGTGATTTTCAACTTTTTCTGTCTGGCTTATTTCGCTTAACATGATTATCTTGAGGTCCATCCATGTTGTCGCAAATGGCAGTATTTCATCTTTTCTTATGGCTGAGTAATATTCCATTGTATATATGTACTACAGTTTCTTTAGCCAATCATCTATTGTAGCACACTTCGGTTGCTTCAATGTCCTGGCCACTGGAAATAATGCTGCTATGAACATTGGTGTGCAGATATCTTTTTGGATATGGGTTTTCAAGTCTTCAGGGTAAATATTCAGTAGAGGGATTGCAGGATCGTAAGGTAGATCAATTCTTAATTTTTTGAAGAGCCTCCACACTGTTTTCCATAGTGGCTGTACCAATTTGCAGTCCCAACCAGCAGTGCATAAGAATTTCTTTTTCTCCGCATCCTCTCCAGCATTTGTTATTAATTCTGTTGATTATAGCTATTCTAACAGGAGTGAGTTGGTATCTCATTGGGGTTTTGATTTGCATTTCCCTAATAGCTAGTGATGTTGAGCATCTTTTCAAATATTTGTTGGCCATTTGTATGTCCTCTAGAGAGAAGTGTTCATTCAGATACTCTGCCCATTTTTTGACTGGATCGTTTGGTTTTTTCATTCTTACTGAGTCGTATGAGTTCTTTGTATATTTTGGATATTAGGCCCTTATTGGAGGAGTTGGTTGCAAATATATTTTCCCATTTGGATGGTTCTGTCTTTACCATGTTGACAATTTTTTTGCTGAGCAAAAACTTTTCAGTTTGATGTAGTTCCATTTGTTTATTTTTGCTTTCAATTCCCTTGTCTTTGAGGTCAAATTCATAAAATCCTCTTTCAATCCGAGGTCCTTGAGTATAGTTCTTATGTTTTCTTCTATACATTTTATTGTTTCAGGTCTTATATTCAGATCCTTAATCCATTCAGAGTTAATTTTGGCGTGTGGTGATAGACAACAGTCTAGTTTCATGGTTTGGCAGGTGGCTTTCCAGTTATCTCAGCACCATTTATTGAAGAGGCTTTCTTTTCTTCACTGTATGTTTTGGAATTTAATGTTGAAAATTATTTGCCCATATAAATATGAGTTTACTTCTGGACTCTTGATTTCGTTCCACTGGTTTGTATGATTATTTTGCTGCCAACATCATACCGTTTTGATTACTGTCGCTTTGTAGTATAATTCAAAGTCGAGCAGAGTGATACCTCCAGCCTCATTCTTCTTTCTCAGGATAGCTTTGGCAATTCGGGGTCTTTTGTGCTTCCATACAAATCTGATGATTTTTTGTTCCATTTCTTTAAAAAATACTGATCGGATTTTGATGAAGATTGCATTAAATCTGTATAATGCTTTAGGTAATAAGGTCGTTTTAACTATGTTGATTTTTCCAATCCAAGGACATGAAATATCTTTCCACTTTGTGTAGCTTCTTCAATTTCTTGTAATAGGGTCTTATAGTTTGTATGATATAGGTCCTTCACATGTTTCATTAGATTTATTCCTAGCAGTTTTATTCTTCTTGCTGCAATTGCAAAAGGAAATACTTTTTCTACTTATTTTTCTGACACTTCATTATTAGAGTATAGGAACACTATGGATTTTTGAACATTGATTTTGTATCCAGAAACTTTACTATATTTCCTTATTGTTTCTAGTAAATTCTTATGGAGTCTTTAGGGTTTTCTATATCGAGAATCATGTCATCCGCAAATAGTGACAGTTTGACTTCTTTGTTTCCTATTCAGATGCCTTTTATATCTTTCTCTTGTCTGATTGCACTCACTATGACCTCTAATGTTATATTGAATAACAGTGGAGAGAGTGGACAACCTTGCTTTGTTCCTGATCTTAGAGGGAAGGGTCTTAGTTTTGCACTATTAAGTATAATGTTGGCTGAGGGCTTGTCACATATGGCCTTTATTATATTAAAGTATTTTCCTTCTATACCAATTTTGTTAAGTGTTTTGATCATAAATGGGTGTTGTATCTTGTCAAAGGCTGTTTCTGCATTTATTGATATGATCATATAATTCTTATTTTTTAATTTGTATATGTGGCGTATTGCATTAATCAATTTGCATATGTTGAACCATCTCTGTATTCCTGGGATGAAGCCCATTTGATCGTGGTGTATAATTTTTTTAATATGTTGCTGTATTCGGTTCACTAGTATCTTATTTAGAATTTTTACATTTGTGTTCATGAGAGATATAGATTTGTAGTCTTTTGTGTGTGTGTGTGTGTGTGTTATCATTACCAGGTTTTGGTATCAACGTAGTACTGGCCTCATAAAATGAGTTAGAAAGTATTGCCTCTTCTTTAATTTTTTGGAAGAGTTTGAGAAGAATATTAAATCTTAATATTCAATCTTCTTTGAATGTTAGATAGAATTCACTGCTGAAATTATCTGGTCCTGGACTTTTAAATTTTTGTAGGTTTTTGACGATCGCTTCAATTTCCATACTGCTGATTGATCTATTTAGATTTTCCAGTTTTTCTTGATTCGGTCTAAGAAGACTGTATTTTTCTAAGTACTGGTCTATTTCTTTAAGGTTATCGAATTTGGTGTTCTATAATTTTTCATAGTATTCTTGTATGATCCATTGTATTTCTGAGATGTCAGTATTAATTTTTCCTCTTTCATCCCTGATTTTGTTTATTTGTGTTCTTTCTCTTTTTATTTTTGTGAGTCTAGTCAGGAGTTTGTCAATTTTATTAACCTTCTCAAAGAATCAGCTCTTTGTTGCATTTTTTCCATTTTTTGTTTGTTTGTTTTCACTTTCATTTAATTCTGCTCCAATTTTGATTATTTCTTTCATTCTGCTTACTTTAGGCTTCATTTGTTCTTCCTTTTCTAAATTTTTTTTTTTTTATGATAAAGAGTTAAGTTGTTATTTGGGCTCATTCTTGATTTTGGAGGTAGGCCTGTATTGATACGAACTTTCCTCTTATGACCGCTTTTGCCATGTCCCAAATGTTTTGATATGTTATACTATAATTATCATTTGTTTCTATGTATTTCTTGATCTCTCGTTTTATTTCTTATCTGATCCAATTATTCCTCCGTAGTATGTTATTTAATCTCCATATATTTGTAGTTCTTTCTACTTTGTTTTTACAGTTGATCTCTAGTTTTAAAGTATTATTATCAGAGAATATAGTTGTTATAATTTCAACCCTCTTATATTTGTTGAAGCTATTTCTGTGTTTCAGTATGTGGTCAATACTTGAGAATGCTCCATGTGCACTATCTTTAGGATGCAAGAATTATTCAATATCTGCAAAATAAATGTGATACACAGCATTAACAAATTGAAAGGTAAAAATTATACAATCATATCAATAAGTGCAGAAAAAACATTTGACAAAACCCAGCATCCATTTATGAAAAAAAAAAAACTCAACAAAGTGGTAATAAAGAAAACACACCTCAACATAATAAAAGCAGTATATGAAAAACCCACAGCTAACATCATACTCAACAGGGAAAAGCTAAAAGTGTTTTCCTTAAGACCAGGAACAAGACAAGGATGCTGATTTTTATCACTTTTATTCAACATAGTTTTGGAAGTTTTAGCCACAGCAATCAGACAAGAAACAAAAAGAAAAGGCACCCAAATTGGGGGAAAAAATGATGTAAAACTCATTATTTGCAGATGACATAATACTTAATATTATATATAGATAACCCTAAAGATTCCACAAACAGAAAACAAATGTTAGAACTAATAAATTAGTTTAGAAAAGTAGCAGGATACAAAATTAATATTCAAAAATCATTTACATTTTTATACACCAATAACGAATGATCAGAAAGAGAAATTAAGAAAACAATTCCATTTACAATTGCATCAAAAATCATAAAATACCTAGGAATAAATTTAACCAAGGAGGTTGTAGAATTAATTCACACATAGCCCCTCCACGGACATGGGAGAAAAAGAGGACTGCTGGGTCAGCAACTCCAAGGAGGACAATGAACAAAGCATTCCCCAGGCTGTACTTGCACCCAAGGGCCCTTCCCATTGCTCTCATGTGCACTATCTGGCCCTTTGGCTGTTCCCATGGACATTATTTACCTGCTCTGCTTGAGGACACAGCTGGTCCAATTCTCCCCAGCACTAGCTAGGCAGCATGTCAGGCTCTCATCTGAGAGGGAAGACCCTTGTTCCCTGGGATGAGGCAACGCCCCTCTCCTCTGCTCGCATATAAAACAATGCCTACTCTTGGCCAGCAACCTTTTCCTGAAGCTCCAACCAACCAAGCCTTGCTGTATTGTGAATAATAAATGGCTTGTCTCACTCTGCTGGCCCTCCTGGTGCTTTTTTTTTCCAGAATATCTAAGGCTGAGGTGCAGGTTCCCAGCCTAGAGCTCCTGTGTTACAGAGGTAAAAATCCTGTACTCAGAAAATGATGTCATCGAAGAAGGAAATTTTAAAAAATCAAATAAATAAAATCATTTATTGTCTTTGTAGATAGAAAGAACTAACATTGGTTAAATGTTCATACTACCCGAAGCAATCTACAGATTTACTACAACCCCTATCAAAATACCAATGATATTTTTCACAGTATTAAAACAAATAATCTTAAAATTTATATGGAACTATAAAATGCCCTGAATAGCCACAGAGATCTTGAGAAAGAAGAACAAAGTTGCAAGTATCACGCCACCTGATATCAAAGTGTACTACAAGGCTATAGTAATCAAAACAGCATGATACTGGCATAAAAACAAACACATAGATCAATGGAACAGAATAGAGAGCCCAGACGTAAATACAAGACTATATAGTCATTTAATCTATGACAAAGTTGGCAAGAATATACAATGGGGTAATGACATTCTCTTCAATAAATGGTGTTGGGAAAACTGGACAGATACATGCCAAAAAATGAAACTGAACCATCTTCTTACACCATAAAAAGAATAAACTCAAAATGGATTAAAAACTTAAATGTGAAACCCCAAACCATAAACCTCCTAAAAGAAACCAGGCAGAAAACTCTCTGACATTGCATTCAGTAATATTTTTTTCTGATATATCTTCTTTGGAAAGGAATACTAAAAAAAAATTTGGACAAATGTGATACATCAAACTAAAAATTGGCACAGCAAAGGAAACCATCAACAAAACAAAAAGTAAACCTACCGAATGAAAAAAGATATTTGCCAATGATAAATCTGATAAGCAGTTAATATCCAAAATTTATAAGTAACTCGTACAACTCAACACCAACACACACACACACACACACACACACACACACAATTCAATTAAAAAATGGACAAAGGTTCTGAATAGGTATTTCTTCAAAGAGGACATACAGATGTTTAATAGACATATAAGAAGATGCTCTACATCACTAATCATCAGAAAAATGTAAATTAAAAGACAAGGAGATATCACCTCCTACCTGTCAGAATGGCTATCATTAATAAATAAACAAACAACAAGTGTTGGCATGGAAATGGAGAAAAGGGACCCTTGTGCACTGTTGATGAGACTGCAAATTGGTACGGCCGCTTTGGAAAAGAGTTTGGAGTTTCCTCAAAAAATTAAAAATAGAACTACGTTATGACCCAGCAATTCCACCTATGAGTATTTATCTGAAGAAAACCAAAACACTAATTTGAAAAAAAAAAAAAAAAACTATATATGCACCCCCATGTTCACTGCAGCACTATTTACAATAACCAAAATATGGAAGCAATGTAAGTGCCCGTCAATAAAAAATTAGATAAAGAGGGTGTGGTATATATATATATACAATGGAATACTATTCAGCCATAAGAAAATAAAATCTTACCATTTACAACAACATGGATTGACCTAGAAGGTATTATGCTAAGTAGAAAAGGTCAGACAAAGAAAAATACCATATTATTTCACTTATATGTGAAATATAAGAAACAAAATAAACAAACAAGCAAAATAAAAACAGACTCATAGAAACAGAGTACAAACTGGCGATTGCTAGAGAGGAGCGGGGGATTGGGTGTAAAAGGAGAAAGAATTAAGAAATAAAAATTTGTAGTTACAAAATAAGCATGAGGATGTAAAGTACAACATAGGAAATATAGTCAGTAATATTGTAATAACTATGTGTAGTGCCAGGTGGGTACTAGACTAATTGGGGGGACCACTTTGTAAATTATATAAATGTCAACCACTATACCATACACCTGAAAATAATATAAAGCAATATTAAATGTCAACTCTAATTGAAAAATAAAAATTTGAAAAAAAAATCTTATTATTTCAACCACATGTACTCAGCAAAGAAATAAAACATCAACATATATGAAATAAAGTTTCCATAAATTCCTTTTTAAATAGACCCTTCTATTTGAAAGTTATTAGCAGGGCAGATCCTTTGGCTACTTTCATTTCATAAAGATTTGTCAATGAGGAGAGAATTTTGAAGGCCCAGTAAGAAAGTTTTATTCTGAGTCATTAACATTCGCTTTGACCCCTCCATCAAATTACAAAGATGTTATGCAATACGCTATGAAATTTAAGAAAGAAAATTTAATAAAAGATACAACCTATAAGTAACGGCATGATAGCTATCTAGCAGTGATATTAAGATTTAAGAATATTGGATGTTAGTGAAAAAAAGTTTTCTTGAAAACTCATGTTGTTTGAGAGGTTCTTGAGAGTGAAGAAGATTTGAAAAAAAGTGTTTTTTTTTAAATCACTAATAAGTTAAAAATCCAAATATGTCTGAAAAACTATTATTACTATTAAAATTTATTAATGTTGTTTCATGTTCAGAATAAAAAAGTTTGATGGATGTTTGCTGAACGGATTAATATCTCAGCCCTTTATTTTATAGAATCCCTGGAAAGTCTAATTTAAAAGAATGTATTTAATAAAATGTCTTTACAGAAGTCAATATTCTATAACTCCCTCCTGTATCGTATTTAGACACAATGCCATGATCATGAACTGTTTGGAATCCTTAAGTAGTTTATGGTTAGAATACGGAGTGCAACAATGGAAGAGATGAGAGATGAGACTAACAAGGTAATGAGAAAAATACAGTACGTATCATACAGGCTTTGCATACCTTTTAAGTTTAAAATTTATTCTAAATTCAATGAAAAGTTAATAAGCTGAACATAAATAAGAGAAAGAGATGTTAAGATTCTGATTTTATATATGTAGTAGAGAAAAAGCAAATCTTCTATTTAAATTAATAATAGAGCAAAAAAATAAGAGTATATATGTAAATATGAGTATGTGAGCAGGCCACATACTCCATTCCCACTCTATAGCAGTTCCACTTTTACACATTTTTTATATCAGACTTCTGAATATAGTTCTATTTAAAGTACAGTTTCTACTTCTGAAGAAATATTTGAAAAACAGTGCTCTATAGTATATATTTTAGTGATAAATTATATAATTTAAAAATACGAAACTGTTTATGTTAGGCTTCTCCAGGTAAAATTCCATATTGCCTGTGAAGTATTCAACGACTATTCTAGACCATCAATGTTTCTTCAATTTCTAAATTATTATTGCATGCAATCTTTTTGGATTCAGTACTTCTTTAATATCTATTTTCTAATTTGTCTAATCTTGCCTCCCCAAAGAGTTGGCATTCTCCTTGAAAGCAGTAGCTATAGAATTTCTGAGTTTTGTTTAAACACATAATAGGGGCTTAAATGCTTGTTGGTCAATTAATTAAGTTAAAAATAGGGCCAGGTGCATGCTGAGTAACTGAATAACACCTATTCAATAAATGGTTGATGAATGCCACATACAGGGCAATAAAAGAGACAGGCTACCCACATCCATTGTGGATTATATATTCTTGGGTTGATTTTTTACCTTTAATCACAAAGAGGACTTTCTTTCTCATATTTCAGCATATCCTTATTTTTCTTGCAGGAATTATTATAGCTGCTGTTGACAAAAATCTCAACCTAATCAATATATAACAAATATTTTCTGTTTATCATGTAACTAACTTATCCTCATCCCACTCACAAAATACTTTTTCGAAAATGATTTTTAAAATCACAATAATTTAGCAGCCTTATAAAATTATAATTAGAGCAGGTATTAATTAGATAGAATCGGTTATATCTTTTAGAATTGAAAATTAAATTGCTTGAAGATTTTGTTGAGATATGTGATTGGTTATTCAGAAATTTACATAATGAGAATGGCTACTTCACTCTCATTACACCTACAATTCTAATATATGATGGATGAAATTTTTTGGCTGAATATCATTACATACAATATCCAAATTTTCCTCATTTTATATATTTTTAGCTATCAGATGCATAAAAGCAATATCTTGGGCTTCGAGATAGTCTAAGGCTACATCTATATATGCAAACTGATATAAAAAAATTAGGAAATCAGGAACAAATTTGTTTTAAATGAATATTTTGGTCTGATCTATCTAGATAATAAAAAAATGATTCTAGCATATGAATAACCCTACAAACTACCTCTAATTATCCATGCATTGCATTTTAGGGGGAGCCTATGCCTACTTGGGGTAAAACAATAGGCTACAGTGTAGCAACCAGCTTCTTTAACTCTGCTTTGGAGTATCTATTTAGTTCATTCAAGATGAGTTATCAGTGTGTGAATATTAGACAATCATGAATTGAAATATTAGATTTATACTGAAAGAAATCCCACAATCCTAGGAAAAAATTGCCTAATGTTTGTCTCCTTTATGTAAAGTTTTATTATGCTAATAATTTCTTCTATAGGTTACAAAATATAACATACTTGTCATTTCCCATTAATTCTTATTCATTCTCTATTCTCTCTGTTTAATTGAAAAAAAGGAATTCCATTTCAGTCTAGCAATGTCAGACAGAAACCTCGTGGGGAATTCTTTATAATAAATATTTACTCACTTCAGACCGACACTTGTTTATATATCTCCTTTAAAACCAGAGTATCACCACTACTATTTTCTATGTTTCACAGCCTTTGCATATTTAATTTCTATTTTATTTAAATGTAAATTATGTTTTGTCTTCTTGATGTATAATCCCTTTATCATTATCAAATGTCCATTACTGTCTCTTGTTACCTTTTTTATTTCTAAGTCTATTTCATCAGTTATAAGTATGGCTACAACCACTTTTCTCTGAATGCCATTTGCTTGGAATATTGTTTTCTACCCTTTCGCTTTGAGTCTATATTTGTCCTTGAAGCTGAGCTGTGTCTTTTGAAGGCAGCACATGGTTGGGTTTTGTTTTTTGATCCAATCTGTTATTCTGTTTTATTGATCCAATCTGCTATTCTGCTATTCTTTTTATTGGCGAGTTCAGTTTATTTATATTTAGGGTGATTATTGAAATATGAGATTTCTCCATAGCCATTTTCTCTGTTGTCTTCTGGTAGCTCAGTGTCTCCATTGTTTATTTGTTTTTGTTACTGTCTGTTATTTTAATTTGGTGGTGTTCTATGATTTTCCTCTCTGTGCCCTCTTATTTTATGTATGTGTCTCAGCTCTGGATTTTGTGTGTGACGACCATTAAGTTTATGTAAAGGATAGTTATATACATACACACACACACACACACACACACACACACACACACACACTAGTTCATTTTCTTCTGTAATTTTATTCTATTTCTTATTGCAGATTCAGATTTTACTTTCTTCCTCTTTTCTGTTTTTTGTTATTCCCGAATATTCTATATATGCTGAATTGCTCATTTCTTTGGTTGTAAATAGTTGTTGTCTTTTATTAAACTTTTTTTTGAGCCTTGAACTATTATGTAATATTTAAGCTTTCTTATATAATTGCCCTTGTTTTTTAATGAGGTTACTTTTTGCTTCTGTCTGCCTACAGCCATATCTCACTCTTAGTTAAGCATTTTTTTTTTTTTGTCTTTTGTTTCAGGCAGAATGACCTCCTTTTAGTATTTCCCTGTAATGCATGTGGGCTTTGTGGTGGAACATTCCTCAGCTTTGATTATCTGGAAAAGTCTTATTTATTTTTCGTATCTAAAAAAGAGCTTTGTTGGATAATATATTATTCTTGGCAGGTTTCTCCCTCCCGCCTCTAACAATAGTTCTCTAATTATTTGGTTCCACTCTCCTTGAGCCTAGGTAGTTAATCTAATGGATTTTCCTTTATATGTTGTCTTTTTTTTCCCTGGCTGCCTTGAGAATTTTTTCTTTGTCATTAGTTTTTGACAATTTAATATAATGGCTTGGAGAGGACTTTATAGGTTTTCTTCTTGGATTTGAAGATCTAGTTATCTCCACAGGTTTTGGAAATTCTCAGCCATCATTGGTCTGATTATTCTCTCTGTTCCCTTCTCTCTCTCTTCTCCTTCTGGTATACCCATTACACTTATGTTGTTTTTCTGATGGTGTCAAATGGTCTTGTAGAGTTCTTTCATTATTTTTCATTCTCTAATTTTTCTCTTCTTCCTTCTGTTTCGTTTCCAGATTTCTGGCTTTGATATCACTAATTCTTTCCTGCATTTGGTTGGCTCTATTTCCTAAGCTTGCTATTTCATTCATCATCTCTTTTAATGTGTTCTTTATCTCTAGAAATTTAATTGGGTACTTTTTTAGGGTTTCAATTTCTTTAGTAAAGTATTCTTGTTGTCCATTGATTTTGTTTCTAATTTCTTTGAGATGTTAGTCAGAATTTTCTTGTATCCCATTGAGTTTTTTCAGAACACAATCTTGAATTTTTGTTGTCATTTAAATCACATATTTCTGTGTCTTTAAATTTATTTTTTGGAGAGATTTTATTTTCTTTCTCAACTGCCTTGTCACCTTGGTTAATCATTGTATTTGTTGCATTTTTTTCTCCTCCTAGGTATTTATGGGAGTGAACTTTGCTTTTTAAAATTTTATTATTATTAAAAGTGATGCCTCTTTAGCAAGTAGATAAAAAGAGGTTCTTCTTTTGTTTTCCCTAGGTGGTACTTGAAGGGGGCACAAGCCTCTTGTATGGGCCAGGCTTTCTAGATCTCTGCTGGTCAAAAAATGCCCTTTATTCCCTGGCCACCTCAGTCTCAGGGCTTTACCTAACCCACATGCGCATATATGGTGGGTGATGGGGTCCTGAGCCCCTGATTTCCCTATGTTGCCCAAGCAGCCAGATGCAGTTGAGAAGCCTGGGATGTCCCAGGTGTTTCTGTTAGGATCAGTCTCAGTGGGGGCTGGGGGGTAGGGGAAGGTTAGTAGTGTGTTTGTGGCTTTGTTCTTCTCCTAGTAATGGTGACTGCTAGACCTCAGCTGCCTCACCTCTGTATCTCCACACTTGTCTCTGAGATAAGCAGTGTACATCTGCCACTCAGGAGCTGTCTCTTCAATTCTCAGTACTGTAGATACTCTGTGTTTAATAGCTAAACACTCACTGCTACAGTTTCTTCTTGGGCCTGATGCTAGCTCTGGATAGGTGCACAGAAGCAAATTCTGGGCAGATGGGAGAAAGTGAGTAAGCTCTCTGGCTTTGCTTTCTGCCTGTCAATGGTGGCTGCTGGAACACACCTATTACACTTCTGTATTCTAGTCTCTGCGCTGAGAAATCACTAGTTTCAGCCATATTATATGCTGATTACTCAGGCAGGAAGGCTCAGGAGCACAGAGAGTGCATGGAGCAACCTGATTTCTCCCCTTTCTGAGTTCCCCACGGAGCTCCAGTCTGCATCTACAGCTCTCATTCCTGCTTTTCTACCTTCCTTCCACCCCTGTTCACCTCGATTCACCACCTTCAGATGTTTTGATGTTCACATCTCTCAGAAGTGTTTGTGCATTAGGCTGAGAAATATTTGTTGGATTATAGCTGTTCAACTTGTAATTTCAAGGAGCAAAGTCAAGGGTACCCCTCACACTGTCAAGAAATATATATATATATTTTTTTTTATTAAGAAATTGCAATAGTAAGGACAGAGAAAAGATATATAAATATAAAATCTGCATAACAATAAGTCATAAGTGATCCTCAAGAGAAGTGGCATGTTTTAGAAATCTCTGAAAACATATTTTGATACAATCTGCTGTCCATCTTTCTAGCAGATGCTTAAAACATAGAGTAAGCACCCTTCCTCAAAATCCTAATTTTTCAAAGTAAATCTGCATCTCATAGGCTCTGGATTAATAAAAGGTGATCATTAAGTGTGTGTGATCTCCTTTAGCAATTGCAAAAGGAGAAAGGAAGTCATTTATTGTATATTTATTAAACTTATGATATAGTGGTAGATAGCATGTTCCTTGTAACACATATAATATATATAAAATTGTTAATCACTGTATTACCTACTCTGATAATGAGAGCAATAAACTCTAGCAAATAAAACCAAACATCTTGATTTCATCCCTCAAAAGATCACTCAATTATTTGAATATGTATCTTCCATCAGTAGAAACATCCACTTTTTAAATGTCGAGAATTGAGAATTGATTCATAAACATGAAGACTAAATATTTTAAATTTTAAGCAAAATATATATTTATACAAACTATGATGATTTTAAAGCAAACTCAGTTTCACCACAGCACACACTTTTGATATTTGCAAAAAAAAAATGTAAATTGCAGGTTATTTTATTCCAAAACCACATTTTATATGAGTACTGATGTTTTGTATTAGAAAGTAGTCACAAAATAAGAAGTGTCTGGCATTTAACCTAATTTTTTGAAGCAGTACTATGAGATAACATGGGGAAAATAGAAATACCTAGAATGATAGTTGAATTTATGTTGACTCGGCGATCATTCATAGGATGTTTAAACATTGAATACCATTTAAATGTCCTTAAAGTAAACTACCTTATAGAAAATATCTTCCGGGATACATGAGTTTCCTCTTGATTTTGAATTTACATAGAAAATAGTGTTTTATTTCTAAGTCCTTTAGTGAAGTGTCACTCAAAAGATGACACTTGTCCTTATTAGGATATAGATGTTGCTAAGCACATGAGCAAGAGCTATGGAAATAATAAAATTTTTAATATTATGATATCTATACTTCCAGATAATAATAAAAAATGTAAAAATGAAAAGTGGATCACTTATTCTAACCACTTCATTATATAGATGGTAATGTTGAGACTCAAAGAGGAAAGCAGATTTTCCAATGTTACAGAATTAGTTTGTTGCACATATAGAACTATATATAACTCACGTCTTCTTCAAGTCCAATGAATGAGCATTCTAACATAAATCAGTCATAGAGTACTTCTCCTTCCCAAACCGACTGGCCAAAAAGGAGACAGACAAATTCTCTGATAACACTTTCTAGTGATTCTGTTTCTTGTACCTCTGCGGGAGTCAGGGAAAATGCGTCTGTGATAATGATGACTACCGTACTTTAAATCAACTATTCTGTGAAGCTTTGACCCTTATCTTTGACAGTGTAGAAAGGACCTCTATGCCCCAAGATATACTCACTTCGCAATTTTTCAGTTCCACTTTTCTTCTCAAGTTTAAACTAATTTAACTAATAAAAATATGTTCTCATCGCAAAGAAAAAAAATGATTTTTATCATGGGTGCTGACACTGAGATTTGCTGAAAACTGCTAAAATGATATGGCCAGTGACTGACCACTCTAATATTTTTCTTTACTCCCCAATGTATTACTTTTATCCCTTTTACTTACTGTTATAAGCATAGTAGTTCAATTCTCACAGCTGCCAATCTCATTCTTTTACAAGTACAAAATTCTCTTTAAAACATTAAACTCACAGAGGGAGATTTTTAATAGAAATGACAAGATTTTTTGTGTGTGTGTGAGTGTCATTCTCCAGACACTGAAACAAAGTTTGTCCATATAGAAAATACAAACAGAAAATACAGAATAGGCTACTTGAAATAACTTTTAAATAGGAAATTTGGACACTACTAATAATTAGGATGGACTTAGGAGTGCTTCCTTAAAGATTCACATTTTTCTCTATAGGCTTACTTTATTTTCGATGACTTTAAATAGCATCATATATGTCTTAAATCGAGATACTTTACAGACACATTTCTAGATATCTAAGCAGAAAAGTTCCTCTGGGGCACAGTGATTTTGGAATTTGATTTATTTGTCTTTAAGAAGGAACTAAAAAGCTAAGAGATTAAGAGACACTGTCTAATCTTTTATTCCTAGTTTAAAAAATGAGGAAAGCGATTGGTCTTTTTGAAAGTACAGAACATTTATTTTACCACCTCAATTTTATATTTATAAACTAAGTTTATAAATTGTTTATATGTTGGGTTGGTATTATTTCATATTATTTTTAATCAGTTTAAATTGTATTATTATTATTATTATTATTATTATTAATTCCTTGATTCACTAAACCGACTTTTGTAGAGCCTAGTATAAAGACACTCAGGAAGTGTGAATTTTGATATAACACATTTGAATGCTAGCAGGCATTAGAAAGCAGACTTAAATATTTATAAATAATCTATGCCAGTGTTCATCTCAGAATTAAATAAACTCTGATCTTTACTAATCCTTATTTAAAAGTATACACTATCTTTGAGAAAAATTGTATAATTATACTGGCTGAATTCCTCCTAGCTCTGTTCTAAATCTTTGTCACACACTCCAAGTACTCTACACTATCCTCCCACATTTAATGTATGATCTCACTTCCTGCTTCACAAAGAAAATTAATGTAATGAGGAATTCAACCCTTCTAATTTTTTCTAAGATTTTCATCTACACATTTACTACACATTCTTTCATCTATCCTGACTCAAATAAATTGTTAATGTTTGTTTCCAGTTGGTTCTTGATTCCATGTTATCCTTCTTCTTCCCTGACCTTGGCCATTATTTCTCTATTTCTTACACTTTAAGTTACTCTCCTCCAGTAGATTCTTCCAATTAATAATAATGTGCTCAGATTCTTCTTTGTTATTCATAAATTGTGATTTCATTTTTTTCTTTGCTTATTGTTTTTCAATAGTTTCATTGCTAATTAACAATGCAATCCATTGTCATATTCTAGTAACTACAAAACCTGTGATGTTATTCTAATTTTTCACTTGAGTTCCAGAATAGTATATCTTACTTTCTGTTGAGACTTTTACACTGACACTTCAAGCCCAGCATGTCAAAAACTGGATTTGACATCTAACCCCTTTTACCACACACACATGCACACAAATACACACAAATGCACACATTAACTTACACCAGACAAAGCTGGTTTCTTTTTATGTCCTCTTCAGTATTAAATAGCATTAACTTTCACCTAATGGTACAAGTTAGAACTTTTGAAATCTTCTGTTTTTCTCACTTATAATATCCAAATAGTCACCAAATTCTAATGATTCTAACTTACAGTACAAGGTCAGGCCCATATATTCTAAATGCTTAAAAAAATGAACCTTGATTTGGGACAAAGGCTAGCAGTCTCATCTTTTTTCTTTACAGTTTAATCTCAGGGTAAACTTAAGT
>NW_024344370.1:16448466-16448910 GCF_902729225.1 Pteropus medius
TTTTTTTTTTTTTTTTTAACTTTGTACAACATGTCCTGCTATCAAGAAAGTAAATGACAAGGGATACCAAAGGCAAAAAACACAATTTGAAAAGATAAAGCAAGCATCAGAAACAGATATGGCTAAAATGTGGAATTATCAAACTAGGAATTTAAAAATTATACACACGCACACACGCACACACACATATATATGTATATGTATATATATGTATGCATATATATACATACACATATTTGACATGTCATATGTATGACACATATATGTCATAGATATATATGACAAATGACAATGATACAAGGGACAGAAGGAAAAAAAATAGGATTATTTTGTTTCTATAAGGTACTCAGACCCATGAAGTGGTATAATGTTTTTTGAATGTGAACTTGGATTAGTTGTAAATATATAGCGCAAACTCTTGAACGACCACTAAAATAGTAAAAA
>NW_024344370.1:16450237-16457737 GCF_902729225.1 Pteropus medius
AGAACATTGGCCCCCAACTCTATCTGACAGAAAAGGCAGACAAGAACACCTGGAAGTTGCTATATAACACAGCAATGATCTAGCAAAATAGGTGGTCAGGCAGAGCTAATTGCCCTCAGAACAAAGTCAATGACCCTGTTCAGGCAGGGAACTTATTGCATTTTTCAACTTAAGTTAAAACAACAAAAAATTTTACTGGCCTCAGAGATGCTTCTCCCACTGCACCCAGGCAGGAAAATTGATTTAGTAGCCCCACTTATTGCTGAAACAACTTTCATCCTATCCAGCCATGGAATGTTACCACAGCACACGGGAAGCTGTGTAACCTGTCCAACAGAACTACTCACATAGCATTTAAACAAAAAGCACAGGCCATGACTTTTCCTATTTTAAAAAGCAAAAGTTGTGTCCTCACCTCACCAGGATATTCAGTGCATGTACTTGCTTGACTCAGGTCCCCAGACAACAAACTGTGCAAGAAATGGGTCCTGTCCTGTTCTTCCACCAGGGTAAGGAAGCTACTTTATAACTCCTACTACTGCTGAATATAGTACTGAGTCACAGTCTGCTATTAAATTCAACCAGAGAATTCAGGTAACTATGGAGCCCATCCTACAACCTCACCTGGGCAGGAAACCATGATAACAGTCTTATACAATTATTCTCAGAGAGTGGCACACACCACCATCCCTGACCTAAAAGTTTGAATAGTTGCCTCATCCCAAAAAAAGACCCTATTAACAGGCCCCACATGCATAAGGATGTTACCAGCAGCCATGCCCAGAAATCCAGACTGAGCTGATTAGTGAAGAACAGTCACTGCCACAGTAAGCTTGCAATCTGGAAATGGAGACCACATACTGATATGCACAGATACCAAAATGTAAGAAATCGAAAATCACAAAACATCAGTTAAATATGATGCCACCAAGAGAAACTAATTAAGCTCTATTAATTGATCCTAAAGAAATGGAGATCTATGAACTGTCAGACAAAGAATTCAAAATAATCTTCTTAAAAAAGTTCAGTGACCTCTAAGAACACACAGATGACCAAAAGAAATTAGAAAGATAATTCATAAATACAATGAGAAGTTCAATAAAGAAATAGAAACCATCTAAAAAAGACAAACAAAACTTTGAGAGCTAAAACATACAATAACTGAACTGAAAAATTCAATAGAGAGCCTCAAAAGCAGGAACAGTTATGCAGAAAAAAGAGTAAATGGCCTGGAAGATAAGGTATTTGAAATTGTTCAATCAGTGAAGGAAAAACAATACGAAAAAAAAAAAAGTGTAAGGAAAGCCATGGAACGTATGAGACACTGTAAAAAGAAATAATACTCTTATCATGGGACTTCCAGGAGAAGATAAAGATAGAGAGACAGAAAACATAATTAAGACAATATGGCTGAAAATATTCCAAACATGGAGAGAGAAATAAACATGCAGATTCAAGAGTCCTAAAACACCTCAAATAGGTTGAACTCAAATAAGACTACACTGAGACAGATTCAAATTAAATTGTCAAGTCAAAGATGAAGAAAGAATTTTAAAAGCCGCAAGAGAAAATAAAGAAGTTGCATACAAGTGAACTCCCATGAGAAAAAGAGCCAATTTTTGAACAGAAACTTCAGGCCAGAAAAAAAATAAATAAAATGACATATTCAAATTAGTTTTTAAAAACCTGTCAACCAAAAAGACTATACCCAGCAAAACTGCCCTCCAGAAATAAAGGAAGAATAAAAACTCCCAAATAAAGAAAAGCTGAGGAAATTTATCACCAGTAGACTTGCCTTACAAAAAATGCTAAAAGGATTTTTGGGAGTGGATATGAAAGGGTGTTAATTAACATCATAATAACATAAAAAGGAGTGTAAAACTCACTAGTAATGGTAAATATATAGTCAAAGTGGATTCTATAAAATGGTTATACTGATGCATAATTCACTGGAAACTATTTAAAGTTCAAATGTAAAGTTAAAAACATATTTAAAAAATATAATAATATGTTATTGGATACACAATAAACATATGTAAATTGTCCTTCAATAATCTAAAATGTGAGGGGGAGAAGAAAGAAAAGTATAAAGCTTAAGAATTTTGTTTAAGTTGTTATTTTTAAATGGAGTGTCATAATTTTAAGATATTTTAGGCAAGCCTTATGGTAATTACAAGAAAAAAAAAAACTAGTAATTACATAAAAGAAAATTATAAAGACGTGAAAGCATACTTATACTACAGGACACAAAAAAGAAAGCATATTAAGGAACAGTAAATATAGATCTACAAAACAACCAGATTTGTAAGTTGTGGGGTTAATTCAAACGTAACCCTTCCACAGACACAGGTGGCAACGTGGACAGCTGGATTAGCATCCCCAAGGACGACAATAAAGAAAGTATTCCTCAGGCTGTGCTTTCCCCCAAGGACACTTCCCATTGCTTCCATGGGCACTATCTGCTCCTTTGACAGTTCCCATGGACATTATCTCTCTGCTCCATTCGAGGATACAGCTGATCCGGTCCTTTCTAATACTAGCTAGGCAGCATATCTGGCTCTCATTTCGAGGGAAAAACCCTTGTTCCTGGGATGAGACGTTGTCCCTCTCCCCTGCTGGCATAAAAAAAAAAAAACAATGCCTGCTCTTGGCCGGCTGCCCTTCCCTGCAGCTCCAACCGGCCAAGTGCTGAAGCCTCCTTGTATTGTGAGTAATAAACAGAATGTTTCACTCTGCTGGCCCTCCTGGTGGTTTTTTCAGAATATCCAAGGCCTACGTGCAGGTTCCTGGCATGGAGCTCCTGAGTTACATAATTCTTTACTTATCAATAAAAACATAAACAGATTAAGTTCTTCAATCAAAAAACCTAAAATGGTTGATGCATGAAAAACAAGATCCAATGATATGCTGGCTGCAATAGACTCACTTTAGCCTTAAAGACACATATAGATGGAGAGTGAAAGGGTAGAAAAAGATATTTTAAGCAAATGATAGCCCAAAACGAGCAGTGGTAACTATACTAATATCAGACAAAGTGGATTTTAAACTAAAAACAGATAAAAGAGACAAAGAAGGCTATTACGTAATGTTAAAAGGAGTCAATACATTAAGAAGATATAACGATTGTAAATATTTATGCACATCATTTGAAGCACCTAAATACATAAAGCAAAAATTACCAAAGATAACAAGAGAAATAAATAGCAATATAATAATAATTGAATACTTTAATACCCTACTCTCAAAAATGAGTAGATTATTCAGACAGAAAATTGGTAAAGAAAACAGCAAAGATGATCAACACCACAAGCCAGATATACCTAGCAGACAGTAAAACATTTTATCTAACAACATTAGAATATACATTTTTATCAAGTGCATATTGATCATTTTTCTAGGATAGACTGACTATATGTTAAGCCACAAAACAAATATTAGCAAATTCAAGAAGATTAAAATTATATCAAGTATCTTTTCTGACCACAATGGCATGAAATTCAAAATCAACAAAAGGAGGAAAAAACTAGAAGATTAATGATTATATAGAAATTAAACAGCTCTCTTCTGATCAACCAATGGATTAAAGAAGAAATTAAAGGGGACATTAAAAAGTCCCTTGAGAAAAACGAAAATGAAAACAAACATACCAGAACTTAGGGGATACAGAAAAAGCAATTCTAAGAGGGAAGATTATAACAATAAACACCTACATTAAGAAGAAAGATCGCAAATAAACAACCTAAATCTACACTTTAAGGAACTAGAAAAAGAAGAACAAACCGAACCCAAAATTAGCAGAAGAAAGAAAATAATAAAGATTAGGGCAGAAATAAATAAAATAGAGAACAGAAAAAGCAACAGAAAATATTAGCCGAACTAAGAGTTGGTTATTTGAAAAAAATAAATAAAATTGAGAAACCTTTAGCTAGACTAACCAAAGAAGAAAGAGGACTTAAATCAACAAAATTATAAATGAAAAAGGAAACATTGCAACTGATACTACAGAAATACAAAGGAATATAAGAGATTACTACCAACAACCAAATACCAACAAACTGGAGCAACCTAGAAAAAATGGGGAAAAAAATTCTTAGCAATATAACAAACTATAAAAACTGAATCAGAAAGAATTAGAAAGTCTGAATAGACCAATAGATTCAATTAAAAAGATTTAATCAGTAAAAAGAAAAAAAAAGGACTATATGGTTTCACTGGTGAATTTTCTCAAATATTTAAGAAAGAACTAATGCAGAGTTTTCTCAAACTGTTTTAAAAATTTGAAGAGGAAACACTTCCAAACTTATTTTATAAAGCCAGCATTACCCTGATACCAAAGACAGAAAAAAAAGTACCAGAAAAGAAATCTACAGACCAATATTCCTGATGAATAAACATACAAAATTTCTAAACATAATACCAGCAAACTGAATTCAGCAGCATGCTAAAAGTATCATTCAACATGATCAGGTGTGATATATATCTGAAATGCAATGATTCAATAAAAACAAATCAACAAATGTGACATATTACATTAGTAGAATAAAAGAAAAAATATATATAATTATGTCAAAACACAGAAAAACCATTTGACAAAATTCAACATCCATTCATGATAAAACTTTAAAAAGATTTTTTGTTAATCGAGCTAAATTTGGTATAAAACATTATATTTCAGATGTACAACATTATAATTTGACGTTTGGATACACTACAAATTGATCATCTCCAAAAGTCTAAGTTGCCATCCATCACCATACAGATGATGCCATTCATCCATTTTTCCCATCCCATAACCTACTTTCCTCTGGTAATCACCAATATATTCTCTGCATCTATGAACTTGTTTTTTTTTGTGTGTATGTGTGTGCATGTTTGTTTTGTTTTGTTTCTACATATGAGTGAAATTAAATGGTATTTGTCTTTCTTCATCTGGCTTATTTCACTTAGCATAATATCCTCAATGTCTATGCATGTTGTCACAAATGGCAAGATTTCATTCTTTTTTTTTTTATGTCTGAATAGTATCTCATTATATGTGTATAAATATAATCTATTTTATCCATTCATCCACCAATGGACACTTAATTTGCTATAATATCCAGGCTATTATAAATAATTCTGCAATAAAAACAGAGGTGTATATAACTTTTAAAATTAGTGTTTTTCTAATCTTAGATAAATACAGACAAATACCCAGAAGTAAGCTAGCTGGGTTAAATGATTATTTTTGATATTTTGAGGAACATCTATACTGTTTTTCATAGTGGCTACACTAGTTTATATTCCTATCAGCAGTACATAAGGGTTCCTTTTTTTTTTTTCATATCCTCTAGAACACTTGTTATTTCTTGTCTTTTTGATAAGCATTCTATCAGTGTGAGGTGATATATCATTGAGGTTTTGATTTGCTTTTTCCTTGATAATTAATGATGTTAAACATCTTTTCTTGTTCTAGTTGGCCATCTGGATGTCTTCTTTGGAAAAATATCTATTTGGGATTTCGGAAGATTTTTTAATTGTGTTGATTGGTTTTATGTTGTTTAATTGTGTGTTTGTTATATATTTTGGATATTAACTCTTATCAGATGTATGATTTGCAAATATATTCTGCCATTCAGTAGGCAGTATTTTTGTTTTCTTGGTGATTCTTTTAGTGTGCCGAACCTTTTTAGGTTGATGTAGTCCCATTTGTTTATTTTTCCTTTGTTTCCCTTGCCTTTGGAGTCATTTCAAAAAAAAAAAAATGGTTAAGACCAAAGTCAAAGAGTTATTGTCTATGTTTTCTTCTAAAACTTTTATATGTTCCTGTATTACATTCAAGTCTTTAATCTATTTTGATTTTTTTGTTTGTTTGTTTGTTTCTTATAGTTGTCTGATTTCATTGTTTTGCATGTGGTAGTCTAGTTTTCTCAACATCTTAACACCATTTATTTAAGAGACTGTTTTTTCTCCATCATATGTTCTTGGCTCTTTTGTGTAACTTAATTGCGATATATGTGTAGATTCAATTCGAGGCTCTCAATTATGTTCCATTGATTTGTGTGTCTGTTTTCATTCCAATACTATACTGTTTTGGTTATAATAGTTTTATGGTATAGTTTGAAATCAGGCAGCATGATATGTCTAGCTTTGTTATTTCTCAAGATTGCTTTGGTTATTTGGGATATTTTATAGTTCCATACAAATTTTAGAATTATTTGTCCTAGTTCTGTTAAAAATGCCACTAGAATTTGATAGCAATTGCATTGAATCTGTAGATTGCTTTGGGTACTGAGAACATTTTAACAATATTGGCATACTTTGTTTCGTTGCACTTTATTTTGCTTCACAGATTATTTATTTTTTACAAATTGAAGGTTTGTAGCAACACCACATTAAGCAATTCAATTAGTGCCATTTTTTTGAACAGCATTTGCTTACTTCATGTTTCTCTGTGGTACATTTTGGTAATTCTCGCAATATTTCAAACTTTTTCATTATTATTATATTTGTTATGGTGACCTGTAATCAGTAATCTTTGATGTTACTATTGTAAATTTATTGGAGTGTCACAAACGACACCTATATAAGATGGCAAACAATTGAAAATGTGTGTGTTCTGACTGCTCCACTTACTGGCCATTATCCCATCTCTCTCCCTCTCCTCGTGCTTTCTTATTCTCTGCAGCACAATAATATTGAAATGAGGCCAGTTAATAACCCTACATTTGTCTCTAATTCAAGTGAAAGGAAGTCATATGTCTCTCACTTTAAATCATAAGCTAGAAATAATCAATATTAGTTAGAAAGACATGTCAAAAGCTGAGATAGTATAAAAGCTAGGTCAAATAGTTGGTCAAGTTGTGAATACAAAGTAAAAGTTCTTGAAGTAAATAAAAAGTGCTACTCTAGTGAAGAGATAAATGATAAGAAAGTAAAACTGCTTTATTGTTGATTTGGAGAAAGTTTTAGTGGTCTGGATAAAAAGTCAAACCAGCCACAACATTCCTGTAAACCAAGGCTTAATCCAGAGCAAGACCCTAACTCTCTTCAATTATGTGAAGGTTCAGAAATGTGATGAAGCTGCAGAAGTAAAGTCTAAACCAAGTAGAGATTGGTTCATAAGGTTTAAGGAAATAAGTCATTTCCATGACATAAAAGTGCAAGGTAAAACATCAAGTACAAATCTTATTGTTGTCTTATTTTAAGAAATTGCCACAGATACCCCAACAACCACCCTCATCAGTCAGGATCCCTCAACATCAGGCAAGACTTTCTGACAGCAAAAAAAATTAACTCACTAAAGACTCAGATGATAGTTAGATTTTTATCAATAAAATATTTTTGTTTTTAGACATAATAATATTACACACTTAATAGACTACAGTATAGTGTAAAGATAGATTTTAAATACACTGGGAGATCAAAAATATTCATGTGACTCACTTTATTGCAATATTCAACTCATTGTGGTATTCTGGAACTAAATCTGCACTATCTCTGAGGCATGCTTGTATATGT
>NW_024344370.1:16460635-16485226 GCF_902729225.1 Pteropus medius
GGCGCCAGCCCCAGAAGTGCAACATTCCAAGGTGAAAATAATAAAACTGTCTACTAGGCCCTGTTTGATCTAAGAGTTCCCCGGATACATTTATCTTTGTACAAAACGTTAACGACTAACTTCTGCTTCTTGTAATCTGCTTATTCAAGGATATAGTAGGAGGCTTTATAAGCTGCCTCCTCTAGAAGCTCGCGGCTGATCTCCTCTAACCCTGCATGGTAGAGAGTCAGTCGCCGGCCGGCTAATAAAGGCTCATAATTAATCTCAATTGGCTCCGTGGGTCTCAGAATCATTCGCGCCACAACAAGAGGATGCCATGCTTTGTCTGTGGAGCGTTACCGCTTTTCTAATAAACTTTCCTTTGACTCTAACTTTGGTGTGGGTGTCAATTCTTTCTACACTCTTCACCAAAGGACCCTTTTCTCTTGGTGCAGGGCTAGGTCTACTCCATCTAGGGGAAATTTAACCTGTCCTGCCTCAGAAGCACGTGTTTCTGATATTATTAAATGAATTAGTAAAAATGCTAATGTAAAAGACAGTGGATTATTCCTCCTCAGTTCCCACTAGAAATCAAGATTTCTAAGGGTTAAAAATTCCAATATGAAAAAAAAATGTTTTTTTCAGTAAAGAAGGTATATTATGGAGATGCATTTTTGAAAAAAAATAAAACAAAATACTTTTATCCTAAACTAAATTTGGTTATTTCTGAATGAGTAAGTGAACAAAAGTTGGACTAAAACGGACATGGAAAGTTGTAGAAAGTTTTTGAAAAAAAGGAATCTTAAGAAAAGAACTTTAAGTGTGATTAAGCTGGATAATATTAAATAAATGTATTATATTTTAATTTTATTCTAATATCAATGGCAAACACATGTAAAACTAAGACAACATTTGTTCACGTGATAAAAGAAATGTTTTCTTTTACTATTGATATTCTCCTGATAAAAGATCATAATAGAAAAACAAAAATGTTATCCTGTATTAAAACTACTTCCTGTGCTATTTATTAATCGGCCTTTGATTACCTAAGAAAACCAAGTCTTCTTAGTATTGGAAGAGCTAAATTTTGCTTACAACTATTTTATTTTCTGTACTTGACTATGAATCCTTTAATTGTCACTATGGTTAAATGGATAACTAAGCATTATTTGACAATGAATTGTAATCTTATTTGACCGTTTTAAAATGTTCTTAATATTTTATTAAAACTTCCCAAAAGTCAAGTTGTAAATAAAACTAACTTTGAGTGTTTTAGGTATCTCTTTTTTTCCTTATAAAAGGGGGATATTAAACTAATTAGGCATATTTTATGTTAACATTACATAAGAAACATTATTAAATAAGAAATTATGATTATATTATATTTATATGCAAATTTACTATTACTATTATTATTATTATAAATAACTGATGCATAATTTTATTGTCGTAGGTCCAAATATTTTCTAAGAACAATGTATATTACAGAAATAATCTTGACCAAGTGTATTGCCATTAGACCTTCTAAATCTTAAATCTAACCCCTTTGACAAACATAAGCTTTCATCCTTTGAAATAATTACAGTTTGACCTATGTATAGAGCATTATGCACCTTTGACATCCAATTAATAAAAGGAGACCTGCTTTCCTATTATAAAAATAATTGATGCTATTACTAAGAATCATAGCCCAGTAAAACAATCTTTTCATAGTGTGCTCTTGGGAGATTCAGAAATTAAACACAATAGCCTATAACAAGGTGATTATGTATATTGAAAAAAAAACACTTTTAAAATAACTCTTTACAACCAAGGTGAAAAAGACTATATAAGGTACATTTAATTAATTCAAGTCCTGCCAAATTTAAAGGTGTTCACTCTTGGATTTATGTTTTCCATTTAAAGAAAGCTCCTGTGCCTAACTGGCCTGCCTAACCAACTGAAGATTTGAAAATAATAATTACTAGGAAGTGAAGCAGATGGCATCTGTTGTGGACAGTTAATCCAAGATTCTAGAGGCCTGTGTAATCTATACTTATATTTATTTTTTCTAATTTTTAGTTCTTTCTTATAGTACAAATAAAATAAAGAGCCCAACACTAGTTATACTAGTTATTGTTTCCTTTTTCCTGTTAATGTCTGCCTGGATGGATAACTCTAGTGTTCACTTATCCCAATTCCTGCATATGGATATTTGACAAACTGTTAGACTTGTCCTCACTCTGTACATGAATCTGGATATCCTTTATTGCATGTAATTACAAATATCTTCACTATTCCTACCTTAGCTCCTTGGATTTATTATACCTTTATATTGTGTAAGACTTACTTAGGCCTCTTTTAAAATTTCTTGCTTAACCAAACCTCCAGAGACTTAAGAGGTAATATTTGAAAAAAATGGGTACTATTTGCTAAACATACCTGGTTTCAGCCGTTTATCTTGTGAACTTCCGTTTGTTAATCTGATTATACTTCTTCATCTGCAGATAAACTCAACTGATCACATCATCATTTCCTTGGTTCAATCAATTTAATTGTAATAACTCCATAGTATGTACATTATTAAGATATAGTTTCATTTATTCTTGGCAAAAATACCTATGTGGGATAGACTGTTTAAATACTTATCAACCTGGAGTTTATTTCACAATCAGATTATTGGTCACATCTATTTCACTATATGATCAATTAAAAAAAAAACCAGCATTGGATTGGGCATTACCTTTAAGTCCATATCACATATTAAAATATAAAACTGGTTATACACATAGCCAAGAATGATCATTAACCTGGTTGTGTCAATCTCAGAGAAGCTAGCAGATACAAAAGACAATTTTTTCCTTGGGTAGGCACTGTGTGGAATAAACGCATGATTAGCAATGTATCCAGAATCTTGGGCTATATTGTTAAATCTGTCACTAAAGGAATAGCTGCTACCCATCTTCTCAAATTAAAAAAACAAAAAACAAAAAACAAAAACAAACAAAAAAAAAACGTTGGATTTTCTCATATGAATTGTATTAGACAATAGAATTGCTCTTGATTAGATTCTAGCTAAAGAAGGTGGGGTTTATTCTGTTGTAAATACTTTTTGCTGTGCTTGGGTAAATAACTCTGTCATGAAGAGTCAGAACTAGACAAAATCCAGGCATAAACCAAATGGTTAAAGACAGTGTCCACTGACATCCTATAGTTGTTTGATGTCTGTAGCTGGCTACCCTCAGGCATTGCCTCCTGGTTGAGATCTGTTCTCCAAATTACATTTAGTATTTTGTCGACTATTATAGAAATTTTTGTTGTTATAAAAATTATGTTTTGCATAGTTTAACATTATAAAAGCACCACTTGGATATTGGCTGCTCAACTCTTTGAGATAATCGGTAAGGCCTCAGAGACTTTATATAAGAAACAAAACAGAATGTGTTTTCCCTTAAAGGAGTCTGTTGGTAAAGTCTTTATCTGGTTTGATGATCTTATTGTTCAAAAGTGGCCTAAGGCTCCAAAGGAAACCACTTTCAGCCTATTTGAGACATGACTTAACTAGGAATAATCTTTATCAGTAATGGAAGATAAATGATAATTTAAAAATATATATATAATCAGCACTGTTTTCTAATGGCCAATTAGTAGTGCTTTCAAATAAAATCTTGATCAAATGGGGAAAATGTGAAAAATGACATAAGCAGAGACGTTTCAAAATAGAGCCAGAGGAACAATTCCAGAGGAACAATTCCAGAGCAACAGCTTTGCAAGTCTTGCTCCTTGAATCTCTGGAATGTTTAAACTGGGCAAAATAACATTTGGACAGGACCAAACCAACATTGTCTTACAAACAACTGTTTTCAAAGCTTATAGAAGACATCCTGACCACAAGGCCCGAAGATTATGGACTGTTTTTCTGAAGATAGAATCAGTAACCAGCAATGTATAAAGAGTAATTCGCCCGTTAGCACTAATAGAAATGTTTTTTCTTTTATTCATGTAATTATTCCTCTTCCTTTCTCATAAAACCTTGACTTTATTCAATAAAAATAATGTTTTTGGTTTCTGTTTGAATTTGTGTCCAAGAATTGCATTTTTTAATTCCAAATAAACATTTGTTGTCTCTCATTTTGCCTTTTATTTCTAGGTTATTACTACATTAATTTCAACAGAGCATATATCAAATAAGAAAAGTTATCAGGGATAAAAAAAAAGGCATTATATAATGATAAGGAGTTTATTCCCCAAGAATTAAAAGAACAATAAGATACCACTCCATACCTATTAGGTTGCCCAAGATCTATAACACTGACTACACTAAATTCTGACAAGGATATGTAGCAACAGGAATTCTCATTTATTGTTAATGGGAATGCAAAATGATACATCCACTTTGGACAACAGTTTGACAATTTCTCACAAAACTAACCATACAATACTAGCATTTTTTCTTACCATATGATCTAGTAATTGTGCTCCTTGATATTTAACCAAAGGAGTTGAAAATATGCCCATACAAAAAAACTGTACATAGATGTTTATAGCAGTTTTATTAATAATTGCCCAAACCTAGAAGCAACCAAGATGTCCTTCTGGAGGTAAAGGCATAAAGAAACCATGGTACATCCAGCCTTTTGAATATTATTTATCAGTAAAATAAATACCAAATTGATGGAAAGACATAAAAGAATGTAAAATTCATATTATTAAGTGAAAGAAACCAATTTGAAAAAAGCTATATACACCAATGTACAACTACATGACATTCTAGAAAAGGCAAAACCATGGAGATAGTAAAAAAAAAAAAAAATCAGTTGTCACCAAGGATTGTCAGGAGAAAGATAAATTGGCAGAACACAGAGGATTTTTAGGGCAATGGAAATACTCTGTATGAGGAAAGCACCAAGACGTAGAATAAGAGGTTCCTGACTTACCTGACTTACCTTCCTCCCACAGACACACCAAATATACAGCTATACATGGATCAATTTCTTCTGAGCAAAAATCAGAAACTAGCTGAGTGAATCCTACACACTGGAGAACTGAGAAAACAACAACAACAACAACAACAACAACAACAACAACAACTTTGAAAAGAGTAGGAAAGGGCAAAAGATATTCTTGCCATAAACCCCACTCCAGGAACAGCATTTTACAAACAAGAGGGAACCTCCAACTCCCAGTTTTTCCCTGAGAAGCAAAGAGTTTATATCACACATCTATCACTCCAACTTTTAAGGCTGCCACACAAAGAAAAAGTTTTCAAATCACTTAGCTTCAAGAGCCAGTGAGGGCTCAGCATTCTCAAGTTTCACAGAATCATTGAAAACAAACAAACAAAAACAGTTTTTAAACAGTTATGCAAACACTTCAAGTAGTTATCTCTCCAGCTCAGAACAGATTATTATCTTTCTTTGTCTGTTTTTGACACCAAAAGCAAAGATGACAACAACAAAAAATAAACAAGAAAGACTATATTAAACTTAAAGGTTTCAGCACAACAAAGGAAACTATCAACAAAATAAAAAGCAACCTACTAAATGGGAGAAAATATTTGTAAATCATATATCTGATAAGGGGTTAATATTAAAAATATATAAATAATTTGTACACCTCAACAGCAAAAAACAAATTACTGAATTAAAAATTATGCAAAAGAACCAAATAGATATTTTTCCAAAGACATACAAATGTTCAACAGGCATATGAAAAGATGTTCAACATCATCAATCATCAGGAAATCTCAAATTACAGCCACAATATTTATCAATGTCAATTATCAAAAAGATAAGTGATAATGAATGCTGGTGAGGATGGAGAGAAAAAGTAATTCTTGTAAAATATTGGTGAGAATGTAGTGTCACAACCACTATAGAAAGCAGTGCAGAAATTTCTCAAGAAATTTAATAAAATTACCATATGATTCAGCAACCCCATTTTTGAGTATATATCCAAAGGAAATGGAAACAGGTTATCAAAGAGATAATCTGCATTCCCATGTTCATCATTACCTACAATAGATAAGACATGGACCTAAGTGTCTATAAACAAATAAATGGATAAATAATGACATTACCATATTTATATCTTTATATCTCTGTCTGTCTGTCTGTCTGTCTGTCTGCCTGTCTGTCTATCTATCTCTATCTATCTATCATCTATCTATCTAAACTATTTACAGTAGAATATTATTCAACTTTAGAACAAGGAAACTCTGCTATTTGGGCATTATGCTGAGAGAAATGAACCAGAGAAAGACAAATATTGCGTGGTATCACTTGTAAGTGGACTTTAAAAAATCAAACATATTAAAACTGGGGGTCAAATGGTAGCTGCCAGGGGTTTGAGAGGTGGGGATCATGAGGGGAAATTAATAAAAGGGTACACACTTCCAGTTATAATATGAATAATTTCTGAGGATCCAATGTATAACATGGAGACTAAAATTGATAATACTGTATTATATACTTAAAATTTTTCCAAGATAATAGTTCTTGAACATTCACACACACACAAAACTAAAGTAATTATGTGAAGTGATAAGGGTGTTAATTAACTTGATTTGAGGACTTTTTATAATGTGTGTATATATATATGTATTAAATCATCACATTTAACATTTTAAATGTATTACAATTTTATTATCCTTCAATAAATCTGTGGAAAAAATAGTGTTTGATTCCATAATGATGGATACACGTCATATAAATTTATCTAAACCAATGAAATTAACAACACTAAGAGTAAATCTTAATGTAAATTAAAGACATTTTGGAGGAGAGGTTATTAAGATATTTCAATATCTTAATCAAATGTGCCACTCTGACAAGCAATGTTAATAATGGAGATGGCTATGCATGGATGGAGGCAGAGAGACACGAGAAAACTGTGTATCTCCCCGTCAACTTTTTTGTGAATCTGAAACTTTTCTAAAAGTTAATCTTGAGATTTTTTAAAAAAATATGTTTTATAAAATTTATAAAAGTATTTTCAATGATTATTTCTAGTGAACGTAATTAAGCTCAACTTATTTTATAATTTATCATCTCATCTTTTTCCTTTTTGTAGTATTTAATGGATTAAAAAGTAAGATTAAAATTTTTAAAATAATAAGGAAATTACCTTTTCTTTCCAGGGAAGCAATTTTCCAAACAATAAACTATATAATAGATGATAAAACAAAAAGAAACATGTTTTTGATGGAAAACAGGCATATAAGTGTTAATCTCTTAAACTGAATGGCTGGATCAAAACAGCCATTACTGTCTAGAAAATAAATTATGACCATTTGAAATTCTCAGAATTTGATTTATATAGAATGTTAACTGGTATTTCTTTTTTAGAAGAAACTTAAACACAAGAATATTCTCATTAATACATTTCTACATGTCTTCTATGTGGTTATCTATAAAAAATAAGCTAAGCAGAACTTAAAATTATCAGATAATGAATCCATATAAAAAGCTATATCTTAGGAATTTTCCGATATATAGTAAGTCCTTTCATATTCTAAATTGTTGTATGGAAAATGGAAAGGTTTCATACAGCTTTCAAGGATGCTTACAGTTATGACAACATTTCTGATACTGGGAGAAGTTGAAAATATTAAACTATAATATAAAATAAAAATTAGTCCTATACATCATTAAAATTGTCATTAAGTACCATAATGTCTGCTGCATTATTAAAACAATACCATTTGGGTACAAACACCATGAAGTGTCTAAAAATTTATTAATCTTGACAAAGGAACAAGAGGATTAAATGCATAACTCCCCCAGACTGCCAAAGAATCCAACTGGATTTCCAGGCATTTAAACAAAAATATTTTTCTCTCTTTCCAAATCATTTTCAGAAGCAGTCAACACTCAATGCATTATGTTTGAAAAACTTATAAAAGTTTGGTAATCATAAAGGTTTAGAGAAAATTACACTGATTAAATGTGTATTGAACCAAGCACAGGTAATCGAGAATGGAAAACTTTGATAGTGAACAAGTATAAAGCTTACACAAAAAGAAACTACTGCATTCAATACTAGCTATAGCAAATCTCAGCATTTTAAGTTTTCTCTCTATTCAAATTGTATATTTTCTAATCACAGTAAACTAAGCGTTTTAATCCCAGAATGGCCATCACACGGTATTTTTTTAAACTTTCCTTTACCATCACTCCAAGTATACCATAATCCTTGAAAACAACTAACCTGCTTGCAAACATTCTGATTGCGAGGTAGTTCTTTCAATCTGCATCTCCTCCATATGTCTTCATTGGAGAAACATCTATTCAGTTTCCTTGCCCATTTTTAATTGTGTTGTTTGTTTTTTACTGTTGAGCTGTAGGAGTTTCTTATATCTTTTGGACATTTATCTCTTATCAGATTGACAGTTTACAAATATTTTATTTCATTTAATATACCTTTTTATTTTGTTGCTTTTTCTCTGCAGTACAAATGCTTTTTCGTTTGCCGCTATTCCATTTGTCTATTTTTGCTTTTGTTGCCTGTGCTTTTGGTGTTGTATTCAGGAAATCACTCCCCTGGACAACGTGAAGAAGCTTTGTATTCCTGTATTTTCTTCTAGAAATTTTATGGTTTCTGGTCTTACCGTTAAATCTTTAATTCCTTAATTAATTTTCATGTATGGTGTATGATAAGGATCTAATTTCATTCTTTTTCTTGTGGATATCCAGTTTTCCAAACACTATTTTTTGAAGATACTATCCTTTCCCCAATGTATGTGCTTGATACCCTGTTGAAAATCGGTTAACTGTATACTTATGGGTTTATTTCTTGGCTCTCTATTCTTTTTCATTTGTCTAAATGCCTGTTTTTATGCCAATATCATACTGTTTGATTACTATAGCTTTTTAATATATTTTGAAATAGGGAAGTCTAATATCTTTTTTTTTTTTAATTTCATGATCGTTTTAGCAACTTTAGGTATTTTATGGCTCCCAATGTATTTTAGGATTTTAAAAAACTTTTTCTGTGAAAAATGCTACTAAGATTTTATAGGGACTGCATTGAATCTGTAGGTTGCTTTCAATAGTAAAAACATTTAACAATCTTAAGTTTTTCATTTCATAAACATGGAATGTCTTCTATTTGTGCTTGCTTTAATTTTTTCATCAGTGTTTTAAAGTTTTTAGTGTACTAATTTTTCACTTCCTTGGTTAAGTTTATTTCTATTTATTTATTTTTTTTTGATGCCTCTATAAATAGGATTTTCTTAATTATTTTTTGTTAGTTTATTGTTAGTATATAGAAATGTAACTAATTTTTGTATGTTAATTTTGTATCCTGCAAATTTGCTGTATTTATTATTTCTGGCCTTTTTTTTGGTATGTAGTCTTTAGGGTTTTCTACATAAGATCATATCATCTGTAAACAAAGATTATTTTACTTCCTTCCAATTTGATAACTTTTTTTCCCATACCTAATTACTTCCTCTAGTAATTCTAGTACTGCGTTGAATAGAAGTGTCAAGAGAGGGCATTCTTGCTTTGTTTAAGATCTTAGGAAAAAATTTGCAGTCTTTCATCTTTGAAATGATGTTAGTTGTTGACTTTTCATATATGGCCTTATAATGTTGAGGAAATTAATTTTTTTTTTCAAATATTTTGAGACTTTTATTGTGCAAGAGTGTTGAAGTTTGTCAAAGTTTTTTTTTTTCTTCATGTATTAAAATGATCATGTAATTTTTATGTTTTATTCTGGTAGTGTGTTGTATCACATTAATTTATTTTTATATTAAAACATCCTTACAGCCTACGGCTAACTCCAGCTTGTAACGGTATATGATCCTTTTAATGTGCTATTGAATTCAGTTTGCTAGTATATGATGAGGATTTTTGCATCCTTGTTCATCAGGGATATTGGCCAGCAGTTTACTTTGCTTGTGATGTCTTTGTCTGACTTTGTTATTATAGTGATGCTTTCCTCATAAAATTAATTTAGAAGTATTCTAACTTTTTATTTTATTTTTGAAAAATTTAAAAAGAATTGGTAATATATATATATATATTTGAAATGTTTGGTACAATTAACTGCTGAAGCTATTTGTTCCTGGGTATTAGTCTGTAGGGAGTTTTTTTTTTTTTTTTTTTTTTTATTACAGATTCGTTCTCCTTACTTGTTATTGATCTGTACAGGCTTTCTATCTCTTCATGATTAAGTCTTGGTATATTGTATGATTCTAAAAATTTATTGATTTATTTAGGTTGTCCGAATTTTTGGTGCATGATTGTTAAAAATATTTCCTCACAAACATTTTTTAAATTTCTACAGTAATATGATTATCATTCTTTTCATCTGACTTATTTCACTTAGCATGATCGATTGCCCCCCACACACTTCTATCCAGTTATATTGTCTTCTCTTCCATCTTTGATTTTAGTTGTATGAGTCTTTTTCTTAGTTATTATAGCTAAATGTTTATCAATATTTTTCACCTTCAAAAAACAACTCAGTTTATTAATTTGTATCTGTTCTTACTGATTCATTTTTCCTTTCTCATTCTATATTTTATTTATTCCATCTCAATTTTTATTATTTCCTCCTTCTGCTAACTTTGGGTTTAATTCGTTCTTTTTCTGGTTCTATAAGGTATAAATTTAATTTTTTTCATTGAGCTTTTTCTTTGTTTTAAATGTAGGCATTTAATGGTAAAATACATAGAAGAAAATATAGGTACTAAACTTATGGGACTAGGTCTCAGAGAGGCTTTTGTGAACTTGACCATGAAAGCAACAGCAGTGAAAGCAAAAATAAAATAAGGGGGCTACATCACACTGGAAAGCTTCTGAACAGCAAAACAAACCATCAACAAAACACAAAGGCAACTAACTGAATGAGATAGTTTATTTGCAAACAATATCTCTGATACGGGGTTAATATCCAAAATATACAAATAATTCATACAACTCAACAACAAAAACAAACAATTCAACTTTAAAAAATGGGCAAAAAACTAAACAGATACTTTTGCCAAAAAAAAAACAAACAAACATACAAATAGGCAACAAATACATAAAAAGATGTTCAACCTCACTCACTATAAAGGAAATGCAAATCAAAACCAAAATGAGATACCATCTCACACCTGTTAGAATAGATATTATTAATAACGCAATAAATAATAAGTGTTGGAGAGGAAGAGGAGAAAAAGGACCCTCTGAACTGCTGATGGAAATGTAAACTGGTACAACCACTATGGAAAACAGTATGGAGTTTTCTCAAAAAACTTAGAATAAAATTACCATATGACTCAGCAATCTCTCTTCTGAGTATCTACACAAAATAGTTTAAAACATTTATTTATAAAGATAAATGTATCTCTTTATTTATTTCAGCATTATTCATGGCAGCCAAGACATGAAAACAATCTAAATGTCCTTCAATGGGTGATTGGACAAAGAAGATGAGGTACGTATATACAATGGAATACTGTTGTTTGCAACAACATAGATGTATCTTTATAGTATCATGCTAAGTGAAATAAGTCAGACAAAAAAAGACAAGAACCATATGATTTCACTCATACGTGGAACATAAAACAGAAAGCAACAAAGAACAAATAAAACAAACAATCTCAGACACAGACAACAGTATGGTGATTACCAGAGGGGAAGAAGGGTGGGAAAAGGTTTAAGTAGTTAAATGAGGTCAAATATATGGCGATGGAAGGAGACTTGATATTGAGGTAAGCACACAATGCAATATACTGATAATGTATTATAAAATTGTACAATTGAAACTTATGTAAAGTTATTAGCCAGTGCCACCTCCAAAATTTAATTAAAAATAAATAAATATTTTTTTTAAAATAAAATAAATGTAGGCATTTATCACTATAAACTTTCTTAGTACTGCTTTTCTGCATCTCATGATTTTTGGAATGTTGTGTTTTTACGTTTATTATTTAAGATATTTTTGATTACCTTTTTGAGTACCTCTTTGACTGGTTATTCAAGAGCATACTACTTAATATGCATATATTTGTGACATTTTAGTTTTATTTTTGTAATTAATCTTTAGATTCATACATTTATGGTTGGAATAAATGCTTAATGTGATATTTAATATCAAGACTAGGACATAAGTAAGAATATACCATCTTAAAATAGAGGAGGATAATTCTATGCACAGATGACAGAAATTGCAAAGACCAAGAAGTGGAAAACATAGATTGTTTGAGAAAGGAAAAATTAAAACCTGGATGGCTTGAGTGTAGAGAAAGGATCCTAAGTGATGCAAGTTAATAATAAGTATTCAGTCAATGTATAATAAAGAGCCCTAATGAAAAGCTATTGAAAAGTGCTTAATGATAAATTTTATACAAAAGAATACCAAATAATTGGATAAAGCTGACAACTCTCACAGAGATTGGGGACCAAGCCAGAGTCCAGTGTTCACCCTGAGTTAAAGAGACAAAGCTGGAAATTTGGGGAGGTCAAGACAGTTAAATTCCCTGGACAGACTATGGAGTAGAGAAAGGAAGCTGCACACAGAGAATACTACTGAATTTTGTAAAGGGTCCGCCTCAAGTATTCAACTGTAAATTGATGAGTGCATGTGTGTGAGAAAACTAAGCAAGACCTGAGAAAGAATAATCCAAAAATATCGGTGGGTAGTGTCTGGTACTTGCGAGAGGCTGAGAATAGTTCTTGTTTCTATCAACTAACTAGAAAACTTAAAGATCCATGTAGCCTTGGATAGAGTACTCAGAAAGGTCTTCACTCAGTGGTGGAAAATAATTAACCCTAGAATGAGCACTATTCTGGTCCTGGCTAATAAAAAATAAGATTAAAAATGGTCAAAATGTTTCCAAGTAACAACTATGTCCTAAAACCAAGCTCAATAATATTTATAGGACCCATATCCAGCATCCAATAAGATAAAATTTACAATGTCTGCATTCCAATAAAAAAATTATCAGGTATGTAAAAAAGTGGGAAAATACAACACACAATGAGAAAATAAATTAATCATCACAGATAAGACTAGAATTGATGCAAATACTAGAATCAGTAGATAAGGACATCAAAACAGTTGTTGTATTCTATTGCTCAAAACTTTAAGTAAATGCATGAAAGTTATGAAAAGAACCCAAATAGAACTTCTAGAAGTTAAAACTACTATGTATAAAATAAAATATACAGAGTATGTGGGCAAAGACAGATTAGTCATTACAGAGGAAAAGATTAGTAAGCATATAACAATAGAACATATTTAAAAAAAAAAACATAAAAGAGGAGAGAGGAAGATGGCAGACAAGGTAAAAGCAGGGTTCATTTCCTCCGAGGTTTGCATTGAAATTATAACCAAATTATAAAATAATCAACGTGAAGAATCACCTGAAGTCCAACTGATTGTAACGTGTACATCTGATAATATAAAGGAGCCACATCGAAGCCTGTAGGAGGGGTAAAGTCACGAGTTGGACTGAGCCCGAACGCGCATGTGGTAGAGGATCACTGGGAGGGAGAGCAAGGCTGCAAAGGCTCCCTTGAAGGAGAAGGTAGTCCTGGCCTCATTCAGGAATCCCCAGCCCAGGGTCCCAGCCCAGGGAAGAGAAAATTCCAATAACTCTGACTGTAAAAACTAGAAGAGATTCTGGCCATCTGGATGAGACGGAAGGAGACTGAATCCCTAGAAACCCCTTTGAAGGACTCACGCACAGGCTTTCTGACCTGCAGACACTCACCTGAGACACTGGTGATGGGTCAGAGGCTTGCACTGGATTCATACAGAGAAAGTCTGCATTACATGGCAGCAGAACTAGAGCTGGAAGGGCAGCCACCATTGTGCCTTAGTCCACACCCCCTATCAGATAATTTACAGACTACTCCAGCTTGAATGTGCAGACCTCTCACACAGGGCCATTAGGAAGCTCTAGACTGAGAGAATCAGCCCACCCCACTCAACCTGCAGATTGTCCAGAGCTTTTATTGTTGGATGGCAGCCGCGCCCTGCCAGTGTTATGAGTGCGCATTTCTGAGATTGAGTCAGGCAGACCACTGCCAACACAAATGTGGGCAGATATCAAAGATCTGTGGGTCAGTCTCAGACAGCAGCTGGTCTTGCTGTGATCTGGGACTTCTGCGGTAACGCATGAAGTTACCAAAGTTACAGCAAGATTGGGGCTATATTGATCTGACTGTCATTGTCTCCCTGAGACCCTACACCATCCTACTCACAAATTGTCTCAGGTGGCCCATTGACAGTGAATTGCCACAGCCCTATACTCGCCCTCACCCCCCGCCCCCAAGTCTCTCAATCGACACAGGCAACAAACTTTGGCTAACACAAGGCAGAAACTACACAGAAATCAGTAGCATGCAGACCTCTGCTGCCTGTAAGAATTGCAATATTATGTCTGGGAAGTGCAGGGGTTTGTGGGACCACCCCAGATGGCAGCTGGTCTCACTGTGAACTGTGACTACAGGAACGCCTGGGCACAGAAGTTGCAGCAAAACTGAGGCTGTATTGGCTTGATCACCTTCGTTTCCCTGAGATTTCACTTCACCCAAGCTATAAAATGCCTGCAGCCCATTGACAGGCAGCCTCCAGTGCCCTGCTTGGCTCTGAGGTTGCACAATCTGTGCAGGCAACAGACCTTGGCTAGCACAGTGAGAGCATTTTGAGAAAACAGTTGTGGGCAGACCACTGCTGCCTGTACAAGCTGCAATATCTCTTGAGGGGATTGCAGGGGTCTGTACTGGCCTGATGGCCCTTGATTTCCTGAACTCTTGCCCCATCCAATACACAAAGTGCCTGCCACAAGTTGATAAGCAGCTACGCGTGCCCTGGGGTGACACATTCAGGTCTAAGGTGGGCAGTAGCTATCCTTGCTACGATTGGAAACTTGTACAGGGAGCCACAGAGACAGCACTGGCATGTAAACTGACTGCAGTGGCAGGGAGAAATTTACTTAATAGACCCAAGATGCCCCACCTAACATGCATGTCACCCAGAGGCTCTTCCAGTTACAGAGATTTACAGGCAACTGACAGGCAGTGTCAGGCCTTGAGGAGCACTGGTTCCTCTGCTAAACTGCCATTAAGAAAGTAGGCATCTGAAAAATACAAAGGAAAGGTCTTGCAGAAATGACTGAGTCCATCGGTTATAGATTAACCACACCCTATAGATCTTTAAATGGCCTTCTAGAAACTCTTGCTAAACCTACAAAACAAGCGATCTATAAAAAGATAGGACTGGTGGTCCAGGAATTCCTTCCCCCATGTACCCCCATCCAAAACTCCCCTTCCCATCTTGAGTCAAGAGGTGCATGTAGAACCTCAGACAAAGGAATCACACACTCCTTGCATGGACACTACAGGGGTATATAAACTGTAAGAAATCTAACCAAGGGAAGCTCATACTTTGGGTCAGTTGAGTGCCCCACACTCTTTACCGGCAATAAAATCTCCTTCCTCTAACAAAGTTATCTGAGCATCCAATTTCCTCCATCGGGTGTCACTTCTTGCAACACCATAGGTCAGGGACAAGGGATAACCAACCCTTGCCTATAGCACTGTCTTTTCCACATACCTATAGATCCAGCATGGGCAACAATCATCTGCGGATCACTTTGTAGTTCCCACCAGGTAGCCCTGAGCAAACAAAAGCTGCAGCTGACCTTGGCCTAAGGGGGACCCCCTCCCAAGGAGCCACAAAACCAACGCACTTGGAGGCCTGCTCCAGAACACAATGGAGCAACTCCTGACTAGCCCCATTAGCAGTGCACACAAAGAGTGGTTGCACAGGTAAACATGCCTGCTAGGGCAAAACCCACTCAGTGGGGTCAGCCCCCACACAGCAACTCTTGCCTTGTGTGTGCAACCAATTTCTACAATTAGTCATCCTGAACGTTAATCTCATCCACTGACATACTAACAAAAATAAAGGTTTGGTGACGACAGAAGATCACATGCAATCCACACAAAGATCACGTACAGAGCCCCCAGCATAGGGGATCAGGGAGAGTGTGCCACACTGGGCCACACAGGACATCTTCCACATTAGGCCATGTGGCTAAGGCTGAAAGACAAAACAAACATTCTTAACACATAGAAATGAACACAGAGAGGTTAATAAAATGAGACAACAAAGAAACATACCACAAATGAAACAATGGGAGAAAATTCCAGGAAATAAGCTAAATGCAAAGGATGCAAGCAACCTACCAGAGACAGAGTTCAAAATAATGGTTTTAAGGATGCTCGACTAACTTATGGAGAAAATGAATGAGAACAATGAGAACCTCAACAGAGACATAGTAAGCATAAAAAAATGACATAGAAACCATAAAAAAGAACCAGAGAGAAATGAAAAATACAATAACTGAAATGAAGGATACACTAGAAGGATTCAATAGTAGATTGGACGAAGCAGAAGATCTAATCAGCTAACTGGAAGACAAAGTAGCAGAATATACCCAATTAGATCAATAGAAAGAAAAAAAGAATTAAAAAAAAAATGAGGATAGTTTAAGAGACTTCTGGGACAACATGAAGCGTAACAATATCCAGATCATAGGAGTATCTGAAAAGGAAGAGAGAGAGCAAGGGATTGAGAATCTATTTGAAGAAATAATGACAGAAAACTTCCCTAACCTGGCAAAGGAATTAGACATACAAGTTCGGGAAGCACAAAGAGTCCCAAACAAGAAGTATTCAAACAGTTCCACACCAAGACACATCATGATTAAAATGCCAAATGTCAAAGACAGAGAGAATCTTAAAAGCAGCAAAAGAAAGGCAGTTAGTTACTTACAAGGGGACCCCCATAAGAATGTCTGCTAATTTTTCAACATAAAACTTTGTAGGTCAGAAAATGAAAATAACAAATACGAATAATAAAATGTCAGTAACTATATACCTATCAGTAATCACTTTAAATATAAATGCATTAAATGCTCCAATCAGAAGTCATAAGGTAGCTGAATGAATAAGAAACCAAGACCCATGCATATGCTGTCTACAAGAGACACAGTTGAGATCAAATGACATTCACATACTGAATGGAAATGGAAATGAAAAAAAAAAAAAGCTGGGGGAGTGATACTTACATCAGATAAAATAGACTTTAAAACAAAGTCTATAATAAGAGACAAAAAAAAAGAGCATTACATATGATAAAGAGATCGATACATCGAAAGGAAATAACCCCAGTAAACATAATCGCACCTAAATAGGAGCACCTACATACATAAAGCAATTATTGACCGACATAAAAGGAGAGATCAACAGTAATACATTCAGAGTAGGAAACTTTAACAATCCATTGACACCAATGGACAGATCTTACAAACAAAGAATCAACAAGGAAACAAGGGACCTAAAAAACACACTAGACTAGATGGATTTAACAGATATTTTCAGAGCATTTTACCTCAAAGCAGCAAAATACACATTCTTCTTAAGTGCACATGGAACATTTTCCAGGATAGACCACATGTTAGGGCACAAAACAAGTCTCAATAAATTTAAGAAGATTGAAATCATATCAACCATCTTCTCTGATCACAATGGAATGAAACTAGAAATCAACTACAAGGAAAAAAAAACTGGAAAATACACAAACAAATGGAGGATAAATAACATGCTACTAAACAATGAATGGATTAACAATGAGATCAAGGAAGAAATCAACACATAACTAGAAACAAATAAAAATTAAAACACAATCACTCAAAATCTATGGGACACAGAGAAAGCAGTCAGTCCTAAAAGAAAATTCATAGCAATACAAGCCTAACTCAAGAAACAAGACAAAGCTCAAATAAACAATCTAATCTTACACTTAAAAGAACTAGAAAAAGAACAGCCAACAAAGCCCAACATGAATAGAAGGAAGGAAATAATAAAGATCACAGTGGAAATAAATCAAATAGAGTGTAGAAAAACAGTACAAAAGATTAATGAAACCAAGAGCTGGTTCTTTGAAAAGATAAACAAAATTGAAAGACCCTTAGCCAGTCTCATCAAGGAAGAAAGAGAGAGGACTCAAATGAATAAAATCAGAAATGAAAGAGGAGAGATAACTATGGACTCCACAGAAATACAAAGGATCATAAGAAAAAGTACTATGAGCAATTATATGCCAACAAATTGGACAATTTGGAAGAAATGGACACATTCCTAGAATTGCCCAAGACTAAGTCAAGAGGAAACAGAAAATCTGAACCTACTGATTACCACCAATGAAAGAATAAGTCAGAATCACCTCCCCCCCAAAAGAGTCCTGGACTGGATGACTTCATAGGCATTTTTCCCCAAGCATTCGAAGAAGAATTAAAAACTTACTGTTCTCAAAATATTCAAAAAAATTCAAAGAAGGAAGAGAAACATAACTCTTTTGCTTCCCAATTACATTATGATTCTAAAATATCAGACAAGACATTACAAAAAAAAAAAGAAAGAAAACTATAGGCCGATATACCTTATGACCATTGATGTGAAAATCTTCAAGAAAATATACACAAGCTGAATTAAGCAATACATTAAAAATATCATACACCATGAACAAGTTGGATTTATTCCTGGGACACAAGGTTGGTACAATATCCTCAAATCAATTACTGTTATATGCCAGATTAACAAGTCAAAAGATAAAAACCATATGATCATATCAATAATTGCAGAAATAGCATTCGACAGAATCCAGCATCATTTATGATAAAAAACTCTCAGCAAAGTGGGAATAGAGGGAACACACCTCAACATAATAAAGGCCATATGTGACAAACCTACTGCTAACATACTCAATGAGGAAACGCTAAAGCGTTTTCCTTAAGATCAGGAACAAGACAAGGATGCCCACTTTCAACATTCTTCTTCAACATTGTATTGGAAGTCTTAGCCACAGCAATCAGACAAGAAAGAGAAATAAAAGGTATCCGAATTGGAGAGGAAGAAGTAAAACTCTTGTTATTTGCTGATGACATGATACTATATATAGAAAACCCTAAAGTTTTCCTCAAAACACTGTTAAAACTGATTATTGAATTCAGTAAAGTAGCAGGTTACAAAATAAATATTCAGAAGTCAGTGGCATTTTTATACACCAATGATGAACTTTCAGAAAGAGAAATTAAGAGAATAATTCCATTTACAATTGAGTTGAAAACTATAAAATACCTTGGAATCAAATTAACCAAGGAGGTAAAAGGCCTGTTTTCAGAAAATTATAAGTCATTGAAAAAAGAAATTGAAGAAGGTACAAATAAATGGAAGCATATACCATGCTCATGGGCAGGAAAAATCAACATCATTAAAATGTCCATACTACCCAAAGCAATCTACAGTTTCAATTCAATCCCTATCAAAATACCAATGACATTTTTCAGAGAGCTAAAAAATAATACTAAAATTTATATGGAATCATAAAAGAAAGAAGAACATAGTTGGAGGTATCACACTACCTGATATCGAACTATACTATAAAGCCACAGTAATCAAAATAGCATTGTACTGGCATAAAAGCAGATACATTGATCAATGGACCAGAATAGAGAGCCCAGAAATAAACCCATGCCTATACATTCACTTAATATATGTCAACGGAGGTAAGAATGTACAATGGGGTAAAGACAGTCTCTTCAATAAATAGTGTTGGGAAAATTGGACAGATACACCCCACCCCAAAAAAAAGAAACTGGACCACCTTTTTATAACCTATACAAGAATAAACTCAAAATGGATTAAAGACTTAAATGTAAGACCCAAAACCATAAAACTTGTTGAACAAAACATAGGCAGTAAACTCTCTGATATTACTAACAGTAATTTCTTTTGAGATATATCTCCCTGGGTAAGAGAAGCAAAAGAAAAAGTAAATAATCATACTAAAAAGTTTTTGTACAGCAAAAGAAACCATCAACAAAACAAAAAGACAACCAACTGATTGGGAGAAGATATTCGCTAATGATACATCTGATAAGGGATTAATATTCAAAATATATAAAGAACTCATAGAACTCAACAACAAAAAAACAAACAATCCAATTAAAAAACGGACAGAAGACCTGAACAGATACTTCTCCAAGAAGGAAATACAGATGGCCAATAGACATATGAAAAGATGCTCAAGGTCACTATAATCATCAGAGAAATGCAAATTAAAACAATAATGAGATGTCATCTCATACCTGTCAGAATGGCTATCATCAATAAATCAAAGAACAACAGGCGTTGGCAAGGATACAGAGAGAAAGAAACCCTCATACATCGTTGGTGGGATTGCAAATTACTATAGCCACTATGGAAAACAGTCTGGAGGTTCCTCGAAATATTAAAAATGGATATATCTTTTGACTCAGCAATTGCAATTCTGGATATTTATCCAAGAAAAACCAAAACAATAATTCGTAAAGATCTATGCACCCCAATATTTATGGCAGCTCAATTTACGATAGCCAAGATATGGAAGCAACCTAAATGCCATCAATAGATGATTGGATAAAGAAATTATGGTTCTTATATACAATGGAATATTACTCAGCCATTAAAAAAAATGAAATCCTACCATTTGCAACAACATGGATGTAGCTAGAGGTTATTATGCTGAGTGAAATAAATCAGAGAAAGATAAATATCATATGATTTCACTTATATGCGATATCTAAGGAACAAAAAAACCCAAATTAATCAAAAACAGACTCACAAATATAATGGACAATTTGGTGATGGACAAAGGGAAAGCAGGGTTAGTGGGCTGGGAGAATGAGGTGAAGGATTAAAGAAGTACAAATTAGTAGTTGATAGATGGTCACGGGGTTGGGGAGCATGGCACAGGGAATGCAGTCAGGTGGAAAACCAGAGAACAGAAGGAACAATTTGAGTGATCATTTTATAAACTATACAAATGTCTAATCAATGTACTGTATACTTGAAATTAATTAAAAAGAATAAAAAATAGAAACATAAAAGAAAAGAAAATTAAAATGTAACTTAAAAGCATAAGGTATCTCTACAAATCTATTAGAAGAGTTAAAACTAAAAATACTGATCAATATACAGTGTCAGAAAAGATGTAGAGGAACAAATTATCATGTATTGTTGGTGAGCATATGAAATGTTACAACTACTTTGAAAAACACTTTTTCAGGACATTGGGAAGCTCAGTCCTCCACTCACTCTCCTCCAACCACAGAGCCCTTATAGCCATGAAGGAATAGCTCAAAGGCTATGAGACCCAAACAACTTGCTGGGACCATCCTAAAATGACAGAGCTCTACCAGTCTTGAGCTGACCTAAATAATGTCAGGTTCTCAGCTTGTAGGACTGCCATGAAACTCTGAAGACTGCAGAAGATCCTTTGCTTGGATCTCTTGAGCCTGTCTGCTGCATGTGATTCCTTGGACCAGCATAATCTCAAGCAAAATGACCAGCCCATGGACATCTTGCAGATCATTAATTGTTTGACCACTATTTATGATTGTCTGGAGCAAGAACACAATAATCTGGTCAATGTCCCTCTCTGCATGGATATGTGTCTCAACTGAATGCTGAATGTTTATGACACGGTACGAATGGGAAGGATCCGGGTCCTGTCTTTTAAAACTGGCATTATTTCTCTTCGTAAAGCACATTTGGAAGACAGGTACAGATACCTTTTCAAGCAAGTAGTGAGTTCAACAGGATTTTGTGACCAGCGCAGGCTGGGCTTCCTTCTGCACAATTCTATCCAAATCCCAAGACAGTTGTGTGAAATTGCATCCTTTTGGGGGCAGTAACATTGAGCTGAGTGTCCGGAGTTGCTTCCAATTTGCTAATAATAAGCCTGAGATTTAAGTGGTCCTCTTCCTAGACTGGATGAGACTGGATCTCCAGTCCATGGTGTAGCTGCCTGTCCTGCACAGAGTGGCTGCTGTGGAAACTGCCAAGCATCAGGCCAAGTGTAACATCTGCAAGGAGTGTCCATCATTGGATTCAGGTACAAGAGTCTAAAGCACTTTACTTACGATGTCTGTCAAAGTTGCTTTTTTTCTGATCGAGTTGTGAAAGGCCATAAAATGCACTATCCCATAGTGGAATACTGCACTGTGACTATATCAGGAGATGTTCATGACTTTGCCAAGGTACTAAAAAATTTCAAACCAAAAGGAATTTTGTGGAGCATCCCCAAATGGGCTACCTACCCGTGCAGACTGTCTTAAAGGGGGACAACATGGAAACTCCTGTTACTCTGACCAACTTCTCTACAGTAGGTTCTGCACCTGCCTCGTCTCCTGAGCTTTTCACACAATGATATTCATTCATACATTGAATATTATGATAACAGGCTAGCGGAAGTGGAAAACAGCAATGGATCTTATCTAAATGATAGTATCTCTCCTAATGAGAGCATAGGTGATGAACATTTGTTAATCTAGCATTATTGTCAAAGTTTGAACCAGGACCCTTCCCCAAACTGAGCCAGCCTCGTAGTCATGCCCAGATCTTGATTTCCTTAGAGAGTGAGGAAAGAGGGGAGCTAGAAAGAATTCTGGCAGATCTCTAGGAAGAAAATACAAATCTGCAAGCAGAATATGATTGTCTAAAGCAGCAGCATAAATGCAAAGGCTTATCCCCACTTCCACCCCCTCCTGAAATGATGCCCACCTGTTGCTAGAGTTGCCAGGATGCTGAACTCATTGCTGAGGCCAAGTTACTTCATCAACACAAAGGCCACCTGGAAGCCAGGATGTAGATCCTGGAAGATCACAATAAACAGCTGGAGTCCTAGTTACATAAGCTAAGGCAGCTGCTGGAGCAACCCCAGGCAGAGGCCAAGGTGAATAGTACATCAGTCTCTTCTCCTTCTACCTTCAGAGTTCAGACAGCAGTAAGCCTACGCTGTTACAGGTGGTTGGCAGTCAAACTTCAGAATCTATGGGCGAGTAATATCTTCTCAGTCCTCCCCAGAACACAAGCACAGGGTTAGAGGAAGTTATGGAGCAACTCAACTCTTTTCCTAGTTTGAGAGGACACAATGTAGGAAGCTTTTTCCACTGGGCAGATGATTTGGATCAAGCTATTGAGTCCTTAGTTTCAGTCATGACAGATGAAGAAGGAACAGAATAAATGTTTTACAATACCTAATTCCCGGATAGTTTTTTTTTTATAATTTTCATATAACAAAGATGATTAGACAGTAAGAATTTACAAGAAAAAAATCTATATTTTTGTGAAGGGTAGTGGTACTATCTATAGATTTCAGTAGTTTCTAAGTCTGTTATTGTTTTGTTAACAATGACAGATTTTACACGTCTGTGCAATACTACAAAACATTATAAGGAAACTACATGTAAAATCTTCATAGTTAAATAACTTGCCATTTCTTTATATGGAACACACTGTTTTTTAAAAAAATTTATAACAGTTATAAAGAAAGATTGTAAACTAAAGTGCACTTTATTTATAAAAAGTTGTTTATAAACACTTCCCCCCCCCAAAAAAAAACCAAACACATACATACAGACACAGAGAGAGACACTCAAACACACACAGAGTTTGAGGCAGTGTATTGTTTTGCATCCTTTTCATGTGATAGCTATTTGAAATCCATGGATTTTCTTTTCTTGTATATTAAAGATAATATTTCCTCTAACACCGCCAAATAAATGGCTGTGAGTTTTTATTTTATACATCTATGTCTATGAGTATATAGATACTATAGGTGTATAGATAAACAGATATGAATTTCTAGAGCTCTTTTAAATTTCTTATTCAAATGTTCCTATCACTTACTAATGGAAAGAAATTACTTCTGGTCATCCGGGCTTACCCATTTGGTCTAGAATGATTTTTCCCTGGAGCCTCTTCCACCAGAAGGAAACTAACACATTTAATGATGCTGCAGTGGAAGTCAGAACATCAGAAGGCATTTTAACTCCCCAAGACGAGGAGGGCTCTGGGTTTTTAGCCTCTCTCTCTGAGGGAGTAATCCACTCTTGAAGTAAAGGAATGGATAAATTTTCATAACCATACATAAAGATCTTAGTAATTACCACTAAATGATTCTTCCCTCTTCTCACAGTCAAACAGAAATGGGCGTTTGGTTTTGTTTTTTCCTTAAGATTTTTTTTGTTTCCTGTTGCAGTGAGCTTTTTTAAATGCCATAAGACTTAGATCAAAATAACGCTTGGGAAAGCATAAGACAGCAGCCCCATCACACTGTGATACTGTTAAATATCCATCCAGAAGTTCACGACCTGTGCTTCCCTCCTCTGCATCTCTCTACAAGTAATTCCACACAGGTTTGTAAGCGGAAACACAAATTGATTCGGATGTTCCAAAAGGTACTCCAAACTCTTCTTGGTGGATTAAGCAGGTTAAATATATAAGCAAAAAGAGGAGAAACACTCAAGAGGACTAACTGGTAGGAAAAAGCTTTATTCTTTCATTTCATTGTATTAGTCTTTGATTTTCATTAATCATTCAATAGAAATCACCATGTGACATTTTGCAAATCTGTTACCTCTTACATCAAGTGTAATTAACTTTTGGAGAGTGAGTTTTGTCCATTATTTTATTAATGATTAACATCAAACATGGCTTCTCATGCTATTTCTACCTCACTTTGGTTTTGGGGTGTTCTTAATGATTGTGCACACCTGATTTCACAGCTTCACCACTTGTCCAT
>NW_024344370.1:16485237-16500234 GCF_902729225.1 Pteropus medius
CCTGTTGCAATGAGCTTTTAAATGCCATAAGACTTAATTCAAAATAATGTTTGGAAAAATGTAAGACAATAGCCCTATCACATTGTGATACTATTAAATATTCATTCAGAAGTTCATGAATTGGGCTTCCCTCCTTTGCATTTCTCTACAAGTAATTCCACACAAGTTTGTAAGCAGGAACACAAATTGATTCAAATGTTCCAAAAGATATTCCAAATCCTTTTTGGTGTATTAGGCAAGTTAAATATATCAACACACTGTTCAAAAAGAGAAGAAAAACTCAAGGGGACTAACTGGTAGGAAAAAGCTTTATTCTTTCACTTAATTGCATTGGTCTTTGATTTTCATTAATCACTCATTCACTAGAAAGAGCCATGCAACATATTATTTTGAAATCTGTTACCTCTTACATCAAGTGTAATTCATTTTTGGAGAGTGAGTTTTGTTTATTATTTTATTAATGGTAATTAATATCAAACATGGCTTCTCATGCTATTTCTACCTCGCTTTGGTTTTGGGGTGTTCCTAATAATTGTGCACACCTGATTTCACAGCTTCACCACTTGTCCATTGTGTGAATATTTTTCTTCATTTTCTTTTTCCTTTATAATTTCCAAAAGAAAACCCAAAACTCTAAGGTAACAAATTACATGAAGATTTGGTTTCAGTCTTGCATTTTTCCCTTTATATGACTCTGACTTTTTCTTTATTCAAGAATTTTATTTTTTAACTATAATTTAAAGCGAATGGTTCCTTTACTCCCTACTAAGAAGTTTAAGTTTCATTCTAAAATCAGAGATAGACTGAATAATTTTGTTTTAATTTTTTATCTTTTAGACATTAATTCTGGAGTGAGTTTGTCAAAATGTATGAATAAAAATTGAGAGCTTTATTGCTACATTTTAAGCACAATTTAGACATTATTTCATGTTCTTTATAACCACTGAGTATTAAACTATAAATCATAATTAATGTAACTGAAGCATAAACATCACATGGCATGATATGTTGTTTTCAGGTACTGGATTCTTACTTGAGTATCATAAGATATTGTGTTTTAACACTAAAACTGTAACATTTACTAATTATTTTTTAAACTTGTTTTACTGTATTTTCACAGCATATCAGACTTAACCAAATATATGCCTTATTATTTATTGTATTATATTACTCCTTTATTGTGTATCTCAATAAAGCATGCAGTATCATGACATCTGCAAATAATGACGATTTTACTACTTCCTTTCCAATTTGCATGCCTTTTCTTTTTCTTTCTTCTCTGATTCCTATAACAAAGACATTCAATACAATATTGAACAGAAGTAGTGAAAGAGGCGTTCTAGTCTTGTTCCTGATCTTAAGGAAACGGTTTTAGCCTTTTCTCATTGAGTATGATGATAGCTGTAGGTTTGTCATATATGGCCTTTATTATGTTGAGGTATGTTCTCTCTATTCCCGCTTTGCTGAGAGTTTTTATCATAAATGATGCTGGATTTTGTTGAATGCTTTTTCTGCATCTATTAATATGATCATATAATTTTCATGTTTCAATTTGTTATTGTGGTATGTCACATTAATTGATTTGGGGATATTGTACCAACCTTGTATTTTAGGAATACATTTAACTTGATCATGGTGTATATTTTTAACGTATTGCTGAATTTGGTTTGCTAATATTTTGTTGAGGATTTTTGCATTAATGTTCATAAGAGATATTGGCCTATGGATTTCTTTTTTTGTACTGTCTTTGTCTCGTTTTATAATATGGGTAATGGTGGCCTCATTCAAAACAAACAAACAAACAAACAGACAAACAAACAGCAACTAAGGAACCTTCCCTTCTTTTGAATTTTTTGGAATAGTTTGAAAAGAATAGGTGATAATTCTTCTTTGAATGTTTGGTAAAGTTTTCCTACAAAGCCATCTGGTCCAGGACTTTAGTTTTTTGGATGCTTTTTGATTATTGATTTGATTTTGGTGGTGGTAATTGATCGGTTCAGATTTTCTGTTTCTTCTTCACTCAGTCTTGGAAGATTGTATGTTTCTAAGAATGTATTAATTTCTTTCAGACTGCCCAATTTTAGCATATAATTGCCTCTAATATTTTCCTACAGACTTTTGCATTTCTAGGAGTTCATTTTCACTTCTCTTTTATTTTTAATTTTATTTATTTAGGTGCTCTCTCTCTCTCTTTTTTTTTTTTTTTTTTCTTGATGAGCCAGGTTAAGTGTTTATTAATTTTGTTTATCTTTCCAAAGGACCAACTCTTGGTTTCATTAATTTTTGTATTGATTTTCTAGATTCTATTTTGTTTATTTCTGCTCTGGTCTTTATTATTTTTTTCCTTCTCCTTACTTTGGGCTTTGTTTGCTGTTCTTTTTCTAGTTCTTTTAAGTGTAAAGTTAGATGGTTTATTTGAGCATTTTCTTGTTTCTTGAGGTAAGCCTGTATTGCTATAAATTTTTCTCTTATGACTGATTTCGCTGTGTCCCATAGATTTGAGTCGTTGTGTTTTTATTTTCATCTGTCTCTAGGTATATTTGATTTCTTCCATGATCTCCTTGTTAATCCATTCATTGTTTAGTAGCATGTTATTTAGTCTCCATGTTTTTATGTATTTTTCAATTTTTCTGTTGTAATTGTTTTCTAGTTTCATACCATTGTCATAGAAGAAGACACTTGATATGGTTTCAATCTCCGTAAATTTCGATACTTGTTTTGAGGCGTAACATGTGGTCTATCCTGGAAAATATCTATGTGCACTTGAATAGATTGTATATTTTTCTGCTTTAGGGTGAAATGCTCTGAAAATATCTATTAAATTTATCTGGTCTAGTGTTTCTTTTAGGCCCATTGTTTTCTTGTTGATTTTTTTGTCTAAAAGATCTGTCCATTGGTGTCAATGGGGTGTTAAAGTCTCCTACTATGAGTGTATTACTGTTGATCTCTCCTTTTATGTCAGTCAATAATTGTTTTATATATGCAGGTGCTCCTATGTTGGATGTGTATGTGTTTACCATGATTATGTCTTCTAGATTCACCGATTTCGTTATCATTATGTATCTCTCTTATTACAGTCTTTGTTTTAAAGTCTATTTTGTCTGATATAAATATTGCTACCTCAGCTTTTTTTTCATTTCCATTTTCATGAAATCTCTTTTTCTATCCCTTTATTTCTGGTCTGTGATTGTCATTTGATCTGAAGTGTGTCTCTTGTAGACAGCATATTTATGAGACTTGTTTTCTTATCCATTTAGCTATGTTATGCCTTTTGATTGGAGCATTTAAACCATTTACATTTAAGTGATTATTAATAGGTACATAGTTACTGCCATTTTATTATTCGTATTTGTTTGTTTTTCCTCCTTCTTTTTTTTTTTTTTTTTTACAGAAGTCCCTTTTAACATTTTGTAATAATGTCATTTGTTGCATGATTTCCCTTAAAAGCCCCTTTTAGAGAGCCCTTATCTCACCTTCCTTCTCCCATTTTAAATAAAGCCTTTGCTGGGTGGTAGAGGCTCACCCATTACGATTCTTTTTTTTTTTTCATAACTTTGAATATTTCTTGCCAGTTCCTTCTGGCCTGCAAAGTTTCTGTTGAATAATCAGCAGACATTCTTATGGGGCTACCCTGGTGTATCCCAGTGGCACACTCTCCCTGATTACCTGTGCCAGGGACTCTGGACATGATCTTTGTGTCGGTTGTGTGTGATATGTTGTAGCTAAGACTTATCGATGTTAGTACATCAGTAGATGGGATTAAAGCTCGGGCTAACTAACTGTGGTAATTGGCTATGCCCACAAGGTATGAGTTGCTATGTGGGGGCTGACCCCGCTAAGTGGGATTTCTCCTAGCAAGCTTGTATACTTGTTAAGACCATATTCTGTGTGTACCACTTATGAGGCTTGTCAAGAGTTGTTGTATTGTGGTCCAGTGCCAGCCTCCAGGTTGTTGGTTTGGTGGGGCTCTCCTGTAGACCAAGGTCAGCTGTTGCCTTTGATTGTTTGGGGATACATGCTGGGAGCTACCAAGTGATCCACAGATGGTTGCTGCCTATGCTGGATCTATAAGTAAGTGGAAGAGACAATGCCATAGACCGTGGTCTGCTTACTTCCAGTACCAGGCCTGGGGTGGTTTAGCAGAATGACCAGTGCTCCTCATAGCCTGAGGCTGCCTGTCAGTTGCCCGTAAGACTCCACAACTGGAAGATCCTCTGGGTATATGCACCTTTGCTGGTGCAGAGACCCAGGGAGTCACCTGGATATATTGAGCAGATTTTCCCCTAGCCACTGCAGTGTCAGTTTACTTGCCAGCACTGTCTCTAAACTTCCTGTAAAAGTCTCAGATTGTAGCAAGGCCAGCGGTTTGCCCACCTGTTGCCTGGAAACACCCAAGATATGTTAAAAAAATACTGAAGCTCGGGGGCAGATGTTTGTGACCTGCCACTGAAAGTTCCTCCCTGGACACATGGGCTTTGTGTGGGCCACAGGAACTGAGTGCTGTTGCTTGCTTTAGAATTCATAACCTAGGGAAAACACAGGACATGACTTGGTTGCCTGGGCACAGGCTTGCCACAGGTACTTTGTGGGTTGTGTGTGGAGCCATTATATTAACAAGATATCTGAAACCCATACATTCTGATTATTTTACCAGATAATTTTGATTTTTGTTTTTGAGAGTAAATGATTTCTTCACTCTGTATACTATGCTTGGCTTTATCATATGCCTTCCATCGTTGACACATAGTACCAGAGTTAATTTGTTTTTCCTTATTGTATGCCATGGTGCCTCCTTTTCACTATTATGAATTTAATTTTTATTGGGCATCTTCTTCCAGAAGAGTACAGTTTTACAACATTCGAAGACTTATTTTGGATGGTATCTTTTTTCCTTAATTGACTTCTCCATCTCTGCCAGAAAAGTGGCAGAAGCTTCTTCATCAGCAGTCATAGCCTCTACAGTATTTTTTATATATTTTTAGTCCAAACCTGTTCATGAATCTGTGTAACTATCCCTTACTTGCAGTAAATTGTTTATTTCAGGGAATCTTTTGCTGAAGTACCTGTATAGGCCCAGTGCTTTCTGGCCTGACATGTTGCCATTGATTAGAAAATACTTTCTGTTCATGTTTTCCATGCACAAATATATGCCTTTTCCATCTTAGCTAAGCATTTATCTTGTACTGTGGTCGTAATTTTTGCAGTTTGAGGTGTGACAGAAAAACTAGCACAGATTTATTTTTCATCACAATTTCACGAATAGAAGATTGATTCTTACTATAGATCTTAGCTACATTTAATTTTTTTTCTTATTAATTTGAGAATATCTGCAAAAAGCTACAATTCGACTTCTTCATTTCTTATTTGGATGCTGTTTCTTTTTTTCTCTTGCCTGATTGCTCTAGCTGGGACTTCCAACACTATATTGAATAACAGTAGTGATAGCAGACAGCCTTGTCTTGTTCCTGACCTTAAAGGGAAGGATTTTAGTTTGTCATTATCAACTATAATGTTAGCTGAGGATTTGTCATACATGGCCTTTATTATGTTGAGTTACTTTATTTTCATACTCATTTTATTAAGTGTTTTAACCATAAATGGATGCTGTATTTTGTCTCTTGTCCAGTTGCTGTAGCTAAGACATTCAATATAATGTTGAACAGAAGTGGTGAAAGTGGGCATCCTTGTCTTGTTCCTGATTTGAAGGAAAACTCTTTTAGGTTTTTCCCGTTGTGTATGATGTTAGCTGTAAATTTGTCATATATTGCTTTTATTATGTTGAGGTATGTTCCCTCTATTCCCACTTTGCTGAGAGTTTTTATCATAAATGAATGCTGAACTTTGTTGAACACTTTTTCTGCATCTATTGATATGATCGTATGATTTTTATATTTTGTTTATGTGGTGTATCATGTTAATTGATTTGCATATGTTAAATCATCCCTGTGCCCCTGGGATAAAGCCCACTTGATCATGATATTTAATCTTTTAAAATTGTTGTTTTACTTGATTTGCTAGTATTTTATTTGGAATCTTCCAAATCAGCCTGAATGGGTGGGTCTGGGAGAGGCCGGACATTTGTCTGTGGCTGTTTTTCTTCCAGTAATGCTGGCTGCCAATCTTAAGCTGCTTTGCTTCTATATCTTCACTCTTGTCACTGGGACGAGCTGCAATGTATATCTCTTATCTCCCTCCTACAGTTTTTTCTTTGCCTCACTGCTAGCACTGGGAAGTTGGCGGGAAGTGCTCTGGGAGAGTGGGCGGAGGCAGCCAGGCTCCAAGACAGCTTTCTGTCTGACAATGGCAGATGCTAAAACACAGCTGTCACCCCTCTGTATTTAGTCTTTGCCTTTTTCACTGGGCTTTGTTGTGTGAAAGATACTGATCACTAGGCAGGGCTGCTTGGGGCTTCAATGAGTTAAAAATTGCCACCTAATTGTCCCTCCTCCTCATTCTACAGGGAGCTCCATGCTGAGTTCTGTTTCCTCCTCCCTGGCTCATGCAATTTACCCACCTACAGATGCTCTGATGTGCAGATCTCTCAGACATGCTTGTGTGCAGGCTAGGTGTTATCTGTTAGATTTTATCTGTTCAGTTTGTTATAATTTCAAGTGCAGAGATCAGGGGAAATCTCTCATGCTGCCAGTTTTTTTAATGTCACTCCTAGATGTATTCATTTTCTATCGCTTGTATAAAAGTTACAACTTGCTGTCTTAAAATACCACAAATTTATTATTTTACAGTATCGGAATATCCAAAATTAGTCACACTGATATAAAATCAAGTTCTTGACATGGTGAGTTCCTTCTGGAGGCTATGAGGAAAAAAAAAAAATCCCATGTCTTTTCTAGCTTCTTAGTTCATGGTATATTCCTGCATTTTCAAGTGAAAATATAGCGTCTTCAACTGTCTCTCTGAATATCTCAGTCTTCTGTCACCTTTTTCATACACACACACACACACACACACACACACACACACACACACACACTCATAAAACCTGTGGATACATTGGACCCACCAAAATAGTTCCATTTTACAATCATTTGATTAAAAAACTTAATTTCATCTAAAATCTTAATTCCTCATAACTTAATTCCATATAACATAACACATTCACTGGTTCTGGAATTTAGGATGTGAACCTATTTTGGGGGTAATCATTTTGCCTACTGTACTCATTGTCTTAATTTATATTTATCCTTTTGAAAAACTGGAAAACTATTTTTGAAAAGTGGATACACCATTTTATAGTCCCACCAGAAATATATGAGAGTTCTGATTTCTCTACATCCTTGTGTTTTTATTATTGCCATCATTATTATATGTATAATGGTATTTTGTGGTGGTTTTGATTTGCTTTTCTCTGAGGTAAATAATATTTCTTATGTTTTTATTTGCTTATTGGCCATTTACATATGTTTTTGGAGATATATCTGTTCATTTTTATTCCCAATTTTTAATTGTAGTAAATACATAACAAAATTTATTATTTAAACAATTTCTAAGTGTACCATTCAGAGGCATTAATCTACTTTCTATTCTATAAATTTTCCTATTCTAGTTATTTCATGTAAGTTAGAAACACACAAAGTGTGCACTTTTATGTATGGCTTATTTTATTTACCATAATGTTATCAAGGTTTATCTGTGTTGGAGTATATATCAGAATGTCATTTATTTGTATGGCTGAATAATATTTCATTGTATGGATACACATTTTGTTTATCTCTTCATGTTGATAAACACTTAGGTTGTTTCCACCTTAAGTTCACTTTCACCTGCAAATAATGCCACTATAAGCATTGGTTCGTTTTAACTCACTGTCTAAACTGGGATTAATTTTGGTAAGTCATATTTATCCCTTAGACTATTTTTCATATAGACTCTTGTTATAGGCTGATTTATGCCTCTCCTGAATTCAGGTGTTGAAGCTCTAACACCCCAGTATCTGAGTGTATTTTGAGATAAGGCCTTTAAAGGAGCGCTTAAATTAAAATGATGTCATTAGGTTAACCCAAAACCAATCTGGCCAGTGTTATTATAAGAAAAAGAAATTTGGATAATGAAAGAGACAATAGAGAGATGCAAGCATATGCATAGAGGAGAGACCATACGAAAGAACAAGAATATAGCAATTATCAAGCCAAGGAGAGCGGCCTCAGAGGAAACCAGGTCTTATGACACCTTAATCTTGGATTTCAGGTGTCTAGAACTGTGAGAAAATAAATTTCTGTTTTTCAAGTTATCCAGTCTGGTATTTTGTTATGGCAGCACTAACGAATTAATACAGCACTCAAACGTTTTATTTTTAAGTTGAGAAAAGTAGTCTCATAACATTTTTGATGACTACTTATCCATTACAAAGATAAATTTCTAATTGTGTACATTAATGCCTTCTTCCTTTCTTTCTTGCTTTGTATAGCTAATGGTTTGAAATTTTTCAAAAAATAAATTATTTACTGATTCCATTGGTTTTGTTCTAATTAAATGATTTCTGTTTTTTTTAATTTGTTAATTCTTTTTATGCATGTTCTTATTTTGTATTTTTAATTATATGTTTAATTCATGTATTTTTATTTGTTTCGATGTTTATTAACACAGCTCTTTAATGTCATAAACTTACCTTTGACAACTGCTTTGTCTGCATCCATATAATTTGACGTTGTGTTTTCATTATTGTTTTTTTATTTTAATTGTGAAAATTAATTTTAGTTACTACTTTGGCCCCAATAGTTATTTAATTGTGTATGTGTGTGTAATCTTGTGTGGACGTGTAATTTAGTAGTGGAAAGGCCTTTACATTAATTTTGTTAATAATTTCTAGTGTTATTACATTGTGATCTGATAATGCTCTGATTTTGCTTTCTATTTTCTGGAAATTAATATTCTTTTCTTTCATGTCTAAGTTAGAATTCATTCTCATGATTTTAAATGAAGTTGAAGTAAGTATATTCTCGATCATCAAGTTTCAAACATTAAATATTTCTATATTTTTTTCTCTTTAGTTACATTGTTATATCATCTATGCCCTTTTTAATATGCTTAATTGTTACTTAATCTGTTTTGAATTAAGATAAGAAAATTAAAATCTCTTTTCTGACAATAGAAATTAACAACAAGAAAAAAACTGGAAAATACACAAGCACGTGAATGCTACATAACATGCACTTAACAATGAATGCACTTAACAATGCACTTAACAATGAATGTGTTAACAATGAGACCAAAGAAGATCAAAAGATACCTAGAGACAAATGAAAATTAAACACAATGACTCCAAGCCACAGCAATTATACAAGAAAGGGAAATAAAAGATGTCTAGATTGGAAAGGAAGAAGGTTCCACCAAAAAATTGTTAGAATTAATCAATGAATTCAGTAAAGTAACGGGTTACAAAATAAATATTCGGAAGTCAGGGGCATTTTTATACACTGATGATGAACTTTTAGAAAGAGAAATTAAGAGAGCAATCCCATTTACAATTGTGTCGAAAACTATAAAATACCTTGGAATCAAATTAACCAAGAAGGTAGAAGACCTGTTTTAAGAAAATTATAAGTCATTGAAAAAAGAAATTGAAGAAGATACAAATAAGTGGAAGTGTATACCCTGTTCATGGGTAGGAAGAATCAACATTGTTAAAATGTCCATACTACCCAAAGCAATCTACAGTTTCAATGCAATCCCTATCAAAATACCAATGGCATTTTTCAGAGAGCTAGAACAAATAATCCTAAAATTTATATGAAACCATAAAAAACTCTGAATAGCCATGGCAATCTTGAGAAAGAAGAACGAACTTGGAGGTATCACACTACCTGATATCAAACTATACTACAAGGCTACGGTATTCAAAACATGGTACTGGCATAAAAACAGATACATTGATCGATGGAACAGAATAGAGAGCCCATAAATAAACCCACGCCTATACGCTCACATAATATATGACAAAGGAGGTAAGAATATACAACAGAGTAAAGACAGTCTGTTCAGTTGGGGAAATTGGAGAGTTACATGCAAAAAAACAAACTAAAAAAGGAAGCTGGACCATCTTCTTACACTGTATACAAGAATAGACTCAAAATGGATTAAAGACAAATGTAAGACCCGAAACCATAAAACTTTTAAAAGAAAACATAGGCAGTAAACTCTCTCATATTACTAACAGGAATTTCTTTTCAGATATATTTCCCTGGGCAAGGGATACAAAAGAAAAAAATAAACAAATGGGACTACATCAAACTAAAAAGTTTTCGTACAGAAAAAGAAACCTTCAACAAAACAAAAAGAAAAACGACTGTTTGGGAGAAGATATTCATTAATGGCACATTTGATAGGAGTTAATATCCAAAATTTATAAATAACTTATACAACTCAATAACAACAACAAAAAACAATCCAATTAAAAAATGGGCAGAAGACCTAAACAAATACTTCTCTAAAGAGGAAATACAGATGGCTAACAGACATATGAAAAGATGTTCAAGGTCACTAATCTTCAGAGAAATGCAAATTAAAACCACAATGAGATATCATCTCACACCTTTCAGAATGGCTATTATCAATAAATAAAGAAACAGCAAGTGTTGGTGAGGATGTGGAGAAAAGAGAATCCTCATACATTGTTGGTGGGATTGCAAATTAGTATAGCCGCTATGGAAAACAGTCTGGAGGTTCCTCAAAATATTAAAAATGGATATACCTTTTGATCTAGCAGTTGCACTTCGGGGTATTTATCCAAAGAAAACCAAAACAATGATTTGTAAAGATCTATGCACTCTAATATCCATGGCAGCACAATTTACAGTAGTCAAGGTAAGGAAGCAACCTAAATGCCCATCAACAGATGATTGGATAAAGAAATTATGGTTCATATATACAATGGAATATTACTCAGCCATTAAAAAAAAAATGAAATTCTATCATTTGCAATGACATGGATAGACCTAGAGGTTATTATGCTGAGCGAAATAAGTCAAACAGAGAAAGATAAATACCATATGATTTCACTTATATGAGGAATCTAAGGAACAAAAAGAACAAACTAATCAAAAACAGACTCACCAATATAGTGGACAATTTGGTGATGGACAGAGGGGAGGGGTATTGGGAGGCTGTGAGAACGGGGTGAAGGGTTAAAGAAGTACAAATTAGTAGTTGATAGTTGGGCACCGGGAACATGGCAGAGGGAATGCAGTTAGCATTAATATGATGGCTAAGTGAAAGGCCAGGAGAGGGAAGGAGCAATTGGGAGGATCATTTTATGAACATTATAGATGTCTAACTAATGTACTGTATACTTGAAACTAATTTAAATAAATAAATTTATAAAAAAAAATAAAACATACAGTGACTCAAAACCTATGGGACACTATGACAGCAGTCCTAAGAGGGAAATTCATAGTAAATACAGGCCTACTTCAAGAATCAAGAAAAATCTCAAATAAACAATCTAAACATACTTAAAAGAACTAGGAAAAGAACGGCAAACAAAACCCAAAGAGAATAAAAGGAAATAACAAAGGTCAGAGTGGAAATAAACAAAATAGAGTCTCAGAAAACAATACAAAAGAATAATAAAACCAAGAGATGGTTCTTTGATAGGATAAAAAATAAATAATAATAAATTTTTAACCAGACTCATCAAAAGAAAAAGAGAGAAGACCTAAATAAATAAAATCAGAAATGAAAGGAGAGCAGTAACTACAGACTCCACAGAAATATAAAGGATTATAAGAAAATACTACAAGCAATTATATGTCAACAAATTGGCCAATCTGGAAGAAATAAATATATTCTTAGAAATATACAATCTCCCAAGATTGAGTCAAGAAGAAACAGAAAATCTGAACTGACCAAGTATCACCAGCAAAATTGAGTCAGTAATCAAAAAACTTGTGAAAAACTAAAGTCCTGAACCAAATGTCTTCATAGGCAAATTTTACCAAATATTCAAAGAATTATCACCTATTATTCTCAAACTATTCCAAAAAATTTAAGAGGAGGGAAGACTTTCTAGTTCTTTTTTTATGAGGCCTCCATTACCCTGATTTTAAAACCAGACAAAGACACTATGAAAAAAGAAAACTATGGGCTGATATCCTTGATGAACATTGATGCAAAAATCTTCAATAACATATTATCAAACTGAATTCAGCAATACATTAAAAATATTGTACACCATAATCAAGTTGTATTAATTCCCAGGATGCAAGGTTGGTACAATATCCACAAATCAATTATATGATACATCACATTAACAAATTGAAAGATAAAAATCATAGGATCATAACAATAAGTGCAGCGAAAAAATTAGATAAAATATAGCATCAGTTTATGATAAAAACTTTCAGCACAGTAGGAAAAGAGAGAACATACTTCAACAAAATAAAAGCCATATATGAAAAACCTATAGCTAACATCATATTCAATAGAGAAAAGCTAAAAGTGTTTTCTCACAATTAGAAACAAGACAAGGATGCTCACTTTCACCACTCCTCTTCAACATTGTATTGGAAGTCTTAGCCACAGCAATAAGACAAGAAAGAGAAATAAATGGTATTAAAATTGGAAAGGAAGAAGTAAAATTGTCATTATTTACAGATGACATGATACTATATATAAAGAACACTAAAGATTCCACCCCAAAACTGTTAGAACTGATCAATGAATTCAGTAAAGTAGCAGGGTACAAAATTAATAGTCAAAAGTCAGTGGCATTTTTATACATCAATGATCATTTTTTAGAAAGAAAAATGTAAAAAGATGCTCAACATCGCTAATCATCAGAGAAATGTAAATTAAAACCACAATGAGATATCACCTCGTGCCTGTCAGAGTGGCTGTCATCAATAAATCAAAAAAGAAACACAATTGTTGGTGAGGACGTGGAGAAAAAGGAACCCTTGTACACTGTTGGTTGGGAATGCAAAATGGTACAGTCACTATGGAAAACAGTCCAGAGGTTCCTGAAAAAATTTAAAATAGAACTATTTTTTTCCCACCAATTGCACTTATGGGTATTTATCCAAAGAAAACCAAAACACTAGTTTGTAAAGATCTATGCACCCTATGTTCACTGCAGTGCTATCCACAATAGCCAAGAAATGGAAGCAACCTAAATGCCCATTGAGAGTCTAATGGATAAAGAGGTTATGGTTTATATATACAATAACGTGTTACCTAGCCATAAAAAAATGAAATCCTACCATTTGTAACAACATAGATAGACCTAGTGGGTATTATGCTGAGTGGAATAAGCCAGACAGGAAAAGATAAATATTATATAATTTCACTAATATGTGGAATCTAAGGAATGAAATAAACAAACTAAATAAAAACAGACTCACAGATACAGTACAAATTAGTAGTTACAGAACAGCCATGGAGATACAGAGGACAGCATAGGTAATATAGTCCATAGTGTTGTAATAACTATATATAGAGCCAGATGGGTGTTAAAGTAATCAGGGGGATCACTTCTTAATCTATATAAATGTCTAACCAATATACTGTATACCTGAATCTAATAATAACAAAAATCTCCTATCAACATGATTTTGCCCATTTTTCCTTACATCTACTGTATTTTTGGCTTAGAAATTTTTGCAGTTATTGGTCACATAAACAAAAATAATAATTACTTTTTTATTGTGAATTATGTATTTTTGTATCATAAAATGTATTCTATATTGTTTTATGCTTCTTTGTCTAAATTCTAACTTTTTAAGTATCAAGATTGAGAATCTTATTTTTTATATTTAAATTATTATGATATAACTTTGTTCATTCTTTAATTTATGATCTTTATAAATCTCTTTAATTTAGATCCATCTTTTAAAGGCAGTACAGTGCTGGATTTTTCATTTTAGCCAATCTTGATTATTTTTTTAAATTCTCTTATAAAATTAGGTTGCAGTGTTTATCCAGTGTTAGCATACTTTCATTGTCTGTAAGTACATCAATTTCTTTCCATTCTCTCATTTTTCTTATAATAAGTTTGTGTGGTATTTGGTTCCTTTTTTTTCCTGTTCTTTTTGCTTAAATAAGATTAGTTTCCATATATTCTTTGAATGGCAAGGTGGTTAAGGATATTTTTCTTATAGGTTAGATTTGAAAATCCATAAGTCTCAGGACCCCTCAGCATCTTCTGACCTAAACGTAACTCATTTGTACTCACCCAGGATTGAGACCCAGCAAATCTTTTTTTTTTTTTTTTTTTTTTCTTCAAGTTAAACTTCTGAGCTTTCCTGAGAATATGTTTTGGAGACTTTTAGGTTCTCTGGCTTTCAAGATTCTCAGAAGATTCTCTGCCTTTTCCCAACCCAACTTTTTCCCTTACAGTTGCTTATAGCTAATATCTTCCAAGTATTGCTGTTACTGGTGGTTTGTTTCCATTGACTCATATGTTGAGGTTCTTAGGAATAATATGTCACCTAGATTTTTTAAGCATTATTTTCTGTGAATTTTTTTTTCCTGTCCTAGTTGATCTATTTTTTATTGGTGAAGACAGGGATAGTCAAAAACGATGCCCCCACACTACCACTTATTTACTTTCACACTAGTTTATTTGTGTATTTCATACAATATTGGTCACACTCTGTTTTGTATTATGATAATTTATAAACATATCTTAATCTCTCTCTTAGATATTGAACTCTTTGAAAACAAGAACTGTGAGTTTGTCATATTTGTATCAACTGCCATGCCTGTAATATTTATTCACAACTTTTAAATTATGTTTCCAAATAAAAATTTAATTATAATAATAATGTTTTAAAATATGGCCTTCATTTTAAATTTCTGTAATATTCACCTTTTCATTAGTTAGAAACCTGTACTGAAGAAAATCAAACTCTAAAGATTACATAGAGATAACAAAGACAGACCAAGGTGAATGACACCACTGTTATTTTTTTTCCTCTAAAATAATTCAAAATGGCCAGTTAATATGATTTCACTTATATGCAGAATCTAAGGAACAAAAAGAAC
>NW_024344370.1:16500245-16527913 GCF_902729225.1 Pteropus medius
AAGTATCAAGATTGAGAATCTTATTTTTTATATTTAAATTATTATGATATAACTTTGTTCATTCTTTAATTTATGATCTTTATAAATCTCTTTAATTTAGATCCATCTTTTAAAGGCAGTACAGTGCTGGATTTTTCATTTTAGCCAATCTTGATTATTTTTTTAAATTCTCTTATAAAATTAGGTTGCAGTGTTTATCCAGTGTTAGCATACTTTCATTGTCTGTAAGTACATCAATTTCTTTCCATTCTCTCATTTTTCTTATAATAAGTTTGTGTGGTATTTGGTTCCTTTTTTTTCCTGTTCTTTTTGCTTAAATAAGATTAGTTTCCATATATTCTTTGAATGGCAAGGTGGTTAAGGATATTTTTCTTATAGGTTAGATTTGAAAATCCATAAGTCTCAGGACCCCTCAGCATCTTCTGACCTAAACGTAACTCATTTGTACTCACCCAGGATTGAACCAGCAAGGAAATCTTTTTTTTTTTCTTCAAGTTAAACTTCTGAGCTTTCCTGAGAATATGTTTTGGAGACTTTTAGGTTCTCTGGCTTTCAAGATTCTCAGAAGATTCTCTGCCTTTTCCCAACCCAACTTTTTCCCTTACAGTTGCTTATAGCTAATATCTTCCAAGTATTGCTGTTACTGGTGGTTTGTTTCCATTGACTCATATGTTGAGGTTCTTAGGAATAATATGTCACCTAGATTTTTTAAGCATTATTTTCTGTGAATTTTTTTTTCCTGTCCTAGTTGATCTATTTTTTATTGGTGAAGACAGGGATAGTCAAAAACGATGCCCCCACACTACCACTTATTTACTTTCACACTAGTTTATTTGTGTATTTCATACAATATTGGTCACACTCTGTTTTGTATTATGATAATTTATAAACATATCTTAATCTCTCTCTTAGATATTGAACTCTTTGAAAACAAGAACTGTGAGTTTGTCATATTTGTATCAACTGCCATGCCTGTAATATTTATTCACAACTTTTAAATTATGTTTCCAAATAAAAATTTAATTATAATAATAATGTTTTAAAATATGGCCTTCATTTTAAATTTCTGTAATATTCACCTTTTCATTAGTTAGAAACCTGTACTGAAGAAAATCAAACTCTAAAGATTACATAGAGATAACAAAGACAGACCAAGGTGAATGACACCACTGTTATTTTTTTTCCTCTAAAATAATTCAAAATGGCCAGTTAATATGATTTCACTTATATGCAGAATCTAAGGAACAAAAAGAACAAACTAGTCAAAAACAGAGTTGCAAATATAGTGGACTATTTGGTGATGGACTGAGGGGAGGGGGTCTGGGGGGCTGGAAGAAAGGGATGAAGGGTTAAAGAAGTACAAATTAGTAGTTGGTAATTGGTCACAAGGATGGGTAGCATGGCAGAAGGAATGCAGTTACCATTAATATGATAGCTAGATGGAGAGCAATTGGGAGGATCGTTTTATGAATATATAGATGTCTCACTAATGTGCCATATACTTGAAACTAATTTAAATAAATAAATTAAAACAACAACAACAAATGGCTGATTACATTCCACTGTTTAAAAGTATGTCTGTACCACTTAAAATTTTATTTACACGTTTGTGAACTTCAGTTAGCTAAGAAATATATATTTTGAACTGGCTTCCATATTTATAAGATATACTATTATGATAACCTGCTAAAATAAAATTTTCTTATAATTCTTTGAAAAATCAAAGAATTCTTCTATGTAGACATATTCAGACATGTTTGAATTTGTTTTTAACTGAATACTAAAGGATCTCCACATATTTTTTATTAATAATAATTTGTTTCACTTATTTCTTTATATTACTATTCTTTTTAATAATATAATCTTCAACCCAAAGGATGCCATAAACTTTTAGAGGAAGCAATTAAGTCTAACTTCTTTTAAAATCAGTTACAAAAAATAGATTAAATTAATATTTAGAAATTCTGCTCTGTTGGTTAAATCAACTACAATACTTTGATATGTTTCATATCAATATGTTTTCTCTTTGTAAGCAATGTCATTTTTTTCCTTTTCAGTGAGTTGGCATTTTTACTTAATTTAGCTCTAGATTTTAGTTTCAAAGAAAACTAAAAATTACCAACACTAATTAAGAGTAAAGATTCAAATCCATCTTAAACATACCTAGTGTGACAATACCTTAGTCAAATTTTATTAATTATTTAACAATAGATATGTTTATGCTACATACACATCTGTCAATATATGATAGTTAAAACTATATCCACATATTGTCGTTTCATAAATTTGATTCAATATAATAGTTGAAGGCACCAACTATTATATTGAACTATCTCTTCAAAGCACTCCTTTTCCACCAAAGTTAATAAATGTTGTTACTATGTGGTACAGTAAACATGATTTGTTTCTTATCTGATAGCTACCATTCCTTGCTGAACGCTGCCTTTATTCAGGTGTTCACCCTCCTATTTGTTCAAGTAAGCTGACAGCCTCCCAATTCCAGATGAGTATTGACTTAGAAAGCCATGAATAGTCCAACCGGTGATTTGTTTAAGCACAGGCATGCAAAAATTAGCTCTAAGGAGTTGTAACACCACACAGTGCCTTAATGATTTTTATTGGATCTTTGATATGAGTTGTGATTAATTTTCTAACCAAGAACTAAAGAATGGATAGAGAGAACAGAAAGTGTCACAGTGCAACAGGGGCTTTGGGAACTAAGGTGAATCTATATTTAATGAGAAATTTTGACCCATGTCTTAAAATATCATTGTTTAAAGCAAAGTGTCTTTTTTTATTGTCATTTTTGTAAGAAAGTAAAAAAGCGATGTCCACCTTTGCAATAAGATTTTACCTAGTAAAGGCTAAAGGCTCTTTTTACACGTTTTCTTTACTAATATAATACTCTTTTGTGAAATAAATAACCAACTTTTGTATTTAGTGTTATCTCTTTTTGTTTTACACTACTTTGCCACATTTGGGAATTCAACACACATTTGCCTTTACCTCTTCTCTCAACACTCTATCAAAAATGGCAGTGTGTAACTAAATGGAATGTAAATTGTGTTTTTATTTTTTAATAACTGTAAAAATTGCTTTTCTGTCAAAAATGACAAATTCTTATTAGCCAACTGACCTTAGAACTGTTCATCTATAAAGTACTAAAATACTTAAATAAATCGGTGTATGTCAAAGTGAATTATTTGCTAGAAATCATACTTATTCAGAAAATGCTAAATATAAAAAAATTTGAAAGTTCTTTCAATTTTTTTTGTTATTTAGTCATTCTCACAATTTTATACTAAAATCCCTAGAGTTGATGATATTTTGTGTCTAGGTGACATTATTTCTATTTATTGAATTTTGAATTACATAATATTATAGGAAAAATCAATGGGCATTACATAAGCACATTCTTTTATTCCAATGATAAATTATATATGAATTCTTCAATAAGCCTCTACTTCAGAAATGCTGTGTCTTTTACTAAGCGGGCTTAAAGCATGTGAAGGGCTTTGAATGAGATGATGCTTTGTAGTCTCCCTTTCTTTTCTTAATTTTGAAGATCAAAAAATGCATCATTTGATGCTTTAAGCTTGGGTATCTCATACTTTCTCTATCCGCCTATTATGCAGAACCCACTCCAGTGTCTCTCTGACTATAAATCTCACCTTAAAACCTTTCTTTTATCTTTAACTTGTGATTGACTCTGAGCTTAAAGTTTGTGATGTCTTGTGTGAATCAATCTACATAAAAATGTATGTTTCCAACTAGGCTTTCATTGCATCTAAAATTACATTTTTTCATTAGTCCTTAACATTGATTTTTTTAATTATTGAAACATGAAATTCATCTAATTCTGATAAAGTAAACATTTCAAAAATGCCAAAATCTCACCCTTTATTGTCTCTTTAATAGTCACTTTGTAACTCACAGAATATGAGAAACTAAATACAATATCTTTAAATTCCTTGTGAAACATTTTAAGTTTTACAACCATGGACAGTAATTTTTTGATTAATAAACTAGCTCATTGCATAAGTAAGCAGGTGACAAAAGCAAAGGAATAAAGATAGAACTGAAAAGGGGTCCCTTGGAAATGGTAATAATAATAAATATTCACAATTAATACATATAAGCAACAATAGAGCAAAGGTTAAGGAAATAAATTGTGTGTGTGTCTGCCTGAGAGTCATTTCTAATTCTTAGAATACTGTCCCAGAAATGTTATTTTCAATCCATATGACTCCTCACATACAGTACTACTCCATTCCTTCTGTTCTGTGAGGGTGGGGGACAAAAAACAACTGAAAGTGCCTTGGAGAAAGGTTAATAAATATCAGCTCGAACTGTTAACCTCAGAACAAGGTTAAGGCATGATGCATCTGGATAACAAATAAAAGTCATCCCTCACCCAGTTTCTGGGTTTCCAGTGGACTTCATATTTGCAAATTAGGGTATATGTTAAGGGACAGGTGAAAAATATATCGAGAGATTACTGTATGTTAAGGTTATGTGCCTAGAGATAATGCTGTTTATAATAATAATATTAACAATTATGGCAAATAATAACTGATGTTATAGTTTAAATAAATACTATGTGACACACCTTATATTTAGCACTGTCCATATATACCTGTAAATATGTTGTCACATGGTAAGGGAGAATTAAATTTGCAAATGGAAAATAAATTGTAGACGGAACAAAAATTGATAATCTGTTGACTTTAAGACAGCTTAGTTTGTTTTATCAGGATGGGTTCAATGTAATCACAAAGGTCTCCACATTGGGAAGAGGGAAGCAAAATAATCAGAATTAGAGAGATGACATCATGAGAAAGATTAGATTCACCACTTCTGGCTTTACAGATGGGAAAGAGCCATGACCCAAAGAACATGGGCAACATCTAAAAGTTGGAAAAGTCAAGAAAGCAAGTGCTCCTAGAGCTAGAAAGGACAGCAGCCCTACTGACACCTGCATTTTTTTCTAGTGAAACCCGTTTGTGACTTCTGACTTCCAGAACTGTAATATAATATTTTCTGTTATTTTAAGTCACTAAGTTTGTGGTAGTTTGTTACAGCAGCAATAGAAAACTAATACTCAATAACTTGGACATTTTTTTTTTCTTGTCACCACATATCACTCCCCAATTTAGGGACCACACTATGCTTATTTAACTTTTGGTCAATTATCCTTCTCTCACTCTGACCTTAAATGCTTTTTGGAAAAAATGCATCTTTACCCAGGCTTCAGGATTGAAGCATGTGACCCAAGTGAATCTAATTAATGTTTTCCATTTTCTCCACTAGAAATGCTTACTTGAGGGCTAGGTCCATGACACATGTTAAACCAGCTGTAGCCAATTCCAGGTTTTAACTATCAGAAAAAATACATATTTTTTAAAATTTTTGTTGTATATTGAAGAAATGCTGCAGAGTTTATATTTGTAGCAACCATCTTGTGACCATGTGGTAACTTAAGAATAGACCTGATATTAAAGTAGAGTCAAGAAATATAATGAACACTCCATCCTGGTAAAATTATGTGAATGCTGTGAGCCATTAAAGAAGCTATGTCTACTATTGAACTACGGATTTATCATGAGCCAATATATGTGTCTTTGCTTAAGCCACTTAGAATTAAGCTTTCTGATTCTTGAGACAGAAATAATCTGTACTAATACAATATTAACCTAACTTTATACTCTTTAAGAGCACAATTTCCAGGACCACAAACTACTCGCTCCAGGATAATCATGTAAGTATCACAAACTCTAAACAAATGCATTGTATCCATGCTTATTTTCTGTGGTCAGAATCTGGTCAAAATGTTTTTCAGTGGTTGAATTGTTGAATTGCACTGCAATATCATGAAAACTAACCAATTAGGAGACAGAGATATGTGTGCGTGTAATATATATCGATATGTACGATAGATTATGTGTATAGATAGCTATTAATCCAAATCTATATATCCCTAATAAAACTAAAGGTATATTTAATGTGATCAAGAAGGCCAAATGAGAAAACTTAAGACAACTGTGATGAAGTGACTTGCCCAAAGTTGAGAGAAAGTTACTTCACTTGCCCAAAATTATTCACCTACCTATGAGAAAGCCAGAGAAAAACCTCAAGATTCTTAACTGCTAGCTTGATTATTCTACTGTTAAAGGCACAAGAAATCTCAGACCCCATGTGATGCAGAAAAATGAAAAAGAAGGACTTTTATTATGAAATATAAAACATTATGGAGTCTTGAAATCACAGTTTGCCTAGAGCAGATCATAGAATGCTTATTGATTTTGTTTCTGATATCTCAAATTGAATGTTGAATCCTTTTAGAAAAGGAAGTTTGATTTTTCAGTGCAATTTTGTGTATCATCTTTTGACTGAGAGCCTGAAGTAAGTAGTATTAGTCCCACATTTCCACCTCTAAGGCAATGTAACCCTGGCCCTTCACATAGGAGTATCTACCGCAAACATTATGACTCAATAGTTTATAAGCATTTCTCTCTAAAATCAAATGATAAGCTATTTAAGGGAAGCAAAAAGTAATTAATTACTGGGGATTATCACATGACCAGTGATTCCTATGTATTTCTGGTATAGAAAATGCAATCAGATTTATTTAAAAAAATAGAGGTTGATAACATCAAATGCTAATGGACATGTGGAGAAATCAACACTCTTGTATGTTACAGGGAAACATGTTAATTATAGTTAATTGCATGTTAATGTCAATAGGGCAGGAAATTTGTTGTATATATTAAATTTTAAAATGTATATTCTTTGAATCAGCAATTCTAATTCAAGGAATCTATCCCACAGAAAGAAAAGCTTAAGTGCGAAGCCCAAAGATGTTAACTGCAACATTATCTGTAATGACAAAAATATTGTGTTCATTTTAGATGTTCATCAGTGAGATAATTGTGGAATAAATGAAGGCACATCAGTAGTATGGAATATTATTTATTTAATTATTCAAATTATATACATATATAATATATATTAACATATAATATAATATTATATATATATAATTATATATGGAGAGAGGAGAGACATGGAACAATCTCCATGACAGTTTAAAAAATTACAATACAATATGATAGGATGATCTAATTGTATTTAAAAGTCCAAATATTATGTGACTTTTAAAACTGTAAAATAATGAAGAACATATATAATTTCTTAACAGTTACATGTGTAGCAGACATTGGAAAGATCATCAAGAGAATTTATTTTCACTCTATATACCTCTATTAATTTTATTTGTTATATAACGATGTATTCCTGCATTAATTTAAAATTTGCAGATATGTTTTGGGAGAAAAAAAAGAAAATAGTGTAAAATAAAAAAAGTTAACTCAGTACAGATATGTTTCTCCCAGGTGTCTGGTTAAAGGTACTGTGTTAAAGTCAAATTGAGAGTTTGTAATTACTTAACACAGACCTGATTAACTGGCCCTTTGAAAGTGAAATTACTGTACTCATTAATATCTATATGTGACTTATAACTAAAAACTCAAGAAAACTGGCTCTGGACTTACTTTATAAGTAATTTGTCCTCGATGTCAGACAATTTTTTTACTTACTATATTTTTAAAATCTTATCCTCTCTAACCCCCGGTATCCTTATAAGTAAAAGAGGCTAATAATAACTACTTCACAAAGTTTGGTGGACAAAAAGTGATTTTGAAAGTAAAATGCTTAGCACAATGCTTGGCACAGTGTAACTGTTTAATAGATTACAGATATATAATTATTATTAGCAATATTAATGCCATTAGTAATATTAACACTAATAGTAATAATATTGGTATATTACAGTATTATTATTAGTAGTAATATTGGTATATTAGTCTTTATTCTTGTCATCATCATCATCATTTTTGTCATCACAGTACTAATAGCAGCACTAAATTGAGAAGAGCATCTTCAGGTCAGAAGTTGTGTCTATCCATTTAAATGTCTACTTTCTTTTTTTTTTTTTAATTAAGTTCATTGGGGTAATATTGGTTAATACAATTATATAATTTTCAGGTGTACATTATAATTTGACATCTGTATATTTTATTGTGTGTTTACTACCCAAAGTCTAGTCTCCTTCAGCTACCATATATTTGATCCCCTTTAGACACTTCGCCCTCCCCTTACCCCCTATATTTGACTCTATTTAATCATCTACCTACTTCCTCTTCCCCCACACCCTACCCTCTGGTAACCACTAGTCATAGTCCATGTCTGTGAGTCTCTGTTTGTTTGTCCTGTTCATTTGCTGCGTTTAGGTTTATATCCCACATATAAGTGACATCACATGATTTTCAATTGTTTTTCTATCTGGCTTATTTCACTTAGCATGATTATCTCGAGGTCCATCTATGTCTCGCAAATGGCAGTATTTCATCTCTTCTTATGGCTGAGTAATATTCCATTGTATATATGTACCACAGCTTCTTTGGCCAATCATCTATCATAGGACACTTCATTTGCTTCCAAATCCTGGCCACTGTGAATAATACTTCTATGAACATCAGTGTGCAAATACCTTTTTGGATATGAATTTTCAAGTCTTTGGGATAAATACCCAGTAGAGGGATTGCTGGATCATATAGTAGATCAATTCTTAGGTTTTTGAAGAAACTCCATACTGTTTTCCATACTGGCTGTACCAATGTGCAGTCCCACCAACAGTGTATGAGGGTTCTTTTTTCTCCGCTTCCTCTCCAGCATTTATTACTTGTCCTGTTGATTATAGCTATTCTAACAGGTGTGAGATGGTATCTCACTGTGGTTTTGATTTGCATTTCCATGATAGCTAGTGATATTGAGCATCTTTTCATATGTTTGTTGGCCATTTGTATGTCTTCTTGGAAGAGTGTCTGTTCAAGTCCTCTGACCATTTTTTGATTGGATCATTTGTTTTATTGCTGTTATTGAGTTGTATGAGTTCTTTGTATATTTATATCAGGTCCTTATCGGAGGCATTGCTTGCAAATATATTTTCCATTTTGAATAATTGTCTCTTTACCTTGTTGATGGTTTCTTTTATTGTATAGACACTGTTAAGTTTGATGGAGTCCCATTCATTTATTTTTGCTTTTACTTCTCTTGCCTTTGAGGTCAAATTCATCATATCCCTTTAAGTCCAAGGTCCTTGAGTTTTGTTCCTATGTTTTCTTCTATGCATTTTATTGTTTCAGGTCTTATATTCAGATCCTTAATCCATTTTGAGTTAATTTTGGTGTGTGGTGATAGACAACAGTCTAGTTTCATTCTTTCGCAGGTGGCTTATCAGTTTTCCCAGCACTATTTATTGAAGAGGCTTTTCTTTCTTCACTGTATGTTTCTGGCTCTTTTGTCGAACGTTATTTGCCCATATAAATATGAGTTTACTTCTGGACTCTCGATTCTGTTCCACTGGTCTGTGTCTGTTTTGCTGCAAATACCAGGCCATTTTGATTGTTGTAACTTTGTAGTACAGTTTGAAGTTAGGCAAATGATATCTCCAGTCTTGTTCTTTTTTCTCAGAATGGCTTTGGCAATTCAGGGTCTTTTGTGCTTCTATACAAATGTGATTTTTTTTTTATTCTATTTCTTTAAAAATGCTGATGGGATTTTGATGATAATGCTTTAGGTAATAAGGTCCTTTTAACTATGTTGATTCTTCCAATCCAAAAACACGAAATATCTTTCCATTTATTTGTATCTTCTTTGATTTCTTTTAATAAGGTCTTATAGTTTTCATTATATAGATTCTTTACAGGTTTTGTTATATTTATTTCATTCTTTTTGTTGCCTGACTGCTCTCTCTAGGACCTCCAATGTTATATTTAATAACAGTGGTGATAGTGGACAGCCTTGCCTTGTTCCTGGTCTCAGAGAGAGGGTTTTTAGTTTTCACTGTTAAATATAAAGTTGGATGAGGGTTTGTCATATATAGCCTTTATTAGGTTAGGTAATTGTCTAGTATACCAATTTTATTAATTCTATCGATCATAAAAGGATGCTGTATCTTCTCGAAGGCTTTTTTCTGCATTTATTGATATGATCACATGATTCTTATCTTTTAATTTGTTTATGTGATGTATCACATTAATCAATTTGCATATGTTGAACCATCCCTGTGCCTCTGGGATGAAGCCCACTTGTTCATGGTGTATAATCTTTTTAATATGTTTCTGTATTCGGTTCACTAATATCTTATTTAGGATTTTTGCGTCTGTGTTCATGAGCAATATCAGTCTGTAGTTTATTTTTGTGTGTGTTATCTATACCAGGTTTTAGTATCAGGGTAATATTGGCCTCATAAAATGAGTTAGGAAGTATAGCTTCTTCTTCAATTTTTTGGAAGAGTTTGAGGAGAATAGGTATTAAATCTTCTTTGAATGTTTGGTAGAATTCACTGGTGAAGCCATCTGGTCCTGGACTTTTACTTTTTAGTAGATTTGATGATTGTTTCGATTTTCATACTACTGATGGGTCTATTTAGATTTTTTAGTTCTTCTTGATTCAGTCTAGGAAGGTTGTACCATTCTAAGTACTGGTTCACTTTTTCTAGGTTATTAAATTTGGTGTTGTATACTTTTTAATAGTATTCTTGGATGATCCTTTGTATTTCTGTGGTGTCTGTCATTATTTCCTGTCTTTCATCCCTGATTTTATTTTATTTTTTTTTATTTGTGTCCTTTCTCTTTTTTCTTTAGTGAGTCTAACCAGGGGCTTGTCAATTTTTTTAACCTTTTCAAAGAATCAGCTCTTTGTTGCATTTCTTTTTTGTATTGCTTTTTTGCTTTCAGTTTCATTTATTTCTGCTCTAATTTTGATTATTTCTTTCCTTCTGCTGACTTTAGGCTTCATTTGTTCTTCCTTTTCTAGTTTTTTAAGATGAAGCATTAGGTTGTTTATTTGAGCTCATTATTGTTTTTTGAGACAGAATTGTAATGATATGAACTTTCCTCTTATGACCACTTTTGCTGTGTCCCAAAAGATTTGACATGTTATACTATCTTTATCATTCATTTCTATATATCTCTTGATCTCTCTTTGTATTTCTTTTCTGACCCAATTATTCTTTAGTAGCATGTTTTTTAATCTCCATGTATTTGTGGTTCTTCCTACTTTCTTTTTACACTTGATTTCCAGCTTCAAAGCATTATGGTCAGAGAATATGGTTGGTATGATTTCAACCCTCTTACATTTGTTGAGGCTATCTCTGTGTCCCAGTATGTGGTCAATCTTTCAGAATGTTCCATATGCTCTAGAGAAGAATGTGTAAGTGTCTGTTTTGGGATGGAAGGCTCTGTAAATGTCAATTATGTCCAGTGGTCTAATGTGTCATTAAGGATATTATTTCCTTATTGATTTTCTGTTTGGATGATCTGATCATATCTGACAGTGTGATATTTAAGTCTCCTACTATAATAGTGTTTTGATCTGTTTCTCCATTTATTTCTGTTAGTAATCGCTTTATATAGTCCAGGGCTCCTTGATTGGGAGCATAAATATTAAGTGTTATGTGTTCTTGGTGCATTATTCCCTTTATCATTATGAAATGTCCCTCAGTATCTTTCTTTATCTTTTTGATTTCAAAGTCTATTTCATCTGATATTAGTTTTGCTATTCATGCTTTTCTCTGAATGCCATTTGCTCAAATGTCATTTTCCGCCCTTTCACTTTGAGTCTATATTTGTCTTTGGAACCAAGATGTGTCTCCTGGAGGCAGCATATAGTTGAGTTTTGTTTTTTGATCCAGTCTGCTACTCTGTGCCTTTTTATTGGTGAGTTCAGTCCATTTACATTTAGGGTGATTATTGAAATATGAGGTCTTCTTATAGCCATTTTATCTTTTGTTTTCTGGTAGCTAAGTGTTTCCATTGCTTCCTTGTCCTTGTGTGTGGTGTTTTTTTGTTTGTTTGTTTGTTTTGTTTTGTTTTTGGTTGGCTTTTGTGAATTTTCCCTTTGGTCCTTCTTGTTTTATGTTATATACTTAAGTTCTGAATCATTGGAATGTGGTTACCATTAGAAATATGTAAATGATAGTTTTTTTGTACACACACACACACACACACACACACACACACACACGGTTATAGTTCATTTTCTTCTTTGCGTGCCTTAACTGCATTCCCCTTTGTGAATTTGGATCTTTGAATCCTTGTCTTTTCATTGTTATCTATATTTGTTCCTATGTATGCTGATCTTTCATTACTATCTTGTTGTATCAATTCTCATCTTATTGTTTAAGCTTATAATGCCCTGTTCTTAATAAGGTTTGCACTTTTTCTACTTCTATCTGCCTGCCTGTCGCCTTACTACTAATCATGTTTTTTTGTTTTTTTTTTTGTTTGTTTGTTTATTTGTTTGTTTTTGTATTTTGTTTTAGGTGAGCTGACCCCTTTCAGTATTTCCTGTAGTGCTGGCCTCATAGTAGAGAATTTCCTCAATTTTTGAATTTCTGGAAATGTCTTAATTTCTTCTTCATATTAAAGGAGAGCTTAGCTGGATGCATTATTCTAGGCTGGTAATTCCTTTATTAAAATAGTTTGAATATTTGATTCCACTCATTTCTGGCTTGTAAGGTTTGTGCTGAGAAGTCTGATGATAATCTAATGGGTTTTCCTTTATAGGTTACCATTGTCTTTTCCCTGGCTTCCAGGAGAATTCTTTCTTTGTCATTGATTTTTGATAATTTTAATACAATGTGTCTTGTTGAAGGCATTTTGGGGTTGAGATAATTGGGTGTTCTATTGACTTATTGAATTCCAAGCTCCAGCTCATTCCATAGATTTGGGAAATGCTCGTTAACTATTTCTCTGAAAATGCTTTCTAATCCTTGCTCCTTTTCCTCCCCTTCAAGAATTCCCATTATTCTTATGTTTCCTCTTCTGAAGGTATCAGCTAGTTCTTGTATTTTTTTTCATTATTTTTCAACTTTAATTTGTCTTTCCTTCTGATTTATTTATAGATTTCTGTCTTAGATATCACTGATTCTTTCCTCCATTTGGCCAACTCTATTTCCCAAACTTGCTATTTCATTTTTCAACTCTTGCAGTGTGTTCTTCATCTCCAGAGGGTCTATTTGGTTCTTTTAGAGGGATTCAATCTCATTGCTAAAGAACTCATTCTGCTCATCCAGTTGCTTTTTCAGTTCCTGAAATTGTTGATATGACTTGTTTCGGAATTCACTGAGTTTTTTCAGAAGTACCATCCTGAATTCTCTGTCATTTAAGTTGCATATTTCTATGTCTATAAGCTTATTTTCTGGAGATTTTTCTCTTTCTTTCTGAGATGCCTTATCATCTTGGTTGTTCATGGTGTTTAATGGGCTATTTCTCTGCCTGGGCGTTAATGGATGTGTATTCTGCTGTTTTTCCAGAAAGAAGATTTATTATATAAAGGTCACTCTTTAGCCTTTTCCAAAGAAGGCATTTTTCTTTTGGTTTCCAGTAGGTAGTATCTAAGCCTCTTGGTTCCTTGCTTTATATAAAGTCTTACTAATGCCTTTTTTCTTTTTTATAGAAATTCAGTCAGTCTCGTTACCCTCAGTCTCAATTTCCGTCAGTGTTAGTGACAGTTTTGGTACGGTTTACTCAGATTCCCCCGGGGCTCTGCTTTTTGTTCTCAGAGAGTAAGGAGCGGGGGAGGAGCCCTCCGGGTTGAGGGATGGCACCTGCAGCTCAGCCTCAGTTTTTGCAACAGCAGCTGGTAATAGTCAACTGTTGTTTTTCTGCCATCCAGGCTTCTCTGCCATCCCCATTTCTCTAATTTCTGCCCTGATGACTGGGCCCTGCCTCGGTCACGTGGAGTTCACAGCTCTGTCAGGCAGAGCTGTTCAGGGAACCCGCCACATCTTCTCCCCTCCCTTTCCCCTGCAGGGCACTCCAGCTTCCAGAGGCAGCTTCTTTATTTCTCCCAGTCCATAGCCCGACACCTGAGGTTCTGACCTGTGATAGCTCTTATGCACAGATCCCACACTCAGACGTAGTGATGTGCAGTTTGGGCGTTTTTTTTTTATATTGAGTTTTAGATGTTGTTTATTGTTGTTTCAAGGGAAGAAATCTGGGGATGTCGCTCACTCCACCATGTTTTTGATGTCACCTTTTAAATATTTTTTGGAAAAAAATGGAGCCTCAAATAATATTGTAAGAGTATTTGTAATTGATAGCATTGTAAGGCAAATTATCAACATAACTAATGACATTTTATGCCTAATAATAGTGGTTGTTAATTCAATCAATATATATGCTTATATAAGTAATGTAAAACAGCATTCAGTGTTCAAATTTTTGTTTGGTTAGAACAGCATAAGTTTTAACATTAACGTAATCATTTTAAAATATAAAAATATAATCATGAGATGTAAAGTACTGTGAGGGGAACATAGGCAATAAAATTGTAATAACTATGTATAGTGTCAGATGGGTTCTAGACATACCAGAGTGATCACTCATAAATTATATAAATTGAATCCTTACATTATACACCTAAAACTAATATAATATTGAACGTCAAATGTAATTAAAATAATAATTAAAATTTTAAACAGTTCTAATGTATATAATTTATATTCACTAAGTAGTAATTATAAATTATTTCATCTGGATTAGTTGCTTAGATAGTATTCGGAATGTAAATATTTCAATATGAGTTATTTTATTTAAACTAGAAAAGCTACTTTGCATTGTACCCTTGGTTGACTTTTGATCTGGATCACTGAAGGAAACATCATGAGTCATCTACTCTCTATCTTATTCTTTTTTCAATCATCTGTCATTTATGCTATGCCCTTCTTTTCCTTTGATTTTATTTTTAATTATCCAAAAAGTAAGTTATTTACTAAGTCTTTTATAATTGGTAACATAAATGACACATGTATGTTTTACTATATCTTTTTGTTTTGTTTTATTTATAATCATATTGTCAGCAATGCTGTCCATTTAACCTAACTCCAGCATCCCTCCTGGTGGAGCAAAAACTGCCTCTGGTCTTGAAAAGACGTTACATTATATGGAGAATTACAAAGATAAAGCTAAAAATATGCAATAAATTGAATTGTGTAAAGGTTCAGTTAGCAAGAGTATAGAAAAGGAAATTAGTTCAAATAATAATCTTTAAATGTATTATAATAAAGTATTTAGGTTGGGTAAAATAAATAGCCTTATAAACCTTTCTCTCAGACAATAGAAAGAAGTTTAATCATCACAAAAATTGTATTAATTGTCATAGGATAAGAAGTGGTATAAAAGCCTAATGGATGAACAGTGTTAATGTGAACCTTAGATTGAATTGGTTTGTTTCAATTTTCACCATATAAATAGGTTTTTTAACTTTATTGACAATAAACTTTTTTATTCTTTTTGCCATCACATGCAATGTATAGACAATATTCTTATTCTGGCAATGGATAACTAAAATTGTGGAAATTTGGGGCATAAACACTGTAAGCATTTTGAATAATGAAATGAATACTTGGTAATGTGGAACAATTAAATGTCAAACTATTTTTGATGTAAAATCTAAAGAATGGCAGAGATTGTTGTGAGTAGTGAAAGCATCTCTAGCATTATAGTCATTTTCTCAGAGAGGAATTAAGTCCTATTTTTACTTTTGGCTCTGATCACTTTCTCTAGCCACAAATCTTTTCTAAAATATAGGATCCAGTTAAATAATTTGGAGTAGCAAATAGTAATAATAAAAATCCATCTAACAAGGAGAATGTCAAGATAGCCTCATAGCTGTTTTTATGTCCCAAAGACAATTTTTCCAATAAATATGTATTATCATGCAATATGTGTAAGGCATGTGCTATACCAAAGATAAAAGGATGCAGTATTGGCCACAATTTTTTGTAAAAATAGACCAATCCTAGTTAATACTGTTCAGATAATTAATTTTTTCTCTGATATCAGAGCTGCAAATGCTCCTGGTAAGATTTTCCTTCACTGAACAATTACACCACCCTTTATGAGAATAAAGGGAAGCCAAGATCTCCCACTCTTACCTTCTCAGAATATTCACAGCTTTTTCACCACAATGTGTTCATGAGACTCTCAGAACTAATGGTATTTTACTCTACAACCCAATGTAGCTAAGTCACCACATGAAGTGGAAGTCTCCCAAATCATCCTTCCATTCTCAGACTTTTATCTCTATAAACCACCTCATCTGACTTTATCTTTTGACCTTCCCTAATTCTCCAAAAAATATTTGATAAAATAATAAAAAAGTATAATAAAAGTCCTTGAATAATTTCCTACTTTATTCAAAGTAAAAGCCCAATTCTGAGAATTGTTTATACGACCTAATATGATCTGCTTTGCATCACATCTTTCTGACTTCATTTATTACTCTCTCTGCAGCTCAAGTAATTCAGCTATATTGGATTGGCTTTCTTGTTGCTCCTTGCATGCAACTGACATATTTTCTCTTTAGGGTGCTTCTATTTATTGCTCTGTCTTTCTGAAATACTCTTCCCCCAGGTATCTGCATGACTTGCTCCTCTAAATTTCTTCTGGTCTTTTTTTAATGGCAACATATTATAGAGGTGATTAACCTATATATTAATTAACAACCCATCCAACTCACCAGGGCACTTTTTATCGCTCATTCGGCTTTTACTTTTCTTGATAGCATTTATTGCCACTTGGAATTTTATTTATCTATCAGATTATTTATTTATTGTCCATCTTTTTTATTAGAATGTATACTTAACAGAAGGGAAGTTAGGCTATTTTGTTCACTATTGTGTTTCCAGTGCCCCCAACAGTGCTGTAACATAAAAAGTAGCCAATATATATTTCTTGACAAAAATGAGCGAATTTTTATCATTCTTAAGTATGTACCATCCAAGAACTGGCATCTTCAAATTGGTCTTAGCTTTCCAAAGCATATCGCTGTTGTACCACTTTACATGAAATAATGCTTCTGTATTCTAGATTTCACCTTCCTTCATCTCTATATTCTCTCCAGTCAACATTTATTTAGCTTAATTCTGTGTCTCTCTGGACATATATCTCAGGGACTTTACGGCAGAGTTTTCCAACTTTTATACTGAAAAATCCTTTAGTGGCAGACTATAATAAATTTCCATCCCTGAAGTACTTGAAGTGGTAGATATAAATAATTCTCTGAAAACATAAACATAATTTGAAGGCCTTATTTTTTTAATTCCATGTTAATATTACATACTATACCATAATATATCTGTATTTCATGTAAAAATGTTTTAAGTATTTCATTAGTTAAGATTTTTAACTTTCTTCTGAAACAATGTTCAAGTAAAATTCTATTTTCATGACTTATAATAATATTAGTAATAATTATTCATTTTCTAAGTACTAGACCCTACACTAATATCTGGGCACATATTACCATTTTTTTCTTTTTTTAAAATTTATTTATTTTAATTAGTTTCAAGTATGCAGTACATTGGTTAGACATCTATGTAATTCATAAAACTATCCCCCCAATTGCTCCCTCACTCCTCTGACCCCTCCAACCTAGCCAACATATTAATATTAATTGCATTCCCTATGCCATGCTCCCCATCCCCAGTGACCAGCCATCAGCTACTAATTTGTACTTCTTTAACCCTTCACTCCATTCTCCAAAGCCCCCTCCCCTCTGTCTGTCACCAAATGGTCCACTATATTTGTGAGTCTGTTTTTGATTAGTTTGTTCTTTTTATTCCTTAGATTCCACATATAAGTGAAATAATATAGTGTGTATCTTTTTCTGTCTGACTTAAATACATTCTAAGTCCATCAAAGCAATATCTTTTTCCATCTATTTCCTTTTAGTCTGCATGTCTTTTAATCCGAAGTGAGTTTCTTACAAGCAACATGTAGGAGTCTTATTTTTCTTTCCATTCATCTACTCTATCTTTTAGTTGGAGCACTTAATTCTTTTCCATTTAAGGTACTTATTGTTAGGAATGTAGTTGTTACCATTCTTTATTTCTGTTTTTGATACATGTGTTTTCTTCTTAAAGAAGTCTCTCCAACATTTTCTGTAACATTGGCGTGGCGGTGATAAATTCCTTTAGCTTATTTTTATCTGGAAAACTCTTTATCTGTCCTTCAACTCTAAATGATAGCTTTGCTGGATAAAGTATTCTTAGTAATAGATCCTGGGTCTTCTTCCTGTCAAATATTTTTTGCCAAGTCCTTCTGTCCTGTATAGCTTCTTTTGAGAGATCAGCTGCCAGTTTTATGGGTGTTGCCTTATAAGTAACTATCTGTTTTTCTCTAGTTGCTTTTAATATTCTTTCTTTGTATTTAACCTTTGGCATTTTAATTATGATGTGTCTTGATGCGGGCTTCTTTGGATCCTTTGTTTTTGGAATTCTCTGAGCTTCCTGGGGTTTATGCTCATTTCTTTCACCAAGTTAGGGAAGTTTTCCATCATTATTTCTTCAAACAGCTGTTCAACATTTTGATTTTCTTCAATTACGCCGATCAGATGGATATTTGGACCCTTAATAGGGACCCATATGCTACTTAAATTATTTTTATAGTCTCGGCAGCTCATCTTTTGACATTCTGATTGCGTGTCCTTGGCTTTCCTGTCCTCTAGATAGGGCATTTGATCCTCGTCTTTATTCACTTTGTTTATTCCTTTGTTTATTCCATTTAGTATACTTCTCATCTTAGATAATGTATTCTTCATTTTGGACTGCTTCCTTTTTATAATTTCCATTTCCATTTTTTTTCCATTTTTTTTCCATTTCCATGTTTTTTACCTCTTTTTTGAAGTTCTCACTGAATTTATCTACACTTCCCCAAAGTTCATTGAACATCTTTATAACTAGTGTTTTGAACTCTCTATCTGTTAGATTACTTGACCCCATTATTCCTGGATTTCTGTTCTGTTCCCTCATATGGTTTCTGCTTCTTTGTCTTCCCATTTTGGCTGCCTTTCCGTGTCTGTTTCTATATTCTAAGCAAAACTCCTACGTCTTCTGGTCTTATTAGTGTGGATTTGTGGAGTAGGCGTCCAGCGGCACAGTCCTGAGAGGGGTTCGGCTGCAGACCAAATTTAGTCGAAGCTTCTACCTCTCCGGGGCCACATGTCAAGATTCAGCAAGCAATCCACAGATGCTGTGCATATAGTTGCCTCAAAAGGCCACACCAGAAACCGAGGCCAGCTGCCTTCAGTATGAGTCTAGGCGCTGCTCAACAAGGAGCAGCTTACTTGCTGAGGATATAGCAGGATGTGGCTTAGATGGGGCCGCAAGTCAGGGGAGGCGGGGTTTCAGGAAATCCTCTGGGCTGAGTGACCTCTGTTATTCAGTTTGATGATGTCATGGCTATGGCGGCACCATGGAAAGGTGAGGGCTCAACAGAGAACAATGGATACCACCGGCACTTCTATACATAGTGAATCTCACTTAGGCCCTCACTCTGACAATGTCTCCCTGTAAGTCCCTGATGCCTCCTGCGCACAGCCGAATTAGCACTGGTGCTCAGAGTGAGCAGGTCCATCACCACAAAAATCCACTCGCGGACACGGCCCCTTTAAGAGAAGTCTGCTTCTGCTGCTGCTGCAGCCTCTGTCTCACTCAGCTGCTTGGGACCGGGCAGCCCCACCTCCTCACCCTGTCCTACCTTCTGCTGTTGCAGGGTGCTTTCTTGGACTTCTCCCTAGTTGTATGGCTTGTTCCTCTAGATCCCAGGCAATTTTTGATTTGATCAGCAGAGGAATGAACAGAGCCTCTTTCATTTGCAACATTTTTTTTTTCCTCCACATATTACCTTTTTAATTCTTATGGAAGCCAGCTGAAAACAGCTAAGTGATATGCCTAAGGAAAATTCTAGAGTCTAGATTTAAGTTTAAGTCTTTTTCTCACTTTGAAATCCATGCACTTAACTCCATATGCTCTTCGTGTTCTATTCATTTTATAAATTTAGGTATTTCCAGCTCACCTCCATACCTAATGTAGTCATACTCATTTCGAGAGCCAGATTTGAATTTTAATGAGATCTTTCTAGAGACTTAACATCTTACTTCAAAAGAGAAATTCTAATGGTGAGAGTTTTAGAAACCATTGATGATAAATAAGAGAAACCAGAAAATTCTCAAAGTATATCATAAGAGAAATTAGCCACTCTACTTCTGCCATGTGTCCGCTCCTTTGAATTGTTTGCCTACTGATAAAGCATCTAATAAGTTTTGTAAAGAAAACATTCATGACATATCTTTAAATAAAATTTTAGTTATATCCTTGCATATTTTTTTCAATTCATAGAATTATTTTAGGTGAATAGTATCAAGTGAGATAGTCAATTCAAATAACACAATTTTCATATTTGTACACATTGTCAAACCATTTAGCGAAGAGGTTGTAGTATTTTATACCTTTATGGATTAGTGAATATGAGTAGTAGCCTCCCGAATGAGGGTTTTTATACATTGCTGTCTTATTCTGTTTCTTTGTAAATCTGCTCCGAGTTCATAAAATAATATTGTTCCAAAGATAGTATCCAGCGCCTTCCAAAAATGATAAAGATTATGTTTGAAAAAACTTAATCAAAGATCAAAATTTATAAAATTTTAAGAGATACCATCACATTATAGATATAGAAAACTTTTTTCTTAAGTTAATAAGGTCCTTCCTTAAGCAAGAAATGAGTTAATTTTTATTCTAGTGCTCAAATTCATTCTATGTATTGCTGCTAATAATTCATCTTCAAATATTCTTAAAGCTCTGTGTTGCCTGTAGGATAAAGAACAAACTTGTCATCCTGGGGTCTGAGTCCTTAAAATCTAACTTTCCATCTTCTCCCATTAGGACCTAACACACATCCTTCAGTTTGCACTTTATATCAGAAGTCTCAAAAACAAATGCATATAGGAAACAGCAAATCATGTAAACAAGCAAAACAGGACAGCCACCCAGATAGGGTTTTTTTTTTTTTTTTAATTTGAAAAATGACACTTATAGGCTAAAGGTGGCCCTGAGTATTATCATTTTTTATATATATTTGCTAATATTATAAATTAAAAATATGTTCTTATTTTAATCATTTCTTGAATTTTACTGTTTTGAATACGTTCAGGTATTTGCTATTTGTATTTATTTTGAGAATTCTTTTTTAATATTCATTGTTCACTTTCCTTTATCTTGAATGCTTTATTTGCCATCATATGTTTTGCAATTATTTGTCTAAGTCTTATATAAGGCTTCCAAATTTGGCTAGTTCGTATTTTATTTTTCTACATAAAGTTTTAATTTTGTGTAGTCAAATTTACCTATCTTTTTAATGTATGTCATACTTACAAAGTGCTTACTCAATACCAGTGTTATATCCACATGTGTACAATGCTATTTTAATATTTTTATTATTCCTCTTATAGTTAAATGTTTAACTTCTATAAAATTATTAGGTTAATGGTAAATGAATAAAAATTTGTAAAAAATGCTTTTTCAATTTTGAAATTTCTATAACTTACTCATAGAATGGTTTATAATGTTATAATTGGGTTCTAAATAAAATTTTACATTAGATAATAGAGAAATTGCCAAATTTATCAAAAACAAATCTTTAGAAATATTATTCGTATTTTTTAATTAAATAAAAATGCTAGAACTGCTAAATATTCTTAAATTCAGAAATCTCATTGGTGTTCTTTTACATTTTGGTGTCTAAAAAATAATTCCCTAGATTAAAAAACATTGAACTTACTTGTCAACATTATCTATGTGTATATACAGAGTTAGCTGAAATAGAGCTGTGAGATGGAAAAAAAAATTAAAAACTGGTTCTTCCTAATGTTACAGTTGGAGGCAATTTGAATTTCAGTGTTGTCCCAATGGCAGAGATGGGGATAACAGCGCAGAAGTGTCATTAGCATTTTTCCTCAATTCTTCCTTATTGATGCAGTGAAGAATCAAAGGTCAGCATGATTTAGAAAAGATTTATTAAATGTTTATTTTAGAAAGACAAAGCATGCTCCAAGGAGTAACATGGTTTTAACAAAGAGAACTGTAACTACCCAGAAGTGAGGATGTCTGAATTATATTTGGGCCATGATGAGTGGTTCCAAAGGTATTCCTAGGTGATTGACATGTGTGGTCATTTTGACTGACACTTGGCTGCTGTATAACACTTTGCCTAGTGCTCATGTGCTTACCCAGAATTCAGTCTGTTATAGTTAGATTCATGAACTTCCAGGCATAAACATGGCATTATAATATAGTATAATGAACATTAGATTATGGGTAAGTTAAGGTAGTACCTTCTGCATAGGCATCTGTAGCAAAATTAGACCAGCTAGGATTATGGCCCTCCTGCCCTTTATTTCTGGGGATTCAGGAGGGATTCTCTAACTACCAATAGGATGTTCTTTGGGTGGTTTCTAGGCTGGGCTTCTATTCCTTTGTTCCTCTGTCACTCATGTCTGACTAGCTACCTAACACTAATATCTGACTTTTCTTTACCATTTTTCTCCCTGTACCCAGAATTTCAGTGCTACTCACCTTTGCCAACATCTTTTCCCCTAAACCAATATATAACAAACTTGTGTCCCATTACTAAGGTATTTTCTAAGATTATATCTAATCTAGCCAATTACCACATTTTTATTGAGAATCTATCTTCTGTAGAAAAATATATTGATACACCAAAGGGAGAAAGCTAGCCCTCTCTACTTCTACTTAAGAAAATAAGTGTAACATATGAGATAAAAACACCACTATATTGGCACAATCTCACCAGACATAAAAACATAGATCTGTCTTTTTTCCCAAAATTCTCTTAGGTGGGCATAACATGCTTGGGCTGAATTAGGATTATAATTCATTTTTTCTTTCCATTATTTTTTTCCTTTTCCATGCTTTTTAAAGATTGCTTAATTTTTCCCACTGTATTTGGTACCCTTAATAGTATTTCTTTTTGGGCTACTTGCATTCTATTGCCTCATATAGAATCCATTTGATAGCCAAATTATTTTAATCATTTCATAAATATTTATAATTATTTTAATTAGACATAATTGAGAAAATGCACTTTTAAAAAGTAGGGACTTTCAGGAGCAAGTGAAATTACTTGAAAGCACAGAATTTTTATTTTAAAAAGTTTCCCACAATGTTATACTTCAGTGACCAAAGCAATGCAACAAGTATAAAGCTATCTTCAATGTCATTTCCATAAAACACCTAAGTCGCATTGATTTCACAGGTTTCTTAAGATGTGGAGCTTATGATTAATAATAGTAAAAACATAGTAACAGAATTCTTTACATAGTTTATCAATATTCTCTTTGTAACAGGATATTCAGGATATATAACAAAGGACTTTATTCCTCCAGATGACTGCTAAATTATGTATTATTTTTCCAGGTCATGCTAGAAACTAGGTGATTTCTTTATGTAAAGGTATGGCTGTCAAGAACAACATGAAGCTTACAGTCATCTCCATAAGAGATAATACAGTCAATTTGGTCTTTGTAATCCAGCAAAAGACACTGCTGGAAGTAGCTGTTACTTAGCCAAGTTGCTTTGTGAATGGTAGAATGTTTTAGCTCAAAAATACATTCCTCTGCTTTGACTTGATATTTTCCAGTACAGAATAACTTTTGTTATTACCAACCAGATTTGTTGTAAGGCTTTGGATTATGCTTCTTTCAGCTACCTCTTGCAAGAAGAATAATAATTAAAAAATTCCCAGAAAACAAGTCAAATTACTGCTAATTCTATTAATCTTTTCAAGTAAGTGGGGAAGTATGTATCAAATATATGTTTGTAAGCATCGAGTATAAAAGACACTGGTAAACAGAATAGTGCATGTATATAAACTGAGTCATATTTTCAATAAATTGGAAGTATGAAGAGGAATGATAAAAAATAAATTGCTAAATAATTAATTTAGAGGAGACAATTATAGATTTAAGAAAGCATATTCAAAGATATTAAACTAGAATTTTTGAGTAAATGTGTTATTTATTCTTCTGAGTATATATTAGGACAAGGCTCACGATCTATATCAAATATCTTACTATTTCCCAGAACACACATTTTCCAACCAATCCATATAGTTATAATGGGAGCTTCTGTAAAGATAGTAGAACTCTTTTATTAATTATAGTTGACTAATCCAGATGAAGGAATCTGACCAAAGATGTACAAATTACACTATTTTATTCAAGAATATCACAATGTTAACTGAGACAAAGACCTCAGTCAGTCTCTATGTGGCTGAAATTTAGGAGTTATTAGCAACTATGTTCTGCCATGTAAATTTAAGAAAGAAAAATAAAGGAAACAAACAGAGCTAAAGAGATTCAAAGAATGAGCACAAAATAACAGGAAAAAGATTTCTGGAAAGTGAAGTTAGCAAAATGATGAAGAAGTCAGCTTAAAGCATTTTTTACTCCACAGAAACATTAAAGAAAAAAAAAGAAGAAGAAATTGTCAGAACTAACTTTGTTGGGACTCTGGAAAACAGTCAAATGATTTCAATAGCTGAATGAATGCAAAATCAAGAAAAAAATTAAGAAAATTTTAAAAAAATTAGAAAAGAAAAAATAAACAAATAGGACTACATCAAATTAAAATATTTTTGTACAATAAAAGAAACCATCATCATCATCAACAACAACAACAACAACAACAAAAACTACTGAATGGGAGAAGTTATTTGTCTATGATACATCAGACAAGGGGTTAATATCCAAAAATTCATAAAGAACTCATAGAACTCAACAACAAAAAAACTCAATCCAATTAAAAAATGGGCAGAAGACCTGAATAGGTATTTCTCTAAAGATAAAATACAAATGGCCAATAAACATATGAAAAGATACACAAGGTCATTGATCATCAGAGAAATGTAATTTAAAACCACAATGTGATATCACCTCACACATGTCAGATTGTCTATATTCAATAAATCAAAAAACAACAAGTGTAAATGAGGATGTGGAAAAAAGGGAACCCTTGTACACTGTTGGTGGGATCGCAAATTGGTGCAGCCACTACAGAAAACAGTCTGGAGTTTCCTCAAAACAAACAAACAAACAAACAAAAGATAAACAAACAAACAAACAAAAAAACAGAACTACCTTTTGGCTCACTAATTACACTTCTGGGTATTTATCCAAGAAAATCAAAACTCTAGTTTGTAAAGACTTCTGCACCCCTATGTTCATGGCTTCACTATTCACAATAGCCAAGATATGGAAGCAGCCTAAGTGCCTATCAATAGATGATTGGATAAAGAAGTTGTGGTATGTATACACACACATATATTATCTATCTATCTATTATCTATCTATTATACATATCTATCTATCTATCTATCTATCTATCTATCTATCTATTCTATATATATCTCTCTATATATATGTGTGTGTATATATATATATATATATATATATATATATATATATATATACGTGTGTGTGTGTGTGTATATATATATACACACACACACACACACACACACACACACAATGGAATATTGCATAGCCATAAAAAATAAAATCTTATCATTTGCAACAACATGGATATACTTAGAGGGTATTATGCTGAGTGCAATAAGTCAGATAAAGATAAATATTATATGATTTAACTTATATGCAGAATCTAAGGAACAAAAGAAATGAACAAACTAAACAAAAACAGACTCACAGATACAGAGGACAAACTGGTGATTGCCAGAGGGGAGGAGAGTTGGGGGAGGGTGGGTGAAAATGGTGAAAGGATGAAGAAGTACAAATAAGCAGTTACAAAACAGTCAAGGGGATGTAGAGTACAGCACAGAAAATATAGTCATATTTTAATGAGTGTGCGCAGCACCAGATGGATGATAGAGTAATCAGGGGAATCACTTCATAAATTATATAAATGCCTAACCATTGTACTGTATACTTAAAACTAATATAAAATAATTTTTTAAATGGAAAAATAAAAGATGTCACCAAAATAGTAACAGTGTGATTCTTATGTTCTTATTGTCTGGCCAGCTATAAGAAATAAAAAGTTTAAAATAATTTTGTAGATGTTAAAACATACTATAAAGTCACTGCTATTTAAATAGCATATGATAATCACATGAAGATACAAAAAGACAATGGGTCACACTATAAATCTAAAAATAGCCAAAGTACACATAAAAATTTAGCATGAAATAAAGACAGCACATCAAAATAGAAAATAAATGATGAGCATTGTAATAAAGTGATTTTTTGACTAGACAGACTCAGCAAAATGTAAAACTGGAACCACTACACACCAGAATAAATTTCAAATAGAGTACAAAATTAAATGTAAAGAGTAAAATTTTATAAATACTAGAAAGATAGTGGCCAATTCACCAATAAGTTAGAAAAAAAAGTAAAAGTTACCTAAAAGTGGCTCAATTTCTATAAAGTAAAGATAAAAATATTGACAAATTACCTAAAAAATTATTTTATGTGGCAATTAAAACATCATAAGCAAAGTAAAAAGAAGCTGTAATCTGAGAGTAAATTTGCCACTAATATTTCATTTAAAATGTTAATGTTCATATTACTAATAAATGAAGAGCTTTCATATTTGGAAAGACAAACAAGGCTAAAAACCTTAGACAAAAATATGGAAAAAATTAAACACACATTTCACAGAAAATAAAAAGGTACTTAACATTACTCATAGTTAAATGAATGCAAATTAAAATCACATACAGGTGGAAGTGGCTCCATAGTGTAGTGGTTAGCATGTGTGCTTTATATGTAGAAGGTCTTGGGTTCGTGCCCCAGGTGGAGCCACAGACCAGGCCCTGGGTGCACCGGGGCCACCAGGCCCCAGGGTGCTAGGCCCTGGGTGCACGTTGTGAGCTTGTGGGAGGAGACACTCCGCCTTCAGAGAACCGGTTCTTAAGGGGAAATGGCAACATCCATAGGTTAGGGGTGTGTGAAGTGTGTGTGTGTGTGTTGGGGAGAGGAATTAAAGAGGGGAAAAATAAATAAATAAATTCAGAAGGAAAGAAAAAAACATACAGGTATTTCTCAAATATCAAATTGAAAAACCATAAAATTCTGACAGAAGTCTTGTCACAGCTATGAGAAATCAGGCACTCTCAAACACTAATCATGAGAATAAAAAATGTAGAGGCTCTATGGAAAAGAATCATGCCATGCCTGTACAGGGAAATTACATATCCATTTACCTTTTGATCCAGTGACACAACTTTTAGAAATCTATCCCAAATATACCTTGGCAAAAAGTAGAAAATGATATGTACATTGGGCTATACATTGGGCTATACATTGCAGTCTTATTTATAATAGCAAAGATTGGAGACCACACAAATGTTTATCAATAGAAGACTGAACAAAGTCTAGTGAATCAACAGAATTGAGTATTATGAATATGTTTATAAAAATGAAGAAAATATGTAACTACTGACATGGCATCATCACCATAAAATATTAATAAAAGAAACAGTTGAAAAAATCAGCTTCACAACATGCTACAATTTTGCTTAATAAACATAAAGATCTAGGTTTCAATTTGAGTGAGACAGTGTAAGTAGTATTGTAGGCTCATTCTTTAGCTAACCTAGTGAAAACTATAAAAATACTACAATTTAATGTCTCCAGAAATGGTCCTAAATGTTGCAACAATTGAAAAATAACTTAAAAAAATCTACTAAATATTGGTAAGAATATTGAGAGTCTGTGGCATA
>NW_024344370.1:16528459-16543761 GCF_902729225.1 Pteropus medius
TGACTATATTTGAAAAAGAAGGTGGAGGACTTAAAAACTAAGAGCACTTAAAAAGTGGAAGTTGTGAAATTTAATTGGGAGAAAATTAGACTCATTTGATATATTAGATAAAGTGTAGGACAGCTACACTTTTATAAGAGAAGCAGGCAAAAGTAAAACTAGAAAGAAACTTCCTCCAATCAGAAAAATCCTCAGTGACATTGGAAATTATCCCTTTGCAAGCCTAAATATAATTAGATTGATTTGTGTTGAAAATTACATTCCATAGCTTGTTGAAAACAATAGAGTAATCAGTCTGCAATTAGTGGAGATTAATAGTTGGATGGGGATAAGAAATATGTCAGTCAATGAAAGTCCTGAAAAAACAAAACAAAACACTGTTATCCTAGGGTGACTGTTAGCTCACCCAAGGCCATGCCCTCTGAGAAGCATAATCATAGGTTTTATATTGTGTGAGGAAATAGAATTTACCAAATAATGAGGAGAGTAAATAACAATACAAGATTTAAAGAGGGATGAATAATACCCAGAATTGATATTGTATATAATATAAAATGTACAGTTTCTAACAACAAATTATTAGACAGGCAAAAAACAGGAAAATATAACCCATACACTGGGAAAAGCTGGCAATAGGTACAGCCTGTAAGAGTACTCAGATCTCAGAATTAGAGAAAAAGACTTCAAAATATCCATTATAAATATGCTCAAAGAACTAAAGGTAACTACAATTAAAGAAGTAAAGAAGGTAATATGATAATATATAAAAAAACAAATAATATCGATAAAGAGATATAAAATTATTTAAAAACAAAATGGCAATCCCAAAGTCAAAACAAATTTAAAAAAACTGATTTGAAAACTTTATTACAAGAGATTAACTAGGGATTTGAACTGAGAGAATGAGTAATTACTGAATATAAAGACAGATTGATATAAATTATGTAATCTAAATAACTGAAAGAAAGAAAGCATGAAGAAAAATTTTTTTTTAAAGTCTCAGAGACATGTAGCACATTAACCAAGCAAATATGTGCATAATGAGAGTGCCAGAAAGAAAGGAGAGAGAAAGAAACAGAAAAATATTTGAAGAAACAATGGTTGAAAATTTCCCACATTTATTGAAAAACTTTTATCCGGATATCCAAATGGCTGAAAAAACTTCCAAAATATGATAAATCATATAAATCCACAGATATGCCATAGAAAAGTGCTGAAAGTCAGAGACAAAAACTTAGAAAGCAACAGAAGAAATATAACTCATCACTTACAAGGGAATACCAATAAGATAACAGTTGACTTCTCTTGGGATACAGCAGAGGCCAGAAGGAGTAGATAACATATTCAAGGTGCACACAGGAAAAAAAAGTCAACCAAATATTTTATATCCAACAAGGATACATTCCAAAAATGAAGGTAAAATAAAGTCATTCTCAAATAAAACTGACTTATCTTACAACTAATACATAGAAAGTTTTTCAGGTTGAAACAAGTGACCACAGAGAATAATTTAAATCCACACAATAAACAAATAGCACCAGAAAATGTAATTTTGTATTTATAAAGACAGTGTACATGCAGATTTCTTCTTTTTTTTTTTAACAGACTTAAAAAGCAACTCTATAATGTAATATGCAGATAGAATGGATTGGGCGTCTATCAAATAGGAATGTACTATATTTGCAAATAGCACAAAGGAAGTGAGTAGGAGTAAAGATTAATTAGCTAAGAAAATGACTAAAGTTGGTAACTCAAATTAACAATAACACATGAAAAGAATCAAAAATAATTTTTTAAAGAATCATATAACAAAATATATAAATATATGCTGCCTTTTCTTTCTTCCGATCTTATTTAAAGACATAAAACTTCATAAAATTTTAATTAACATAGTATAATTTGGGTTTGTAACATTAAAAATGTAACATATAAAACAATATTACTCAAAAAAAAAATAAAAGGTATAAAAAGACCACAGAGCTATATAGGTATAATATTGTTACATCTCTATGGAATGAATTTAGTATAAATGTGAAGGTTATTCTCATAAGTTAAGATGTAGATGATAAGCTCTAGAACAATCAATAAAAAAAAAACTGAAAAATATTGTAAAAACATATTTAGTGAAATATAAATGCTAGATTAAAATATTTAATGCAGAAGAAAGCTAGTAAAATAGCAGTGGATGAATGTAAAAGTTATGAGATATGTAGACAATAAAATGTCAGACTTAAATACACATATCAATAATAATAAAAATATAAAGAAAATAAAAATCTAATCAAAAAGAAAATGTATGCAGCCTGAATAAAAATAAAATTAATAAAACACAACTGAACTCTATGCTATTTACAGGGAACATAGTTACATTTAAAGAAAAAATATAAGTTGAAAGTAAAAAGAAACTATATATAATAAAAACAGCAATCCAAAGAAAACTAGAATGCCTACATTAATACCAGACAGTATTGATTTTAAAAGTAAAATGTTACTAGAAATAAAGAGGAGCATTTGTGATGATGATATTATTTTATCCATTCGGAATATATAACCATTATAAACATATATACACCAAATAGCATAGCAACAGAATATAGTATGTAAAAACTGACAGAATTGAGAAGAGATAAAAAAGACAATTAAATAAATAGTTGGAGATTCCAATATCTCACTTTCAATAATGAATAGACTAGATACACAGAAGATTAAAAAGGTAATAGAAGATTTAATGACACTATAAACAAAGTAGATAAACCAGACAGTTATAGGTCAACTCCAACATAGAATATATACTTTTTTCAAGTGCACATGATATTCTCCAAAATAGACCATAAAACAAATCTAAAAAAGAGTATATAAATAATAAAAAGGGTTTTCTCTAACTATAATGTAATTAAATTGGAAATTAATAACAGAAATAAATCTTGGAACTCAAAACTATATGGAAATTAAACAACAAATTTCTATCTAATCAGTGGAGCCAGGAATAAACCAATATTAGAAAAAAAAAAACTTAGAAAAAACTTTAATATTAATAAAAATAAAAATATAACATACAGAAATTTATGAGATATAACTAAAGTAGAGCTTAGAAAGAAATTTATAGCTATCTCTAGTTATATAGCTAAATTTCAACAAAGCTACCCATATTTTAAAAAACTATCTAAACCTAAAGCAAGAAAAAGGAAGAAAATAGTAAAGATTAGAAAATAATGAAACATAGACTAGAATAATGAAGAAAATCAATAAAAACAAAAGCTGATTCTTTGAAAAAAATCAATAAAATTAACCAATTAATATAAAAAGAATAACAAACTATGGTCAAATGGAATTTGTCCTATTAATATGAGATTGGTTTAACATATAAAAAATTAATTAATGCAATACACCATATCAGTGAGATGAAATATAAAAAAACAAACAAACACATAATGGTCTTGTTAGACACAGAAAAGACATTTGGCAAAATCCAATACACCCTCATTACTTAAAAGAAAAAGCACATAAAAACTGTGAGTAAAGGGATATGTCCTCAAACTGGGAAAAGGCACCTGTGAAAATCCACAGCTAACATAATACTTATTGATGAAAGACTGGATGTTTTCCTATCTCAGATCAGGAACATGACAAAAATGGCCACTTTTATCACTTCTATTCGAAATCATACTAGAGTTTTTTGCCAACACAAAAAAGCTAGAAAAACAAATAATAGGCATCCAGATTAAAAAAAGAAAAAGTAAAACAATCTAAATCACAGATTGCATGATGTTATATATGGAAAATCCTATAGAATCCACCAAGTTAACTATTAAAACTAACAAAAAAAAAGTTAACAATATTGCAGGATACAAAATCAATATTCAAAATTCAATTACATTTCTATACATTTGCAATTAACAATTAAGAAAACAATTTCATTTATAATAGAATCAATACAAATAAAATATCTAGGGAATTATTTTTGTAAAAAATACAAAACATATTCTGAAACTATAAAAGATCAATTAAACTAAGTAAAGATGTCAATAAATGAAAATTATCTCATGTTTATGAATTGGAAGAGTCACTATTGTTAAGATGTTAATATTTCCCAAATTGACCCTCAGATTCACATTATTCTTCTCAGAACTCCAGCTGGCTTCTTAGTAGACACTGACAAGCTCATTTTACAATTCATATAGAAACCTAAGTGACATCTTTTTGAGGTGATGAAAATGTTCATCATTGATTGTGGTGATAGTTGCACACATCTATGAATATGTTAAAAAATCATTGAATTGTACATTTTCAATTGGTGAATTATATGATATATATTATCTACATCTCAATAAAACTGTATATAAAATAAATATGGGAATCAAAGTAGATAATTTATTTGCTGATATTTTTCAAAAGAAACCATGCAAGTATATTTTTAAAAGTTAGGTATAGTGGGAGAAAGGAAACAGATGTGACAGAACATATAAATGGCCAACAGATATATGAAAAGATGCTCAACTTTAGTAGCTATTAGGGAAATACAAATCAAAACCACAATGATATACCTCCTCACACCTGTTAGAAAGGCTATCATCAAAAGGACAAGCAATAAAGAGTGTTGGAGAGACTGTGGGCAAAAAGGAACTCTCATACACTGATAGTGGGAATATAAATTGGTACAGCTATCATGAAAAATGATATGGAGGTTCCTCCAAAAATAAGAATAGAATTACCATATGACTCAGCAATTCCTCTTCTGGGTATAAAAAAAAATACAACCTTGAAAACATTTATCTATAGCAGCATTGTGCATGGTGGGCAAGACATGGAAACAACCAAAGTGTTCTTTGATATTTGATTGGTTAAAGAAAATTTGGTACATATATATGATGGAATATTACTCAGCTATAAGAAAAGTTGAAATACTGCCATTTGTGACAACATGGATGGATGTTGAGCTTATAATGCTGAGTGAAATAAGTCAGACAGAAAAAGTTGAGAACCATATGATTTAATTCATAAGTGGAATATAAAACTGAAAACAACAAATAAACATGACAAACAAAGACTCACAGACACAGATAGTGGATTAGTGGTTATCAGAGAGAAAGAAGGGGAGGAGGCAGGTAGGTATTGATAAAGGGTGTCAGATATTTGGAGACAAAAGGAAATTTAACTTCAGGTGATGAACACACAATGCAATACGCATATGATGCATTATTAAATTGTACACTTGAAACCTATTTGATTTTATTAATCAATGTCACCCCAATAATCTTAATAAAAAAAAATCCTTATGGAATTTTTTAAAGAAACAGATAAAAAAATTATCAGATTTGTATGAAAGTACAAAAGACCCCAAATAGCTAAAGCAATCCTGAAAAAAAGAACAAGTCCAGAGGTGCCACTGCCTGATTTCAAATTATACTACAAAATGACAATAATCAAAACAGCATGGTACTGACCAAGAAACAGACGCACAAACTAATGGAAGGGAATCAAGTGTTTAGAAATAAACCCCTATCTATATGTGCAAATAATTTTCAACAAAGGAGCCAAAAACATATGATGGAGTGAAGATATCCTCTTCAATAAATGATACTAGGAAAATTGGAAAGCCACAGACAAAAGAATGAAACTAGACTTCTATCTGTCACCATATACTAAAATTAACTCAAAATTGATCAAAGACCTGAATTTTTTTAATTACCAAAACCAGCTCAAGAATTAAGAGTAGGAGGAAGAGAAAGAAGAAACCAAAACTTAAATAAACTTATTATAAATTTTAAAAATTGAGTTTGTATGTAAAACTCTAATTCCTAAAATTATATCAGTTAAAAATAATTTTGTAGACAAATTTTTAATAAGCAGTCAAGGAAAACAATCCAACTGTATACAAATTCTTTTGGAAAAATTGGGCAAATGCCCCAACTTTTTAAAAAAAGTTAGCATAACTTTGATACCAAGTAAAAAACACAAATACCAAAGTATTGCTGAGCAATATTCCATTGTACATATGTACCACATCTTTATTCAATCATCTATTGAAAGACACTTTAGTTGTTTCCATGTCTTGGCCACTATAAATAATGCTGAAATAAATATCAGAATGCATATATTTTTATGAATAAATGTTTTCAATTTGGGAGGTGTAGATACCCAGAAGAGAGACTACTGGGTCATACGGTAATTCTATTCTTAAAGTTTTGAGGAACCTCTATTACTTAGGTATAAGAAAATATTAAATACTGTAATTAGTGACAACATGGGTGGATCTTAAGAGTATCATGCTAAGTGAAATAAGTCAGAAAAAGTTGAGACCATATGATTTCACTCATATGTGGGATATAAAACTGAAAACAACAAATGAACATGACAAACAAACAAAAACTCATGGACACAGATAATAGTTTAGTGGTTACCAGAGGGAAAGTGGCGGAGCGGGGAGTGTAGATAAAAATTAAGGAAGTCAATTATATGGTGATAGAAGATTTGACTTTGGGCGGTGAACATATAATGAAATATACAGATGATGTATTATTTAATTGCACACTTGAAACCTATATAATTTTGTTAATCAATGTCATTTCGATAATTTAATAAAAAATAAAATAAAAATAGAAAGAAATATTATCCTGATAAACATAAAAATCCCAAATTATATATAAGTAAACCAAATCTAGAATCAAAACACATCACTGATAAGATTTATTTCCAGAAGGCACACATATTATAACATCAGAAAAGTTGTTTATGCATATACTTTGTTAACAAATTAAAGCATGGATGGAAAGACAAATGAATAAATAAATGTATTGAAGCAAAATTGACATTACATCAAATATTATGATTACCTTTATTGATAATTCAAAAAATAAATTCTGAGAACTAAGATAAACATTCAAAAAGTTTGCTGGTAAAAAGTCAATACATAAAAATATTTATAAACTGTGGTTTAAAAAAGAAAGATGTTATTTACAATTGCTATAAAATATGTTAGATATTTAGAAATGAATAAGATAAAATAAGTTCAACGATATAAGAGAAATACATAAAACTTTGTTGGAATTTAAACTAAATCCTAAATAAATAGACAGATATTAATATGTTTGTATTTGGGAACATTTTAATAATAAAGATGCTAATTATTGCTAAACTAACATTTCCATCCAATGTAATTTCAACAAACATCTCAAAAAATTTTATATTTAGAATTGGATAAGAAAATTTTAAAATTCATATAGAAGAAATAATGTCAAGAATGACCAAGATAATTTCAAAAAATTAAAAATTAAAACAGTGAGAAGACAAGCTCTATTAAATATCAAAAATATTTATAAAATAAAATATTTCAAACAATGTGCTACTGATGTAGTTATGAATATTAAAAATTCATACAGATATTAAAAATTCCCAGTGAGAAACCCTGAAAATGAATGAATATAGGCACTGAAGTTTAACAACTCAATTGGAAGGGCTATATAGAAGAGAATGGATGTAGTTGAAAACCGAATTAGTAATTTAAAAATAGTACTGAAAAATTTTATCATATATCTCAAATTTCTAATGAGTTTATATTACTTTTATAATCTGTCAAATAATGATTTCTAAAACAACCAAAGCAGTGATAATTTTTAAAATATCTACATAGACATTTAATACTAAAGTTTGAGAAGGGAATAACCTTTGTAGTTTTGGGAGGATTAAAAAATAGGTTTACATTTGAAAAATAAATAAGATTCTAAGACAGAGTTTCAGGTAGAAGAAACTCATAAGTAAAAGTATAGAGGTAGAATAGTTGATCGTATGTTCTGGGGTACAGGGAGTACACATAAGTTAAAGTAAATGTTTTGAAGACACTTGATGCCAGGACAGGAAATTTGTACTTTGAGAGTTTGGACTCATTTAAAAATTTTGAACAGAGGAGTAAAATGAAAACAATAAATTGCGGAAATAGGAAAAAAAACTTCAAAGCTAAACCAAATCAAAGTGGTGATTTAGTCATATTGGTTTGCTAGCAATATGCAAGCTGATGTAGCAAGAGGGTAAGAGGAAAATTAATACCTGGAAACTGGAAGAAAACAATCCACTTTAGGAAGCTATTGACTTTAAGAATTTAGCTTGTGGGTTTTATTTAAATAATAATAATAATAATAACAACAACAACAACAACAACAACAGGAGCAACAACAATAATAATACTTTTATCAGATAAATACCACTATGTTACTTCATTTAATTCCGACAACTTTTCAAGTTAGATATCAATATATTATTAGACAGTGGTAGAAACTGAGGCACAAATAGATTAAATAACTTTCCTGAGTTCACAGGGTGATTCCTGGGAATCCTGTGTGTATTGCAGCCAAAATTAAATATAGGCAGTCTGACTCTCCAGAGACTGTGGTCTTACATTTTATAATCTTGAACAATTAAACCAAAAGTCTAAATGTTCCTAAGTAATTGGATTTTTAATCAAGATTTTAATATTCATATACATTATACTCTAGGTTCTTAATAAATACTTATTTAACTAAATGAAATGTATACACAGTCCTAGTCTCATTCTCAAATAAAGCTCAGAGACTTAGGTGGAAAGGAGATCTTTGCTAACAGAGAGAGTGGGATTGAAATTACCCTTGGAAGCTAGTTGTCTCTATAATACAATTGTTTACCAAAAAAATTTTATGAGCTATTATTAAGCATCTATTATGTCTCTAGCTTTATGCATACTGTAAGAGATGACAAACATAATTTAGAGCTTTATTTGTTAAAAAAAGTTTTTTTCACCTAAGTAAATTTTGAAGATCTTATGGGCTTTACTCAATGACTCATGAATCAGTCAGCATTCAATCTAGCAGATAGAAGGGACCTCTGAAGAGCTATACAAAATCAAAGACTTTTAAGGCAGAAAGGAGCAGAACAAGAAAATTATACCAGCAAAAAAAGCATATTGGTTGTGACAAGGCCAATTTCCTTTAGGGGAATGACAGAAGTCTATTAGGCATCTTACCTAACTAGTACCAAGCAGATAATTTCTGATTGACCAGTTTAAGTTTACATTTCTGGGAGAGTTGAAACTATAATTAAGTATTGGTTTGGTGTGACATGGAGCTTAACATAGGTGACTCCATTTTAAGCCTGTTGTCTTGTTCCTAATAATTCTCCCATTTTGACTAGACTCTCATCCTGAGAGATGTGATCTAAATGTAAGGCATTAGCACTAATCTCAGATACCACTCTGAAATTCTAGCAATGTTTACTGATTCTCTGTGTGGTATTTAAAAGTCATGATGTAAAAAAAAAAAGAATCATGATGCCTTTTTGCTCATTCTCTGTGATATTCACAAGTCACAATGTTGAGTTTATATTCTTTAAGTCTCTTCACTCTTTTTCTGACATTATTGTCTTAGGGAGATCATTTGTTTGGTGATTAGCAGCTGCAAACACGCATTTGAAACTTTTGAGAGAATACAGTGAAATAAGAAGACTACTGTAATTATAAGCAAGATAATTTCCAATGTCTGGAGTGCACTTTGAAGCTGATTTCCAAGACTCAAATCAATCAGAATCAAGTAATGTAAAGAAAGACCCCATTGAAAAAGTCACTTTCTTAAATTAAGTAGTTTATTCAATTATCTTATGTAGCTAAGTCACAACTTTTCCAGAAGTGTTGATCCAGGTGCAGCAAGTGCTGTTGGCCATAGCACAAACTCCTCTTTGCTCTGCTAAAGGATAATCAAGGGTTATCTTATTATCAATAACTTAGGTCAGAAAATCTAAAGATTTTTGTTGGGTAGCTGTTGCTTTAGCAGCAGATTCTGAGATGTTCCTGATTATAACCTCATTTGTGCTTTTTATAAGAAGCAAAAACATTATTTGAAATGTTCCAGGGCCCTTTGAAAATTTTCAAAGTTTGGGATCAAAAAGACTTTAAGATTTTATTTTGGAAAATTTGTCAAAAATATTAAAGGGTTTTAACATTTGACTAAAAGTATCACAGATAATTATGAAATAATGCTCAATTATCCATTTAACAAAAAAGATAAAACATTTTTAAAATAAGTACAAAAGTATATATTGTTGTGAGTAAAATTTAGCTATTTTAATATTGAGAAGACTCATTTTTTAAGTCATAAAATACTTGACTAAGAAAACATAAAGCACAAAAAATTATTTTAGTAAGACACAAAATCTTTGCTTTTTAGGAACATTACTTAAAGAATAAAGGAAAAAAAAAACTTCAGAAACTCTTATTATCAAAAGCAGAGCAATAGTCAAAGAACAATTTGTCCTTTTAGAAGATAAAAAAAAATAAGTTTGTTTTATATAGCTATATTACTGATATCAAATTTTTAAATCCTTACAATAACAATTCAATTATAGCCAGTTTGATTACTCTATCTCTTAAAATATTTTCATACCTTTTGTCGTTTATTCTCCTTTTTCTCATTCTGAAATAACCAGTTTTACCTTAGGAAAAAAGAAAAAAATTCTTTAACAAAATTCATCTTTGAGATTTCCAGTCAAGATGGTGGAGTAGATAAATAATGCTGTGCTTGCCTCCTCTCATGACCATATCAAAATTACAAAACCATTATTGAGAATTGCCTGAAGTCTAGTTGAACAGAAATCAGACAACCAAGGGTAGATAGAAGAAGCCACCCTGAGACTAGTAGGAGGGGAGGAGACACAGAATGGTCTGATCTAAAACCTGCATGTGGCAGCTTAAAAATCAGGAGGGATATCTTAGTAGTACAGGTCCCTCCAGAGAAGCCAACTTCACACCAGGGCCCCAGCCCCACACCAGGCTACTCAGCTAGTGTTTTAGTGCTGGGAAGAAAAGTCTCCACCACTTCTGGCTGTGAAAACCAGTGAAGACTGGCTGAGTGAGATGAAGGGTGGCTTGATAACCAAATGTTCTATTTAAAGGGCCCACACAAACTTACTCACTGACAGACTCAATTGTTCTGAGTTTCAATGCTGGGACATTGGAAAGGCACCAGGGACATATGAGAAAACACTAAATTGTCTGGCTTCAGGGTGAGGGCTGAAGGGGAAGATTTTTCTCAGATATAAGTGCTGGCAGAATCCATTACTTTTTCTTGTTGTTGAGCCCTTCTCTCACCTGGTGTGTAGATGCAGCCAGCCACCATATTGAGTCTCTATCAACCTGGCTAACACTGGTCAGTTTGTCCTGTTGATTCCCTGAGACCGCACCTCACCTTACTTGTGGACCCACAAAAGTCACTTCCAGTGAATTTTTCGAACAAATGGTATGTCTTTGCTCATGCTGCAGAATTTTCTAATATTTCTCAAAGGTCCACAAGACTCAAACAAGCTGTATCTGTCCTCAACATGTCCTGTGCTTCCTACTGAGAATCCCCAAGGCCGGCACTAGCGGCACCCTACTTCAGTTTGTGGCTTGGCCTCTAAAGGCACTTCCAAGCTCAGTGTGGGTGGCTGCTATATACAGATTGCTTGAGGTCTCATGCCAGGTGGCTGCAGGCATGTCATAAGCTGTAGTAGAACTTGGCCTGTGTCAGGGTCTCTCCTAGAAGGTCCCAGGGCCAGTACACCTGGTGGCCAGCTTTAGACTCAGCTGAAACACCATCCAGGGCTACATCCAAAAATAATACAGCCAAAGGGCAGACTGGCTAAGCACAATAGCCCTGCTAAAGGCACTCCTGCTCTGTAGGGTCAACCCTTACACAAGAGTTCCTCTACTGTAGTCAACAACCAGTCCAAACAACTAATCAGCAGGAGGGGCAATCCCTCCCATTGATGAGCACACAACAACCACAGCTCAACTACAATTAGATGGCACAAACAAGCCACACAAGGGGCACACCTGCAGTAGCAAGCTCAGGTGACCAGGAAGACTGCACCACTGTGTCCCCACAGGACATCTACTGCATAAGGACACTCTACTATGCTAGTGAGACTTAAGAGCCCTACCTAATACATAGAAACAAACACACAGAGGTAGCCAAAATGGGGAGACAAACATTTCCCAAATAAAGAACAGAACAAAGCTCCAGAAAAAGAACTCAACAAAATAAAGACAAGCAATCTGCCAGGTGCAGAGTTCAAAACACTTGTTAGAAGGATGCTCAATGAACCTAGGGGAAGAATAGATGAAGTCAGTGAGAACTTTAACAAAGAGATAGAAAACATAAAAGTGGAGACAGAAAACAAAAAATAGAACCAGTCGGAGATGAAGAATACCTTAGAAGAAATTAACAGTAGATTAAATAAAGCGAAGGATTGAATCAGCAATTTAAAAGATAAGGTACCAAAAAGCACTCAATCAGAACAGCAACAAGATAAAAGATTTTTTAAAAATGAAGCTAGTTTAAGGGGCCTCTGGGACAGCATTGAGCATACTAACATTCACATCATAGGGAAATTCACATCATTCACACCCAAAGGAAAAGAGAGAGAGCAAAGAATTGAAAACCTATTTTAAGAAGTAATGACTGAAAACTTCCCTAACCTGGTGAAGGAAATAGACATAAAACCCCAGGAAGCACAGAGAGTCCCAGACAAGATGAATCCAAAGAGGCTCATACCAAGACACCTCATAATTAAAATTCTAAAGCTTAAAGACAAAGAGAGAATCTTAAAAGCAATAGAAAAAGTATGAAAGGGAGCTCATACAAGGGAGCTCTCATATGACTGTCAGCTGATTTCTCAACAGAAACTATAGGCCAGAAAGGATTGGCATGAAGTATTTAAAGTGATAAACAGTAAGGACCTACAACCAAGTTTATTCTACCCAGAAAAACTGTCATTTAGAATCAAAGGACAGTTAAAGAGCTTCCCAGGCAAGAAAACCTAATGGAATTCATCAACACCAAATCAGTATCACTAGAAACGGTAGGACTTCTTTAAAAAAGAGGTTGAAAAAGGAGGAGGAAGAGGAGTTGGAGGAGTTGAGAGGGAGGGTCCACAACAACATGGATGGACCTAGAGGGTATTGTGCTGAGTGCAGTAAGCCAGACAGAGAAAGATAAATATTGTACGATTTCACTTACTTGTGAAATCTAAAGAACAAAATTTAAAAAACATACAAAACAGAAACAAATTCAAAGATACAGAGAACATTTGGGTGGTTGCCACGTGGGCGGGGGCTTTAGGGACTGGGTGAAAAAGGTGAAAGGGTTAAGAAGTACAAATTGGCAGTTACAAAACAGTTATGGAGATGTAAAGGATACCATAAGGAATATAGTCACTAATATTGTAATAACTGTATGTTGTCAAATGGGTACTAGATGTATTGAGGTCATCACTTCATAAGTTACATAAATGTCTAATCACTATGTTGTACACCTGAAACTAATATAATATCGTATGTCAACTATAATTAAAAATTAAAACATATTAAAAATGCACTTTCATATCTCATACCTTTTCTTACCAAAAACACATTTTACTTATATATGGAAGTATTTTTCTTATTATATCTAGGAGTTTTAATTATGAATAGAATTTTTCACACTTAAAACCTTAATTTCTAGTGAAAATTAAAAAGTAAAATAAAATATTTGTAACCTGCAAATTTATGAATACATTTAATAGTTTCCGGAAGAATATTTTTCTCATTGTACATTTTCCAGTGGGGCACAAAACATGTTTACTAATAGACCCAAATATTTTTAGTTCCTCTGTTAAAGCAAGCCAAAAATGGATAAACCTAGGTTCAGTAATTTATGTTTCAGTATTTTATCTTTTTTGTCACTTTTAACTTCATTTTTAATTAAATCTATTGGGATGACATTGGTTAGTAAAATTATATGTTTCAAGTGTACAATTTTGTAATACATCATCTGTATATTGCATTGGGTGTTTAACACTGAGTCAAATATTTTTTTGACACCATATGTTTGACCCTCTTTTCTCTTTTTGACCTCCTTGCCTTCTCCTTTCCCTCTGGTAACCACAAACTATTGTCTGTGTCTATCAGTTTTTATTTGTTTGTCTTGTTTGTTGCTTTCAGTTTTATATCCTACATGTGAGAGAAATCATGACTCATTTTTTATTAAATTTATTGGGATGGCACTGGTTAATAAAATTATATGTTTGAAATGCACAATTTCATAATACATCATTCATATATTGCATTATGTGTTCACCACCCAAAGTCAAACCTCCTTTTGTCACCATATATTTTATACCCTTTACTCTTATTTATGCGTGGTTTTCAACTTTTTCTGTATGACTTATTTTGCTTAGCATAATAATCTCAAGATCTGTTTATGTTGTCACAAATGGGAATATTTTATCTTTTCTTATGGCAGAGTATTGTATATACATACCACATCTTTTTTATCCAATATGTCAAGAAATGATTCATTATTTTTTCATGTCTTGACAATCTTGAATAATGCTGCAATAAACATAAGGGTATATATCACTTTACAAATAAATGTTTTCAAATGTTTTGGGTAGATACCCAGAAGACGGATTGCTAGGTTACGTAGTAATTCTATATATTTTTTAAAAAGAAACCTCCATATTGTTTTCCATAATGGAAGTACCAATTTACATTCCCACCAGTAGTATCTAAGGATTTCTTTTCCCTCACAACCTCTCCAACACTTGTTATTACTTGTCTTGTTGATGATAGCCATCTAACAAGTGTGAGCAGATATCTCAATGTGGTTTTGATTTGCAGTTTTCTAATAACTAGTGAAGTTGAACATCTTTTCATATGTCCATTGGCTGTTTGTATGCCTTCTTGGGAGAAGTATTTGTTCAGGTCCTATGCCCATTGTTTAATTGGATGGCTTTGTTGTTGTTGTTGTTGTTGTTGTTGTTGTTGTTGTTGTTGTATGAGTTCTTTACATATTTTCGATATTAGCCCCGTATGGGAAATGTTGTTTGCAAATATCTTCTTCCATTCAGTTGGTTGTCTCTTTGTTCTGTTGATGGTTTCTTTTGCTCTGCAGAAGCTTTTAAGTTTGATATATTTTAATTCATTTATGTTTCCTCTACTTCCCTTGCCTTTGAGGTCATATTCATGAAATCCTCTTTAAATCCAAGGTCCATGAGTTTAGTATCTATACTTTCTTCTATGCAATTTATTGTTTCAGGTCTTCTAGTCAGGTCTTTGATTAATTTTTAAGTTAATTTTGGTAGATGGTGACAGACAGCAAGCAGTCTAGTTTCATTCTTTTGAATGTGACTTTTCAATTTTTCCAGCATCATTTAGTGAAGAGGCTTTCTTTTCTTCATTGTATGCTTTTGGTACCTTTTTTGAAATTTGCCAATATATATGTGATCTTATTTCTGGGCTCTCATTTCTTTTCCATTAGTGTGTG